>NC_056745.1:1057663286-1057705786 GCF_019279795.1 Protopterus annectens
TTATTTCACTGCCCAATAGGTTTTCAGGAAAATGTGTTGAGATAATGTGCAATGGGCTAAAATTTTTTAAGAATTCTATATTGAATTCTTTTGATAATGACATCATGACTGTTTCATTACAGGGAAGTAAGATCATAATGATCTAAGACATTGTATTGTTATGGCATTCAACTATTAAAATATAGTAATAATGACTCCCTTTATATCTGACATCACTATTTCCCAACACATAAGTGTGGGTTTTACTTTGCAGTGAAAGCACTGTAAATGAAGTCAGGACTTTTATGGGTAGATAATTCTTAAGTATTTTAAGATATAAATGCTAAGAAGTAATACAATTTGTCTTTCTAAATATAATGTACAGCAGTATGTCTATAAAGTTGTTTACAGAAGTGGTATTAGCTGCAAACTGAAAAAAAAGTAAACAAATTACACAAATGCACCCAGGGATAAAAGAAACATGACACAATGCTCACAAACTGCACAATTATGAAATACATATTTAGAAGCCTGGAGTATTATATTTATTTTGGTTTATGACTGCTGTGGCAGTATTTAAACGTGGAAATTCATTTCAAGCAATAATCATGTGGCAAAAGTTTAATGTAGACGGACAATAAATAAGGAGCAGTTTGTCTTAAACCATTCTGTAGGGTGAGTGATTACTATAATATTGATGGTACCACAGGAATGTTAAATTAAAAAACAATAAACATCTGTCTAGCATCATTAATACCCACAAATTAAATGTTTAAAATTATCTCAATACCTGTTGGTGTATGTGGAGTGGTAGTTGTAGTAGTACTACTATAAGGAGTAGTTGTAGACCTTGATGTTGTTGATGTTGAAGATTCTAAAAGTAAATAAGG
This sequence comes from Protopterus annectens, assembly GCF_019279795.1. Lineage (NCBI taxonomy): Eukaryota > Metazoa > Chordata > Ceratodontiformes > Protopteridae > Protopterus > Protopterus annectens. Next base: position 1,057,664,156 of record NC_056745.1, read on the forward strand.
GAAAAATGAATCTGCTTTTCTAAGAGAGACACCCATATTATTGAACAATCTAAACTTTCAGTTCCTTGACAGAACAATTATCTTCTATAATCTTCTTTAAAGTTCTAAAAGTTCTGTGGAAAACAGCATATATTTTCATTGTGGATATTAAATTAAAATATTTACTAAAGCTAAGATTTCAAACATTTACAGGTACTAATAAGGAATAGAGAAAATGAAAAAGCTCAAGTATTTTTATTTTAGTTCTCTTATGTCAATAATATTGGATATAACTTAAAGGCCATATTTCAAGAGAAGATAAATAACTTATTAATGCATGAATGATTATAGCATTATGCTGCACAATGTTATGAGAAGTGTTATGATTGACTCAGACTGTCATTACAGAATATTTATTTTCTCATGCAATTTTCTTATACTGCTATATACTGCAAATTAGAAGTTACCTGTAGAGTTCGGCAAGCCCTTCAGTACTTATTATTTCTTTTTCTTATAAGTACATTTTAATTATGTTTAAATTTTCTGTGCTACTATACTTATAAGGCCTTGACTCAAACGTATCTTCATTTTTATGTATTACTTTTCCTTGGCAAAATATGTATTAAAGATAGGGGCAGAAACATTTTCTGTGAATGTTTGGAAAGACAACATCATAATGTATGACTATGCTTAATTTCATAATACCATGCTTTAAAGCATTACATCTTCATCTCTCTTTAGTTATTTGTGAACTAATTAATAATCCATAATTGATAAATAATACGATGAGTGCTTTTGAGAATTTCATCTTAATGCTTCATTACTTCAGTAAGGAATTTTAATGGCTCATTTGATGTCAGATATTAATAAAAGTGAATAATACTGTGATAATTCTCCCCTCTAGTTATAGACTTACTATTTATATAGAAGTTTCAACAATTTATTGTTTTTACAGCACTGAGATTTAATACAGCAGTCCAGAACTAGACAAATTCAATGGTTTCTTTACGCGGTATAAAAAGCAAGTAGCAAGATGTCATTATAATGTAAGAAATATTCAATCTGTTTGAGAAAGGTTGATTAAAGAGGTATATAGGTACAGCCACATCTCTAAAATACTGACAAGGACATCTCCAGAGTATGGAGTATGAAGAAAATAAGTTTAGCCGTAGAAGTCTGAATTACAGTGTTAACATACATTAACATGAAAGTCCCACAGGTTATCTGAAGTGAAAATAAAATGTATTGTCATTTTGATGAATTATAGATTTTAATTTTCGTAAACAACATATCAAGTTCACTTATTTTCTGGACTGTCTGTTGGAAGAGTAGAAACTTAAAATTGGAGAAAGTATGACAGAAATCAATTAATTGTGTAAACTTATTTAATTGAATATTCCTTCCATCAACAACAAAACCCCAACAGTTCATTAGTACCTGTTGTTGGTGTAGTCGTTGTAGTGGTAGTAGTTGTGGAAGTTATTTTAGTTGTTGGTGATGATGATGTAGTTTCTGCAATTTCAAATAAAAATAAAGTCAATTAGTTTTCTTCCAGTGAAACTTCCTCAGTGGAATAGGGCTGTAAATGCATTTCATTTTCTTCAGACATCAAATATTTCCTATACTCTATGTTAAATACTAAGCAACCAGTTGGTGGAAGACTTTTCCTAATGGCATGTTATAATGCTAATGTCATGTACAAAAAACAATCTACAATAGCCATTACTTCAAAATGTTTGATATACCCAGTAAAAGCGTAATATAATCTTCTGAATAAGCTTGTAGAGGCTTTATCGGTGATTCTCATTTTCTGGTTATTTCACTGCCCAATAGGTTTTCAGGAAAATGTGTTGAGATAATGTGCAATGGGCTAAAATTTTTTAAGAATTCTATATTGAATTCTTTTGATAATGACATCATGACTGTTTCATTACAGGGAAGTAAGATCTTAATGATCTAAGACATTGTATTGTTATGGCATTCAACTATTAAAATATAGTAATAATGACTCCCTTTATATCTGACATCACTATTTCCCAACACATAAGTGTGGGTTTTACTTTGCAGTGAAAGCACTGTAAATGAAGTCAGGACTTTTATGGGTAGATAATTCTTCTTAAGTATTTTAAGATATAAATGCTAAGAAGTAATACATTTTGTCTTTCTAAATATAATGTACAGCAGTATGTCTATAAAGTTGTTTACAGAAGTGGTATTAGCTGCAAACTGAAAAAAAAGTAAACAAATTACACAAATGCACCCAGGGATAAAAGAAACATGACACAATGCTCACAAACTGCACAATTATGAAATACATATTTAGAAGCCTGGAGTATTATATTTATTTTGGTTTATGACTGCTGTGGCAGTATTTAAATGTGGAAATTCATTTCAAGCAATAATCATGTGGCAAAAGTTTAATGTAGACGGACAATAAATAAGGAGCAGTTTGTCTTAAACCATTCTGTAGGGTGAGTGATTACTATAATATTGATGGTACCACAGGAATGTTAAATTAAAAAACAATAAACATCTGTTTAGCATCATTAATACCCACAAATTAAATGTTTAAAATTATCTCAATACCTGTTGGTGTATGTGGAGTGGTAGTTGTAGTAGTACTACTATAAGGAGTAGTTGTAGACCTTGATGTTGTTGATGTTGAAGATTCTAAAAGTAAATAAGGGAAAAATGAATCTGCTTTTCTAAGAGAGACACCCATATTATTGAACAATCTAAACTTTCAGTTCCTTGACAGAACAATTATCTTCTATAATCTTCTTTAAAGTTCTGTGGAAAACAGCATATATTTTCATTGTGGATATTAAATTAAAATATTTACTAAACCTAAGATTTCAAACATTTACAGGTACTAATAAGGAATAGAGAAAATGAAAAAGCTCAAATATTTTTATTTTAGTTCTCTTATGTCAATAATATTGGATATAACTTAAAGGCCATATTTCATGAGAAGATAAATAACTTATTAATGCAAAAGTGATTATAGCATTATGCTGCACAATGTTATGAGAAGTGTTATGATTGACTCAGACTGTCATTACAGAATATTTCTTTTCTTATGCACTTTTCTTATACTGCTATATACTGCAAATTAGAAGTTACCTGTAGAGTTCGGCAAGCCCTTCAGTACTTATTATTTCTTTTTCTTATAAGTACATTTTAATTATGTTTAAATTTTCTGTGCTATTATACTTATAAGGCCTTGACTCAAACTTATCTTCATTTTCATGTATTACTTTTCCTTGGCAAAATATGTATTAAAGATAGGGGCAGAAACATTTTCTGTGAATGTTTGGAAAGACAACATCATAATGTATGACTATGCTTAATTTCATAATACCATGCTTTAAAGCATTACGTCTTCATCTCTCTTTAGTTATTTGTGAACTAATTAATAATCCATAATTGATAAATAATACGATGAGTGCTTTTGAGAATTTCATCTTAATGCTTCATTACTTCAGTAAGGAATTTTAATGGCTCATTTGATGTCAGATATCAATAAAAGTGAAAAATACTGTGATAATTCTCCACTCTAGTTATAGACTTACTATTTATATAGAAGTTTCAACAATTTATTGTTTTTACAGCACTGAGATTTAATACAGCAGTCCAGAACTAGACATATTCAATTGTTTCTTTACGCGGTATAAAAAGCAAGTAGCAAGATGTCATTATAATGTAAGAAATATTCAATCTGTTTGAGAAAGGTTGATTAAAGAGGTATATAGGTACAGCCACATCTCTAAAATACTGACAAGGACATCTCCAGAGTATGGAGTATGAAGAAAATAAGTTTAGCCGTAGAAGTCTGAATTACAGTGTTAACATACATTAACATGAAAGTCCCACAGGTTATCTGAAGTGAAAATTAAATGTATTGTCATTTTGATGAATTATAGATTTTAATTTTCGTAAACAACATATCAAGTTCACTTATTTTCTGGACTGTCTGTTGGAAGAGTAGAAACTTAAAATTGGAGAAAGTATGACAGAAATCAATTAATTGTGTTAAAACTTATTTAATTGAATATTCCTTCCATCAACAACAAAACCCCAACAGTTCATTAGTACCTGTTGTTGGTGTAGTCGTTGTAGTGGTAGTAGTTGTGGAAGTTATTTTAGTTGTTGGTGATGATGATGTAGTTTCTGCAATTTCAAATAAAAATAAAGTCAATTAGTTTTCTTCCAGTGAAACTTCCTCAGTGGAATAGGGCTGTAAATGCATTTCATTTTCTTCAGACATCAAATATTTCCTATACTCTATGTTAAATACTAAGCAATCAGTTGGTGGAAGACTTTTCCTAATGGCATGTTATAATGCTAATGTCATGTACAAAAAACAATCTACAATAGCCATTACTTCAAAAATGTTTGATATACCCAGTAAAAGCGTAATATAATCTTCTGAATAATCTTGTAGAGGCTTTATCGGTGATTCTCATTTTCTGGTTATTTCACTGCCCAATAGGTTTTCAGGAAAATGTGTTGAGATAATGTGCAATGGGCTAAAATTTTTTAAGAATTCTATATTGAATTCTTTTGATAATGACATCATGACTGTTTCATTACAGGGAAGTAAGATCATAATGATCTGAGACATTGTATTGTAATGGCATTCAACTATTAAAATATAGTAATAATGACTCCCTTTATATCTGACATCACTATTTCCCAACACATAAGTGTGGGTTTTACTTTGCAGTGAAAGCACTGTAAATGAAGTCAGGACTTTTATGGGTAGATAATTCTTCTTAAGTATTTTAAGATATAAATGCTAAGAAGTAATACATTTTGTCTTTCTAAATATAATGTACAGCAGTATGTCTATAAAGTTGTTTACAGAAGTGGTATTAGCTGCAAACTGAAAAAAAAGTAAACAAATTACACAAATGCACCCAGGGATAAAAGAAACATGACACAATGCTCACAAACTGCACAATTATGAAATACATATTTAGAAGCCTGGAGTATTATATTTATTTTGGTTTATGACTGCTGTGGCAGTATTTAAACGTGGAAATTCATTTCAAGCAATAATCATGTGGCAAAAGTTTAATGTAGACGGACAATAAATAAGGAGCAGTTTGTCTTAAACCATTCTGTAGGGTGAGTGATTACTATAATATTGATGGTACCACAGGAATGTTAAATTAAAAAAACAATAAACATCTGTCTAGCATCATTAATACCCACAAATTAAATGTTTAAAATTATCTCAATACCTGTTGGTGTATGTGGAGTGGTAGTTGTAGTAGTACTACTATAAGGAGTAGTTGTAGACCTTGATGTTGTTGATGTTGAAGATTCTAAAAGTAAATAAGGGAAAAATGAATCTGCTTTTCTAAGAGAGACACCCATATTATTGAACAATCTAAACTTTCAGTTCCTTGACAGAACAATTATCTTCCATAATCTTTTTTAAAGTTCTGTGGAAAACAGCCTATATTTTCATTGTGGATATTAAATTAAAATATTTACTAAAGCTAAGATTTCAAACATTTACAGGTACTAATAAGGAATAGAGAAAATGAAAAAGCTCAAGTATTTTTATTTTAGTTCTCTTATGTCAATAATATTGGATATAACTTAAAGGCCATATTTCAAGAGAAGATAAATAACTTATTAATGCATAAGTGATTATAGCATTATGCTGCACAATGTTATGAGAAGTGTTATGATTGACTCAGACTGTCATTACAGAATATTTATTTTCTTATGCAATTTTCTTATACTGCTATATACTGCAAATTAGAAGTTACCTGTAGAGTTCGGCAAGCCCTTCAGTACTTATTATTTCTTTTTCTTATAAGTACATTTTAATTATGTTTAAATTTTCTGTGCTATTATACTTATAAGGCCTTGACTCAAACATATCTTCATTTTTATGTATTACTTTTCCTTGGCAAAATATGTATTAAAGATAGGGGCAGAAACATTTTCTGTGAATGTTTGGAAAAACAACATCATAATGTATGACTATGCTTAATTTCATAATACCATGCTTTAAAGCATTATGTCTTCATCTCTCTTTAGTTATTTGTGAACTAATTAATATTCCATAATTGATAAATAATACGATGAGTGCTTTTGAGAATTTCATCTTAATGCTTCATTACTTCAGTAAGGAATTTTAATGGCTCATTTGATGTCAGCTATCAATAAAAGAAAAAAAATACTGCGATAATTTTCCACTCTAGTTATAGACTTACTATTTATATAGAAGTTTCAACAATTTATTGTTTTTACAGCACTGAGATTTAATACAGCAGTCCAGAACTAGACATATTCAATTGTTTCTTTACGCGGTATAAAAAGCAAGTAGCAATATGTCATTATAATGTAAGAAATATTCAATCTGTTTGAGAAAGGTTGATTAAAGAGGTATATAGGTACAGCCACAAATCTAAAATACTGACAAGGACATCTCCAGAGTATGGAGTATGAAGAAAATAAGTTTAGCCGTAGAAGTCTGAATTATAGTGTTAACATACATTAACATGAAAGTCCCACAGGTTATCTGAACTGAAAATTAAATGCATTGTCATTTTGATGAATTATAGATTTTAATTTTCGTAAACAACATATCAAGTTCACTTATTTTCTGGACTGTCTGTTGGAAGAGTAGGAACTTAAAATTGGAGAAAGTATGACAGAAATCATTTCATTGTGTAAAAACTTATTTAATTGAAGATTCCTTCCATCAACAACAAAACCCCAAAAGTTCATTAGTACCTGTTGTTGGTGTAGTCGTTGTAGTGGTAGTAGTTGTGGAAGTTGTTTTAGTTTTTGGTGATGATGATGTAGTTTATGCAATTTTAAATAAAAATAAAGTCAATTAGTTTTCTTCCAGTGAAACTTCCTCAGTGGAATAGGGTTGTAAATGCATTTCATTTTCTTCAGACATCAAATATTTCCTATACTCTATGTTAAATACTAAGCAACCAGTTGGTGGAAGACTTTTCCTAATGGCATGTTATAATGCTAATGTCATGTACAAAAAAACAATCTACAATAGCCATTACTTCAAAAATGTTTCATATACCCAATAAAAGCTTAATATAATCTTCTGAATAAGCTTGTAGAGGCTTTATGGGTGATTCTCATTTTCCGGTTATTTCACTGCCCAATAGGTTTTCAGGAAAATGTGTTGAGATAATGTGCAATGGGCTAAATATTTTAAGAATTCTATATTGAATTATTTTGATAATGACATCATGACTGTTTCATTACAGGGAAGTAAGATCATAATTATCTAAGACATTGTATTGTTATGGCATTCAACTATTAAAATATAGTAATAATGACTCCCTTTATATTTGACATCACTATTTCCCAGCACATAAGTGTGGGTTTTACTTTGCAGTGAAAGCACTGTAAATGAAGTCAGGACTTTTATGGGTAGATAATTCTTCTTAAGTATTTTAAGATATAAATGCTAAGAAGTAATACATTTTGTCTTTCTAAATATAATGTACAGCAGTGTGTCTATAAAGTTGTTTACAGAAGTGGTATTAGCTGCAAACTGAAAAAAAAGTAAACAAATTACACAAATGCACCCAGGGATAAAAGAAACATGACACAATGCTCACAAACTGCACAATTATGAAATACATATTTAGAAGCCTGGAGTATTATATTTATTTTGGTTTATGACTGCTTTAGCAGTATTTAAATGTGGAAATTCATTTCAAGCAATAATCATGTGGCAAAAGTTTAATGTAGACGGACAATAAATAAGGAGCAGTTTGTCTTAAACCATTCTGTAGGGTGAGTGATTACTATAATATTGATGGTACCACAGGAATGTTAAATTAAAAAACAATAAACATCTGTCTAGCATCATTAATACCCACAAATTAAATGTTTAAAATTATCTCAATACCTGTAGGTGTATGTGGAGTGGTAGTTGTAGTAGTACTACTATAAGAAGTAGTCGTAGACCTTGATGTTGTTGATGTTGAAGATACTAAAAGTAAATAAGGGAAAAATGAATCTGCTTTTCTAAGAGAGACACCCATATTATTGAACAATCTAAACTTTCAGTTCCTTGACACAACAATTATTTTCTATAATCTTCTTTAAAGTTCTGTGGAAAACAGCATATATTTTCATTGTGGATATTAAATTAAAATATTTACTAAAGCTAAGATTTCAAACATTTACAGGTACTAATAAGGAATAGAGAAAATGAAAAAGCTCAAATATTTTTATTTTAGTTCTCTTATGTCAATAATATTGGATATAACTTAAAGGCCATATTTCAAGAGAAAATAAATAACTTATTAATGCATGAGTGATTATAGCATTATGCTGCACAATGTTATGAGAAGTGTTATGATTGACTCAGACTGTCATTACAGAATATTACTTTTCTTATACTGCTATATACTGCAAATTAGAAGTTACCTGTAGAGTTCGGCAAGCCCTTCAGTACTTATTATTTCTTTTTCTTATAAGTACATTTTAATTATGTTTAAATTTTCTGTGCTACTATACTTATAAGGCCTTGACTCAAACGTATCTTCATTTTTATGTATTACTTTTCCTTGGCAAAATATGTATTAAAGATAGGGGCAGAAAAATTTTTTGTGAATGTTTGGAAAGACAGCATCATAATGTATGACTATGCTTAATTTCATAATACCATGCTTTAAAGCATTATGTCTTCATCTCTCTTTAGTTATTTGTGAACTAATTCATATTCCATAATTGATAAATAGTATGATGAGTGTTTTTGAGAATTTCATCTTAATGCTTCATTACTTCAATAAGAAATTTTAATGGCTCATTTGATGTCAGCTATCAATAAAAGAGAAAAATACTGTGATAATTCTCCACTCTAGTTATAGACTTACTATTTATATAGAAGTTAAAACAATTTATTGCTTTTACAGCACTGAGATTTAATACAGCAGTCCAGAACTAGACATATTCAATTGTTTCTTTACGCAGTATAAAAAGCAAGTAGCAAGATGTCATTATAATGTAAGAAATATTCAATCTTTTTGAGAAAGGTTGATTAAAGAGGTATATAGGTACAGCCACAAATCTAAAATACTGACAAGGACATCTCCAGAGTATGGAGTATGAAGAAAATATGTTTAGCCGTAGAAGTCTGAATTACAGTGTTAACATACATTAACATGAAAGTCCCACAGGTTATCTGAAGTGAAAATTAAATGTATTATCATTTTGATGAATTATAGATTTTAAATTTCTTAAACAACATACCAAGTTCACTTATTTTCTGGACTGTCTGTTGGAAGAGTAGAAACTTAAAATTGGAGAAAGTATGACAGAAATCAATTCATTGTGTAAAAACTTATTTAATTGAATATTCCTTCCATCAACAACAAAACCCCAACCGTTCATTAGTACCTGTTGCTGGTGTAGTCGTTGTAGTGGTAGTAGTTGTGGAAGTTATTTTAGTTTTTGGTGATGATGATGATGTAGTTTCTGCAATTTCAAATAAAAATAAAGTCAATTAGTTTTCTTCCAGTGAAACTTCCTCAGGGGAATAGGGCTGTAAATGCATTTCATTTTCTTCAGACATCAAATATTTCCTATACTCTATGTTAAATACTAAGCAACCAGTTGGTGGAAGACTTTTCCTAATGGCATGTTATAATGCTAATGTCATGTACAAAAAACAATCTACAACAGCCATTACTTCAAAAATGTTTCATATACCCAATAAAAGCTTAATATAATCTTCTGAATAAGCTTGTAGAGGCTTTATGGGTGATTCTCATTTTCTGGTTATTTCACTGCCCATTAGGATTTCAGGAAAATGTGTTGAGATAATGGTCAATGGGCTAAAATTTTTTAAGAATTCTATATTGAATTCTTTTGATAATGACATCATGACTGTTTCATTACAGGGAAGTAAGATCATAATGATCTAAGACATTGTATTGTTATGGCATTCAACTATTAAAATATAGTAATAATGACTCCCTTTATATCTGACATCACTATTTCCCAACACATAAGTGTGGGTTTTACTTTGCAGTGAAAGCACTGTAAATGAAGTCAGGACTTTTATGGGTAGATAATTCTTCTTAAGTATTTTAAGATATAAATGCTAAGAAGTAATACATTTTGTCTTTCTAAATATAATGTACAGCAGTGTGTCTATAAAGTTGTTTACAGAAGTGGTATTAGCTGCAAACTGAAAAAAAAGTAAACAAATTACACAAATGCACCCAGGGATAAAAGACACATGACACAATGCTCACAAGCTGCACATATATGAAATACATATTTAGAAGCCTGGAGTATTATATTTATTTTGGTTTATGACTGCTGTGGCAGTATTTAAACGTGGAAATTCATTTCAAGCAATAATCATGTGGCAAAAGTTTAATGTAGACGGACAATAAATAAGGAGCAGTTTGTCTTAAACTATTCTGTAGGGTGAGTGATTACTATAATATTGATGGTACCACAGGAATGTTGAATTAAAAAACAATAAACATCTGTCTAGCATCATTAATACCCACAAATTAAATGTTTAAAATTATCTCAATACCTGTTTGTGTATGTGGAGTGGTAGTTGTAGTAGTACTACGATAAGGAGTAGTTGTAGACCTTGATGTTGTTGATGTTGAAGATTCTAAAAGTAAATAAGGGAAAAATGAATCTGCTTTTCTAAGAGAGACACCCATATTATTGAACAATCTAAACTTTCAGTTCCTTTACAGAACAATTATCTTCTATAATCTTCTTTAAAGTTCTGTGGAAAACAGCATATATTTTCATTGTGGATATTTAATTAAAATATTTACTAAACCTAAGCTTTCAAACATTTACAAGTACTAATAAGGAATAGAGAAAATAAAAAAGCTCAAATATTTTTATTTTAGTTCTCTTATGTCAATAATATTGGATATAACATAAAGGCCATATTTCAAGAGAAGATAACTTTTTAATGCATAAGTGATTAAAGCATTATTCTGGACAATGTTATGAGAAGTGTTATGATTGACTCAGATTGTCATTACAGAATATTTCTTTTCGTATGCAATATTCTTATACTGCTATATACTGCAAATTTCAAGTTACCTGTAGAGTTCGGCAAGCCTTTAGTACTTAATATTTATTTTTCTTATAAGTACATTTTAATTATGTTTAAATTATCTGTGTTATTATACTTATCAGGCCTTGACTCAAAGGTATCTTCATTTTTATGTATTAATTTTCCTGGGCAAAATATGTATTAAAGAAAGGGGCAGAAACATGTTCTGTGAATGTTTGGAAAGACAACATCATAATATATGACTATGCTTAATTTCATAATACCTTGCTTTAAAGCATTATGTCTTTATCTCTCGTTAGTTATTAGTGAACTAATTAATATTCCATAATTGATAAATAGTATGATGGGTGTTTTTGAGAATTTCATCTTAATGCTTCATTACTTCAGTAAGGAATTTTAATGGCTCATTTGATGTCAGCTATCATTAAAAGTGAAACATTGTTTGATAATTCTCCAATCTAGTATAGACTTAATCTTTATATAGAAGTTGCAACAATTTAGTGTGTTTACAGCACTGTGATTTAACACAGGCAGTCAAGTACAATACATATTCAATTGTTTCTTTAGGCAGTATAAAAAGCAAGTAGTAAGATGGCATTATAATGTGAGAAATGTTCAATCTGTTCCTGATAGGCTGATAGAATATTTACTTAACCTAAGATTTCAAATATTTAATATACTAATAAGGAATAGAGAATTTATAAAAGCTCAAATATTTTTATTTTAGTACTCTGCCAATAATTTTGGATATAACTAAAAGGCCATAGTTCAAGAGAAGATATGTAACTTTTCTAATGCCTAATTTATTATAGCACTATGCTGCACAATATTATGAGAAGTGATACAATTGACTCAGAGTGTCATTACAGAATATTTCTTGCCTAATGTACTTGTCAACATCAACAATGATGATTGTTTCTGATGAAGTTTGAACATTATTAAATCAAACAAAAGTGCTAAAACATTCTTGTTGTCCAGCTCATTTCAGTCCATGGTTTGGAGTTTTTTTTTTTTTATTTACATATACTAATAAGAAATAAAGAATATATATGTCAACAGTATTGTCTATAGGTAAAAGGCCTTATTTCAGGAGAAAATATGTACATTTTATAATGTATAAGTGATTATAGCACTATGCTACACAATGATGGAAGAAGTGTTACGACTGACTCAGAGTGTCAGTATTGAATATTTCTTGTCTAATGCACTTAACTTAAACTACTATATACTGCTCTTTAGACATTACATGTAGAGTTCTACAAGCCCTTCAGTATTTAATGTTTCTTTTTCTTATAAGTACATTTTAATTATTTTTAAGCTTCCTGTGTTTTTATACTTATCAGACATGGACTCAAAGGTATCTTCATTTTCATCTATTATGTTTCTTTGGCAACGTATATATTTAAGGAAGGGTTAGAAGGATTTTCTGTGAATGTTTGGGTTGACAATATCATAATATATTACTATATGTAGAATTTCTTAATGCTTTGCTGTAAAGCATCATGTCTTTATCTCTGGTTGATTATTTTTCAAGTAGTTAATATTTTATAATTCATGTATTGTATGATTTGTTTTGAGAATTTCATCTTAATGATTCATTACCAACATGGGGACTCTGTGCTCCAGACCAGAAGTGTATCCCTCACTGGTAAGATCAGACCATAAACTAATCTCACTGGATATTCACATCCCGACTCCACCCCCTGCCCTGAAAACCACAGTGAAAAACTTCTCTAAAGCAAATTTCACACTCCTCAAATCCGAGGTGAAATCCTTCAAAGCCCCCGGGCCTGTGAAAAATATGGCCCAGACCGCAGAATCCTTTATAAACGCATTCTATGAACACCTTCAGGAATGCATGGATCATGCAATCCCAAATAAAACCAAGACCCAATCCTCCAAATGCAGACATCCTGTCTGGTGGACCCCAGCCATAAACAAACTATACAATAGAAGGAGGAAGCTACTACATGATAGAGCAAAATCCCAAAAAGGGAAGGCATCTCTGATCAGTATTAGCAAAAAACTATGGGCACTCATAAAATCGTCCAAGGCCAGCTGTGAGAGAAAAATTGCATAGGACACTAAGGATAATCACAAGGCTTTCTTTAGTTATGTTAGGAACCTGGGTGGAAATTCCCAGATATGCTCAGAATTAGTCCAAAATGACAAAAAATACACCGAGCCCACAGACATTGCCAACATCCTAGCTGACAGGTTCAGCGCAAACATCTCCCCCCCCCTCCCCACCAAAAGGGCAAATATTTATCCCAGCAGAGTGCTGCCCCTGACATCTCAGATGCTCAGGTAAGAGCTGCCCTCTCCAAAGCAAAAAACACAGCATCAATGGGACCAGACGGTGTCCTGGGCTGCATCTTACATGAACTCCAGGAAGAGCTAAACCCAAACATAAAACTATTGTTCAATCTCAGCCTTACTACAGGATATGTACCCAAAGAGTGGCATACAGCAACATTGGTCCCTCTCCACAAAGGTGGTGCCTCAACGGATCCTGGAAACTATCGCCCCATAAGCCTGACTAGCTTGGTCTGCAAAGCTATGAAAAGGATTATCATGGACCTCATTAGATATTGCGGACCTACAGACACCGGATCCTACCCAGTTTGGCTTTGTTAAGGGCAAATCCTGCCTCTTAAACCTGGTGGATTTCTTTGAAACAGTCACCAAGGCCATTGATGAGGGGAAGGTGGTCCACACAGCCTACCTGGACCTCGCAAAAGCCTTCGATATAATACCCCACTCGGGCATTATAGATAAGCTCACCAGATTAAATATAAACCCCTATGTCACTAGATGGGTTGCAAACTGGCTCAAGGACAGAACCCACATGGTTAGAATTGCTGGAGCCATGTCAGACTCCAAACCAGTTACAAGTGGCGTCCCCCAAGGCTTAGTCCTGGGACCTCTCTTGTTCGGTATATATTTCTCGGAGGTACAGGCCAACATGGAAGGACTGTGGCTGACTAAGTTCGCAGATGACTGCAAACTGGGCGCCATAATCGACTCTCCAGTCAATACAAGCATCCTCCAAAAGGGCCTCATAGAAACACACAACTGGTGCCAGAGCCATGGCCTCAAGCTAAACGCCAAAAAGTGTATAGTCATCCCCTTTGGCAAAAACAAAGTGCCCACAAATTACCACATAGGTGGTAATCCATTAAGTACAGAAGAAGTAATTAGGGACCTGGGGACCCAAGTTGATAGCAATCTCTCATTTGACAACCACGTGGCCAAAGTGGTTAGAAAAACATTTTATATAGCCCACTTAATCATGAAGGGATTCACATCTAGATCAGGGGAGGTCATCGTGCCTCTTTACTCATCCCTCACCAGGCCCATAATTAAGTACAATGCCCCTTTTGGGATGTACCTTACCAGACACCTGCAGCAACTGGAAAGACCCTAAAAGTACCTCACCAAGAGGATCATAGGGCTCAAACAGATGCCATATGCTGCCCGGTTAAAGAAACTCCAGCTCTACTCAGTGGCATACCACGTGCTCAGAGGCGATCTGTGCCTGACGTATAAAGCCATGTCCAACCCGGAATTAATGGACATGCTGCACCTCAGAAAATCCAAATCCCATCGAGCTATGCACTCGAGAGACTTGAACCTCAGCACTGAAATAAATAGGACATGCTGAAGGGACAGATTCATAACCCAGAGGCTCCCTTCACTCTGGAATAAAATCCCAGTCCAGGTTAGGCAGAGTCCCTCATTGACTCTCTTCAAGAGGAATCTTGATGAGTGGATGGGAGATCGTAGGTTTACCCCGGGTATCACTTCTGTGTCACTGTTAGAAAGAGGTACAGTATACTAACCTCGAAAAAGGGCATAGCAAAATTTATTTAAAATGGGTGGCGAAAGCCAAACACACTCTGGCTAGGCTTATAAATGCCCTAGGGCAGATAGCCTAGTATCAACCTATGAACCTATTACTTCAGTAAGGAATTTTAATTGTTCATTTTATGTCAGCTATCATTAAAAGAGACAAATGATTTGATAATTCTCCACTCTAGTTAGAGATATACTCTTTATATAGCAGGTTCAACAATTGAGTGAGTTTACAGCACTTTGATTCAATAGAGGCAGTCCAGAGCTATAAATATTCAATTGTTTTTGAGCAGTATAAAAAGCAAGTATCAGGGTGTCTTTATAATGTGAGCAATATTCAGTGTGTTCTAGAAAGGTTGATTAAGCAGATATATAGGTATAGCTGCAAATCTAAACTTTTGACAAGGACTTCTTCAGATTATGCAGTATGGAAAAATATGTTTAGCTGTAGAAGTCTGAAGTACAGTGTTAACATACATTAACATGAAAGTGTCACAGGCTGTCTTAATTGAAAACTAAAACTATTGCCATTTTGCCAGTTTATACATACTAACTTTCAGGAAACAGCATTTCAAGTTCACACATTTTCTGGCCTGTCTGTTGGAAGAGTAGAAAACTCAAAATTGAAGAAAACATGATAGAAATCAATTCAATGTGACAAAACTTTTTTAATTGGACATTTCTTTCATCAACAAATCCCCAACAGTTCATTAGTACCTGTTGTTGAAGTAATTGTTGTAGTGGTAGTAGTTGTGAAAGTTGTTTTAGATTTTGGTGTTGATGATGTAGTTCCTGAAATTTCAAGAGAAATTCAATCAGTTTTCTTGCAGCAAAACTTCTTGAGCAGAAGAGTGTTGTAAATACATTTCATTCTCTTCAAACATTAAATATTTCCCATACTCTATATTTAATAGTAAGCAACCAGTAGTATGGAAGACTTGTCTAAGTGGTATTTTATAAAACTAAACTCTCGTATATAAATCTACAATAGTTCTTACTTAAAAAATGTTTCCAATACTCAATAAAGTTTAATGAATGAATGAAGCTGCTAGAAGCTGTATAAGTGATTCTCATTTTCTGGTTATTGCACTGACCAATATCACATTTTCAGAGAAATTTGATGAGATAATGTGCAAAGGAGATTAAAGTATTAAAATATTTATGTATTGAATTATTTTGGATAGTGAGATAATGATTGTTTTATTACAGGGAAGTAATATCATAGTAATCGGAGACATTTTATCGGTATGTTTTTCAACTATTAAAATATAGTAATAGTGATTCCCTTGATGTCTGATATCACTATTACCCAACACATGAGTGTGGATTTTACTTTGCAGTCGAAGCACTGTAACTGAAAACAGGACTTTTACAGATAGAAAATTCTTCAAAGGAAGTTTTAAGGCATAAATGCTAAGCAATAGTAAAGTATGTCTTTCTAAACATAATACCCAGCAGTGTTTCTATCAAGTTGTTTAAATTATGTGGTATTAGTTGCAATCTGAAAATGAAGTAAAGATATTATATCAATGCATCCAGGGATAAAAGAAACATGTTACAATGCTCACAAGGTATACATTTATGAAATACATATTTAGAAAACATTTTTTTTTGGTTTACGACTGTGCCAGCATTAAAAAGTTAAAAATTAATTTCACAGCAATAGTCATGTGGTAAAAGTTTGAATATAAATAGACAATAAATAAAAAGCAGTTTTTCTAATACCATTCTATAGGGTGAGTGATTATTATGATATTGATGGTACCACAGGAATATTCAAATTAAAAAAATAAACATCTGTCTAGCATCATTAATATCCAGAAATTAAATTTCAAAAATGATCTCAATACCTGCTGGTATATGCGGAGTGGTAGTTACAGTAGTTCTTATAGGAGTAGTTGTAGACCTTGATGTTGTTGATGTTGATTCTAAAAGTTAAATAATAAAAAAATGAATCTGCTTTTCTGAGAAAGACATCTAGATTATTGAACCCACCAAAATTTTAGCTCCCTGACAAATCTATTATTTTTACTGGACAGAGCTTTCTCTTTTTTTCCTGCAAAATGCTGTAACCTGAATGATGTAATTTTAGATCTAAGAATGTTTACTAGAAAGACCATGTTGAATTGTATGTTTCCTGGGATTGTTCCTTATGATAGCAGTGGTTCTACCACATTACTTGAGACCTAGTGCTTTTAAACCCCTTTATGTGCAGCTATAAATTCATTTTTAATGTTATGTGAAACAAAGCTATATGATATTTTGTGTGTTCCTCATTCGCAATTTTTTTTTTAATGTGTTGACTGATGAATGAAAGGCATTATTTGAGTTAATGGACAACCAGAATATGCAGATACAACCAGCTGAAAATGGAGGGGCCATTGTCATAATAGATAAAACCCAGTACTTAAATAGTATAAAGGGTATTTTGTCTGATACAGAGACTTATTTTGAGTTTAATAAAATTGAGGCCCATAAGCTTATACAGCAGTTGCTTAGCAACTTTTATGATCTTATAATGACCAGACAGATCACTTATGATCTATATAAGTATCTGTTGATGGAAGAACCTGTTAAACCAGTATTGTACGGTGTCATTAAAATTCATAAGAACTTGACTCAACCATACCCACAGAAATTGCATAGCCACATTTGTCTGCAATTTCTAAATATATATGAAGTCATATAAAGTCTACAGCTTTCACATGATCCTTTATTCTTTTGCCAATAGTGGTTGTGTTTGTTAAAATGCCTTTGCATTCCTTAGTAAGCATGGCATGTAGTTACACTCTTGCAGATAAAGCAAGTGCAGTTATGAAATCCTGGACTATGAATACCACCATTATTTTCAATTACATATATTTTATTGACACCAGATGAACATGTCTAATATAACTGCAAAAACTGGGGAAATTAAGGTTATGAAGGCATTGTGTGCTCAAAAGATGATATTTCCATTTTATTATATCTCAGTTCATGCAACCATTTTATAACACTGATATGTATTTTTGGTACAACTGTTAATACACAAAGCTATTATGTAAAAGTAGCTCATACAAGTACAACAGTAAAGAAAAAATTAGGAACAGTCTTTTCTCCAATAAACTTAGCAATATCATACATATCTGTATGCCATTTGGATGAACTCAATAATAACAGATTTGTATATGGTAGTAAACTCATTCATAATTGTCCAAAGTAGTCTTCTTTTTACTCCCCATGTGTATCTTGAAGTACCCCTAGACTTTTTTTATGAGAAAAGCAGTAGGCAGTGTTGTTAAAGGGTATTCTCCAACATAATCAGAAAAAAATAGATGTTCAATGTCTTAATCCACAGAAAGTTATGCAGTACTCAGCTTTCAGTAAATCATGCCTGTATAAATTGAACACTAGCAAAAAACTGGAATAATGAAACATGAAAAATGAAGTACTTGGATAAAGATATTTTTCATACCTGTCACTACAGATACAGTAGTTGTCAGTCTAGATGTAGATGGAGTTGCAATTGTTATTGTTTCATTACCTAGAATAACAAGTTCCTATATATTAGAACAGGGCTATAAAATACACTTAACCAACAAGTTTTCTTAGGCTCATAAAATACTTTATTTTAAGAACAACATCTGTATATTAATCTAAGCATATCTATGCCATTCATAGAAAAGAAACAAAAAAATAAGTGAACTTTTAGTACCTGGTATATAGTGTATGCAACAGATTTCTTTCAGATATATATAATTATTTTGATATTTTCAAAACTGTTTTCTGAGATTGAAGTATTCATGTAAATGGGCATCATGAATACGTTTATTGATTTTAATAAAAAATACTATACCGTAACCTGTTTTCATTTCTTTTTTGTTTAAATTTGAGTTCATAACCTGCACTTACATATTTCTAATCTTACGATATAGGTGCATTTAACTTGATTATGCCAAGCAGTTATGCTGCACATCTAGCAGACTACATATATCATACAATCCCCAAACTTTTCTGAAAAACATCAGCTTATAAAGCATCAGGTAATGAAATTTAAATATACCGTGAAAGTAATTGCTATTACAAATTCATATACTACAGATTTTTAAGTGAAATTAAATGATCTGGACCTGCCTTGTTTTAAAGGTTCCTATATATTAAAGATCAAAGAGATCATTTATAATTTTCTTATGTAAATTCAGGAGAAGCACTTAACAGACTAATGTCCTTAGTTTCAAAATAGTTAAAATAGTTAGTTGATGTAAGTTTGGATCATTGCCTTGGAAACATTTAATGTTTTACTTTATGACTTAGCAAAGAACAAAAAGTAAAGGACTCCTTCCACTAAAAGTACTGCCAAAAAATCCAAATAATAAATCCAAAAGTGAGGTAAGTACTACCACGCTGTATATGAAGCAACTACACTTTATTAAAGCAATAAAATGCTTTTATTGCTTTTATTGTTTTAATAAGTGTAGTTGCTTCATATACAGTGTGGTAGTACTTGCCTCACTTTTGTATTTATTACTTTATGACTTGACTAATCAAATGTAACTATCACATACTTAGACTGGCCTACGAGGTTTGTTACCAATACATATCCATAGTGTACTAACAGGCACAGCAGAGTGGAAGAAACTAGAGTTCATATGTATACTGACTGTTCTCTAAAAGTAAAGAAGAAAAAATTATTGCAGCATCACTTTCAGTTAAAATTTATATTGCTTCATGGAATTGATTACATCTCTATAGACTTCATTACAGGTGTAGCAAGAATTCTAAAAAATTAATATTAATATTATTAAGGAATGAGATTTCACTAATGTTTTTTAAGTTGACTTGATGCAGTTCATGTAAGACGTGGACCATGGAAAACCACAACAGAATATAAAAATTATATTGGAAGTTGGTATTGGAAGCCAACAGGATACCTGGGTGTCTCTTTAGCCCCAGAGTTAAAATTGAAAGTAGTGAGGTTATAAAGAGATATTATTAAAACCTTCATTGCATCATAATATTATTTATTTACATAGGATTAAACTTATAGGGTGGGAATATATATATATATATATATATATATATATATTATATGTACTTCCAAGTGTTACATATCTATAGTTTTAATATCTATTTTTATATGTTACTGTTCTTAACATATTTACAATTTTATATATATAAATATATGGGTTCCTATCACGTAGCCAAACATTTACATTTTCGAACGACATATGGTTGAGACCATATGTTCGAATTTGTAAATGTTCGAACGTGTGAATGGAATATCCATAAGCGGAGGTTTCCATTCTCATCAATGTGGTATGATCTCAGTTTGTATATTTAAGTAGCAGGGTTTGTGGAGGGTGCAGGGGGGCCTAGAGATAAAGACATAATGCTTGTATTTGTCTGTTGTGTTTTTTTTTTTTTTACAGCTAGTCAAAGTTCTGTAACTTTGAACATATGTGTTTGAATATGTCAGTCAAAGTTACGGCACTTTGACTATATGCTATAATATATTTAGCTTTATGTATTTTTATATTTTTATATATGTATACAATTTTGTAATATGATTCAATTTAAAATATGTCTTTATGGTTGCCAATTATTGAGCTCTCACAATTGTTAACAAAATGTATAGGTGGCACAGCCTTATGCCTTATGATTTGTTTAATTTTTAGATAACTGATTTATTGAATGACTCAATATTTAAGGGCAGAGGGTACTTAAACAGTGTGTGTGCCATGTCTGTTGGATCTGATGCTGTGAAACCATTGAAGTATTTATGATTTGTTGTATTTAATTTTAAATTCATGTGATATTAAAGTTTTTATTTTGGTCTACTAGTTTTGTGCCTGGCTACTTCTAGAGTGCTGGCAGACTGTTTTTTTTTTTAAGATTCTAAAGGATTATGGGAAGTGTCAGTTGTGGGACATTGTGATTGCAGTTTACAGTAACTTATTTTAAAATACAAGCATACTGGAAAGTTTTTACTTTGTTTTTTAAAAGAAGCTAGCTTGATGGAGTGGTCAGAGACATCCAGGGAGCACTTTTCGGTTATGAGATTCAGCCTTTTAAATTTTCTTTTTTGTTTTTTTGCAGTTTTGACACACTCGTTTCCATAATGTCAAAATGTCAGATTTGGTCATATGGGTTTTTGTTCATTTGAAGTAGACCCATACATACACACACACACACACACACACACACACACACACACACGCACGCACGCACGCACGCACACACACACACACACACACACACACACACACACACACACACACACACACACCAACAAATAATCCAACAAAATATATATCCAATATTTTTTTATTTTCATTTTGCACAAAATGTAAAACCTGAATCCCACAACAGACCCAAGTCCAAAGGCTGTGAGTTATATACTTGCAAGCATATATAAGGACTGCAATAACCACAAAAGCAATCAAAACATTCTGCCATTGACAAAAACCTTTGCAGCAGAATTGCTATATGTTCATGTATCAGCACTTCTATCTTGTGGATTTTCTTAGATATTATTAGTACAAAACATTTACTTTGTATGAATATTTATTTTTCTTTTTAATTTATAAAAAAAAGCTATATTAATTTAAATAATATTAGAATGCCTTAATTAACATAGGTTTCAGTAGTTTACCTAAGATACCATCTATCTTCCTTCCTTTAGATTAAATATTTTATGTTTTGTATTATTAGTAACACATTTACAAATCCTCTTCATACCAATAAAAGTAAACTTAGCTGACTTATATTGAGATATATGTTTATATAATGGGCTACACTCCCTTTTACATTTAATATCAGTTAAATGAATAGCCACAATATTCCGCATCCCCCTGGATCACCCACATGCCTGCTAATTACATGTATACCAAGTCTGAGATTGAAATACAGTAAGGAAATTCCCACTGCAGTAAGAGTGAGCACTAATGGTGCTGCCATTCTTCAGTCAAATGCCTCTTTGAATGACTGCTTTGGCATTCTGAATGTACACCATGATATTTCAAATGTCTCACCAGCTGTCTGCTTCACATATATATATCTATATCTATATCAATATATATATATATATATATATATATATATATATATATATATATATAAATATCAATATATATAAATATATATATATATATATATATATATATATATATATATATATATATATATACCTACTTAAAATAATATGAGCTCACAATGACAACAGCAAAATGAAATAAATTTAAATTATTAAAAATAGTACACAAGCAAGTAGAAGTCCTCACAATGAGCAGGAAACACAATAATCAAAATAAACTTGAATAATGAATTCACAGAACTGGAGATGCATAGTCTTTCCTTCTTGAAATCTTTGACCATCACTTATAGTTCTGATTTCCAAGTTTAAAGTGGATTTTTCAGAAGAATTGGGACATCCTAATGGAAGTTATTGGAATTAGAACCCATTTGGGTGATAAACCATTAATGACTATAGGAAGAGTGAAAATTTAAAGTATTTTCTTAAGAATAGTTATGTCCAAAATGTATCAGGCTGTTTGGGTACCTATAAATGTGGCACATGTAAATGGTGCCACAAAATTAAAATTGAAGATATGTTTACTATTAACAACTTGGATTATCGCATTAAAGGGAGATACAATTGTTCTTCTAAGGCAGTGGTATATGTGGCTATATGTGACCTGTGCCCTGTTTTTTACCTAGGTAAAACAGAAAGGCAATTTAGCCACATAATTTATGAACATGAATATGCCATTAGAAAGAACAATTTGAATAACGCCCTTAACAGACATATTCATGATAATATGGACCAAAATTTCAGGTTCATGGTTATTGAACATGTGGACATTAATGACAAAAGGCCTTGGGGGGGTTTAGAACTAAAAAAATTTAGATGACAGATTTCATTACATGTTGACAAGTGGTCGGGCATTAATGAGATGACCTCTATCACCCCTGTGTTAAAATTAAAGGCTCTTGAAAGAAATAAAATAGTAGAACAAGTATAATGTCCAACTTAACTGAACATACAATGCATTGTCTTTCCCAATTGTTAAGCTTCTTCCCTTTGGATGTAACATATAAATAATAGAGAACTGATGTTCCTATTTTTATTTTAATTATTATTTTTTATTTTCACTATTTGTGTCCTTATAAATGCAATTTTTTTATACAGTAACCAGTTGTGATGTATCATCATGATTGAGGGGTTAATTTTTCATTTGCTAGTTCTTAATGCTCTTCTTTTTTAATTCTTTCTGTGGCTTTAGCCAATCAGAATGAGGAGTAAATTATTTAAGCATTTGTTTTTTACTACACCATTGTCTGCTAAAGTTTACATTAGTTAAACGAAAGCACTCACACTTGTTTTATGTTTATTATAAATATCAAGTTTTTATATTGATTATTGTGTTCCCTGCTCATTGTGAGGAATTCACCTGCTTGCCACTGTTTTATTAGATGTGTTTGTTGGAGTGCAAATACAATATCGTCATACAGATAACACTAAACTGCCATATTCTCTCTCTTTTTAGTGTCTTTCGGCTTTTTCCCGGTTAGGGGTCGCAACAGCGGAATTCCAGTCTGCTAATAATTGGTAGAAGATTTGCACATGCCTCGTTACCAGCCCTGATGCACAACCTTCAACGAAGGTACACCCTTTCACGCATGTCTTCACACAGAAGACGCTTGAGCTGAGAATCGAACAGACAATGTCTTGCTGTGAGTTGACAACGCTACCGCAGCACCACCACCACTTAAAAAACTACCAGAGCCTCCAAGAATTTTTAGGAGTAGGCATTAATGGAAACCCAAATACATACTGCACATGCATAGCTTCATTACCTTGTCATGAACAGTTTAACATCTCAGTGTCAACTAAGAGCATTTGGTAACATCCTTGTAATTGGTGACTATATTGTTAGCTACACTGACTTCATGCACATTAGGCTGAATAAGGGGAGGGTTACAGTTAACCATCACTTACAAGTTAAGTTGTCTTACATATCGAAGGCCCCCAGGACTCCAGTAATTGTAATTATGACATAATTGAAGTTTATGCCAGAAACAATGATCTGTCATAAAAAAAATAAATAAATAATTGAAAGACATGCAGAAGAACTTGCCTGAAGCTTGCTCTGCAAGCTTCATTCAAGGATAAGACTTTAGATTTGAATGGTATCTTCTCTTCACTGAGAATGATGCCTAGAGTCAAATAAAAGATAATTGCATCCAATAATTGGCTAAATAGCTGGTGTCATTCTTGCAGGTTCCAGTATGTATCTCCCTTGGATAAAACAAGCAGCAGTCTGACTTGCTTTGCAAAGTATGGTCTGCACTTCTCATTCAAAGGATTCCAAAAACTGCCCAAAATGTTTGCTATCCCGATCATGCCTTTTAGGCAGAGTTCATCTAATGAAACATGCACACCCAAGAAAACAGATTATAAATTGGTCAGTGGCAAGGATGTTTTTCCTCAGAATAGACAAACTGTCCAGACAAATGCCAGAGATTAGTGCCTATCTTGCCTTCAAACCCACTGGAAATGGCAAAGGTATCTCAGTGTTCATTGAGCATTTTTTCCTTTGCAAAGTGATGACTGATGACCCCCCCCCCCCCTCCGTGAGCTTATGGAACTCCCAGTCACCACATGGAACTTCAGCTTACACTTACCAAATCAGAATTTCAACTTATTATTGATCCTCTTCTATGGTCCCACAGTATCATGAAAACTTCCTGGCAGTCCTTGAAAACAACCCTTTAAAAGATGCTTTAGTCCTCTGTAGAATGGAGTGTTTGCAGTTCTAACATGTGGTAACCATTTTTCATAGATTGTGTTAACAAGAATTTCCTGGATCAAGTCATCCTAAATCCCTTTAGGATAATATCTTGGAGCTAGCTTTCACAAACCTGACCCTGGCTTCTTACCTGTTCCTACTTAGTACCTCATTAGTTAAGTCATACTACTAACTGGTTGTCTTTACCATCAAAACATCTGCCCCCCTGGTAACCAATTGAATGTGCCAAAAAACAAAAGAAAGAATGTAACAAGGATCAGATGAGAAGGAAAGGAATGTGGAAAAGGCATACATATAGATGCAAGCACAGAAAACTGTTGGAACAACCTCATGTTAATTAGGAACTGACACAGGAATGGTTATAGAGATGTGAATTAAAACCAAAACATGAAAGGCTAATATTAGCGGCCCAAGAGAATGGACTACAAACACATTTGTTTACAAACTCTGTTGAATGTGTGGCACAAACAGACAAATGCAGGTGCTTTAAAACAGAACTAGAAACAGTTGCACATCTTGTTGCTTGGTGTGATACACTAATTACATCCAATAATATGGCAAGACTGTTGCATTGGGGATTGTGCAAACATTGCAATATTGATGTAGCTAAGAATCATTGGAAACATGAGCAACAAAGCATTATACCAACTGACAAAGATCATATCATATGGGATTAGCCATTACCAATAGTTCAAAAATAGATGTGAGAAAAATAGATATAGTAGTCCATGAAAAAAGACAAAAATATCATTGATCATAGAAATTGCTAAACCCAGTGATTACACTGTCTTGTGTACAAAGACACACAAAGTTGTAAAATACAAGGATTTGGAAATCAAATCAAGGGCAATGAGGAAGGAGGATACCCATACAGTTCCAATATTAGCAGGAGCAATTTATAGTTAGATATGCTGCTGATTCATGTAACTTGGTAGGAATTGCAGAAGAAGCTAATTTTGGGAAGATTGTGGGTGCTGTATAGAGGACTTTTGGCTAACATCAAAGACCAAAACAATACTAATTTCACACACCTTAATCAGACTTTGATTTAGGAATGGGGTCCATTCCAATCATGGTATTAGAAATCCAAAAACCTTGGAGAAATTAAACTGAAAATAAACAGCATTACCATTTTTAGAGACTTCAAAAAAGTAAACCTTTTAAAATTGTACAACATAATCTGATGATTTATCCATGTTAACCTTACCCTGGGAATTAGACGTGCAGGAACCTATGCTAGCAACCTATGCCAATTATCTCTACTATCATTTAGATAAATTTATTGAAAGAGCAGTTCTCAGCAAAATCAAATGCAGTGGCAAATTCAACAACAAACTATTCTGGTAGTCACTAAATATTAGATTATAAAACTGAAGGAAGAATCTGCCTAGATTCCCTTCTAAGGGCAGAACCTTCAATCATAAAGAGAACTGAAAGCAGCTTTAAAAACTGCAAGGCATTCCATGAACATGAGCTAGTTTCTGAGAATAAGGATAACTATACATTCTTCTTTAGCTATGTTAGATAATGAAGGAATAATTTACATCACTGCTCCACTAGGCAAGACTGGCACCATACATTCCAGCCCTTAAGACATCCTTAGCATACTAGGAGATACAGTTGCTAAAAAATTCTCCCTTGAAACTATTATCCCCTTTCTATATATCCATCGGTCACTTCCACTACTATCTCAACAGGGCCAGATCCAGCACAAAGTGATTTAAGCAGCTGCCTAGAGCCCATTACTTGAAAACATTGAAGTCCTAACAAATGTTTCTCGTAAAAAGAGGTCCAATTTCCTGTTCAGCAAGCAACATCTCTAGTCTTTCTTACTGGTTCAGGTCCAGTGTGTGTGTATGTGTGTGTGTGTGTGTGTGTGTGTGTGTGTGTGTGTGTGTGTGTGTGTGTGTGTGTGTGTGTGTGTGTGTAAAAGGATCCAGTTAGAGAGCGCTGTGTGTGTAAAATGCTGTGGTTATCATTGTCAAGTTAATTACTTGCTCAGACTCACAAAGAATCAAACACTGTAAACTATGGCAGGCAAGCGTTGTAGTCCTCCACACTGACTGCCTAGTCTCATTTAATTTATTATTATGTTTTCTTCTTGGTAACAATTGAGGATCAGTCAATGTCTGTCATACAGCTTCATAGTTTGGTTCACAAAATACACGTTGATATAAAGCATGCTATTCTGTTCACTTTTTAAGTGATTTAGAGTAGTCTGCTCTTATCTGTCCCAGTTTTGAGGAACATCTGTGATTTTGCCTCACAATATGCCTTCTCCTTGAGCAAAGCATTTAACCAAGCAGTGCTTTGAGGCAGCTGGAAATCTGGGCTAGGAACCTCAATGGATCCCTTGTCTGTAATCCAAGGAATGACATATGATCCAGAGCAGTTGTGGTATAAGGGAAAGAAAATGTAGTAAACAGCAACATCATTGTATAAGCCACGTTCTTTGGGTATGATAATTGGTTTCCTTGTTCTGTTGAATGTTGACAGTACATTTGCTATTTAGCCGAGAATAAACTAGATAGTATGAAGTCTATGAGTTTAATGTTAATATATTTACCTTGTTTTTTTTCAGGCACACTGGTGTGAACCACACTGTGCTTGAGATACAACATTTTGTCAAGAATGTACTGCAGATGAGTAAGGCTGTGAGGTGTTAAATAGCTGCCTCCTGTAGAATATGGTTTGATTGCTTCAGCCTTCATTTGTCTTATAGGTGATTCTGCAAGGTTATGCCACCAAAACTCCTGGGCTGCTCCTGAAAAGGGCCACTTGTGTCCAATGGGCAGTCATAGGCTATTAGCACATGCATTATGCATTTGTCTTTTGAGTCCCAGAATTCCACACATAGATAGTAATTAGTACTTCACTATTTGCTATTTGAGTATGAATCCCCACAAGTCTCAAGTAGTTTAATGGGTTGCCAGATGTAGTTTCACTAAATGTGAGTTTCAAGGAAAGAGAACTTTACTGTTTCCCACATTAAGTTTATTTCACTGTCAGGATGTGCTGTTTTTGTTTAGAAAATGTATATGTTGTTTGATAAAATTTAAAATAAAACTTTTATTTATCTTTTGTTGACCAGATGAGTCCCACTAAGGTAGTAGCCTCTTTTCAGGGTAGACCTGAGGTAGAATTTTCACTACTAGAGGAAAATAATCCAGGGCATTGGGAACTCTGCAGTTGTTAGATGGCACCAGAAGGTTCCTACAGCACCAATAAATAGGCCTAGGAGAAGCAGCAGCATAGAGGAGAAGAGAAATGTTCTGCAGAGTATGGAGGTGGAAAAAGAGAAACATGTGTCCAATACTGGTCATCATAAGAGATATACAGATTCCTGTCTGTTGGATGTTATAAATGAGCAATGGTGAATGAAATAAGCACATCTGTTGGAGAGGTGCAGCTAAAAGAACTGGGATTGGGAGGGCTTGCAGATGATGTTCTGCTGTTTCACAGAGTGAGATGGAAGATAGATTTTTCAGAAGTGCTGAAGACGGTAATGAGGAGATGGGACCAGGTAATGTGGCAGCATAAAATACAGCAAATAGAACTTATGCAACAGGGGAAGAAATTAAAAGAGGAAAGCAGCAACAAACTGAGAAGGCATCTGATTTTATAGCAGCAGAAAATGGAGTTATTAAAAAATATGCAGCAGTGACAGCAGACAAAACGAAAAAAGAAAACAGCAAGAAAATGCAAGTAAAACTGTTTTTATTTTTAAAAAGAAGAGAAGGTAAACTGTGAACAAAAATGACACTGTAATGGATAGATATGTTAGGGACAACTTGGTAACCATCCTGGGCTTTAAATATTAAAAAATTGAACACATAAGGATAGAGAGAGACTTTTTCTGATATAGCATTTGAAACTGATGGACTGATGATGAAAGTATTGGAACTGTGCAACAAAACAAAGGAGATTTATCTGTGGAACAATTATTTGTTTTCTGTTAGTAAATTAAATGTTACAAAATGTTGCTTTGCATGTTAGAATCTATGAAATGGAAGAAGAGGATGTTAAAAAATGCATACATTTTTTGTGAAACTCTTCATAACACTGTGGAAGTTATAGATTAGAGAAACTTATGGAATGGATTGTGGAAGGTGAAAGCTCTTTTGAAATGTGGAGAAACACTTTTTAAGTATTATTTATGTAGCTGGTCATAAAGGGACATTAAGATATGCAGGTCATGTTTCTGTTGTTGGGAATTGTCTTATTTAAATAATGAGGGGAGCAAGGACATAGAGTAAGAAGGTATAGGTGAATGCAGGTTGTGTAACAATGACACTTTTGGATGGATTATCAAGTGCAAACAGTAAATAATGAAAAAGAAGGGGAAAAGGAAGAAAACATACATGAGGATGGACATCGAGAGGCTAATAAGAAGGTGAAGAAGAAGAAATGTAGAAGAATAAAAAATATGAAGGAGGAAAGAATAAGAGAGACTGCATGCAGGAGGAGAGGTCAGGAGAAGGGAGTGATACTAATAATGTTTTTTTTGAAATTCTAGCCAGTGAAAATTCTAATTCTAAAGATCAAGGAATATTTGCACATACACCCAGCAAAAATATTCAATAGGAATAAAAGTGAAAATAAAAAAAACTAAAATGTAAAAATATTTCCCAAAAATTAGATTACTATCTGTAAATGTGAACAGTATTAATAACACTGTAAGAAAGATGGGGGTACTGGAATGGTGTGTTAAATGTGAAGTAAATAAGGACTACCCAAACCAAAGACAATCACAAGACATTTTTAGTTATGTTCATATCTTCTCAGAAGCACAATGCAGTAATGCACTGAGCTGATTCTGAACAATGTTACCTATTCTGAAGTTGAAGATACAGTGAACCTACTGGTTGATAAATTTAGCTCTAACTTTACCCTCTTTCCTCTCTGTGTATGAAGTTATACTGCTCTAACTATTACACAAGACCAAGTCCTAAAAGTGCTAGCAAAAGCTTAAAATACTGCCTAAGTGGGTCCTGCCAATATCAGTGGATGCATCTTAAATAGCAATTTAGCAACACCTATAACATTTTCAATCTCAGCCTCCACACAGTTTTTATCCTAAGCAAATGGTGAACAGCTACAGTCATTCCCCTGCATAAGAGAAGACCGTCCACAGACCCAGGCAATTGCAGTCCCAAAAGTCTGAGCAGCCTCATATGCAAAGCCGTGGAAAGACGTACCAAGGAACTAATCAATCAGGACATAGAAAACCTATGGACATGTCACAGTTTGGATTTATCAATAACAGGTCATGCTTACTCAACCTGGTAGATTTTTTTGAAAAGGTCACCACAGCAAAGGATGAAGGCAAAAATGGTTTACACAGCATACTCCAACCTGGCCAATACTTTTGACATAATTATCCATGCAGACATAGTAGAAAAGCCAAATAAACTGCAAATAAACCCATATGTCACCCACTGGATTACCAACTGGCTTATAGATAGGATGCATGAAATCAAAATAGGGGAAGTTACCTATACAAAGAGACCATTCACCAGGGGAATCCCCTAGGCATCTGTGCAGGGTCGTCTTGTGTGTGTCATTTACTTTTCTGAAGTGAAAGCCAATGCCAATGCCAAAAGTCTCTGACTAAGTTTGCAGATAACTGCAAGCTAGGAACAGTCATTGACTCCCCAAGTGACTTTCCCATCCTGCAGGAAAGTTTGTCCAAAATACATAATTGGTGCCAAAATCATGGACCAAAACTGAATGCAAATAAAATGCATTATTGTGTTTTTTTGGAAGTCATCTTTCTAGGGGAACTACCACATTAAAAATATGCCCTTTAGAGTTGACCCATTTGTTCAGGAGTTTTTTTATATATGTATTTGTTATATATAATAATAAGGGCACTTTAAATTAGAATGAAGTTGATTGACTGAGGTGATTGGCTGTGCTATTATTTAAATTGCTTTAACTGAGGTGTTTAATTTTAAACACTGATTAAGAGTTTTACTTGAAAGCTTTATTGTTTATTAAATTTAGTTATTGAGCATTGGACTTTTGTTTTTTTTTTTTTTTTTTTTACTTTCGCATTTGTTTAGAATTTGGGAACGTCTGTGGACAGTGACCTAACTTTTGACCAACGTGTGTCCATTGTTGTAAGAAAGTCCTTTTATATTGCAAAGCTTATAAAGAAAAGCTTGTCTAGGTCTAGGTCTAGGTATGCAATTTCCCCCCTTTACTCAGCCCTCCTTAGGCCATTCATTGAACCCCTTACTAAAAGGCTATAAGCCCTAAAAACATGTACTACATGTTCTTACTCAAAGCCCTGTCACCATGCTCAGTATCCTACAGACTACAAAGACCTGTGTCTGGTATATAAGACATCTTCTAACCCTACACTGATGAATTTACTTCACACTAGCAAGTCAAATGGCATCAGAAATACTTGGTCTAGGGATCTAAGTCTCTTCTGCACATTAACAGAATGGTTTGAGGGAAAGAATATATCTGGCAGAGGATACTACTACTCTGGAACAGACTCGCCATCCACATAAAACAAAATAAATCCCTGCCATTATTCAAGCACAACTTCGATTTATGACTGGAACATTTTCCCTACACTTCACCCTGTACAACTAATGGAGAAAAGCACTTCCTAAATGCTTTATCTCATACATGTGTCCTCTCAAATTATTTATGGTATGATCCAAGTTATTCATTAGGAATAATATATTATTATTGACCATAGGGTGGGTAAGGCCAGTCTCTAACCAAATGGGGTAGGTTAAGTTGGGACAAAAAAGGAAATTGGCTATGCTGAAAATAGCCCTCAAAGACAGATAGCTTACTACTTAAATATGAATCTATGAATCCAGATAGTCAACAGGGATGGATTAGGATTTTCTTAGTTATTCCCTACTCTCTGTGTACTCAGTCAGTGACAGTCCATGGAAAGAATGTGCAATGGGCATCTGTACTGAACCATTCCTTATTTCCAAAGGAGCTAATGTTAACAGGACTGCTTCACCCACCCACAGGAGACACTTGTGCAAACCCTCCCCTCCATAGGATGGGTGTTCCCATCCTCTATGATTGCATGGTCAAGTGTTCAAGCTGTTACTCTGGTCACATAGGCCATAGCTGGAGCTTTATTTAATTGACTGAATGGCAGTTGCCTGAGTGACCTAAATACAGACAGCAAACATATTGATGGAAAAACCTAATGTTAAAAATATCAGTATCAAAAATACTTAAACATTAAAAACTGACAGTCAAAATTACCAAAACAGAAAATATTGACAAAACCAGGGAAGTGTATATGCACTTTCCCCAGTGTTGTGTGATCTCAGTATTGGTATATATAATTATCAATGGGTATGGGGTGCAGGGGGCTTGAGATGTGGTTATGTTTTGTCAATAGTTTGTGTTTACATGTTTGTAACTGTCAGTATTTTGTGTTTAAGTAATTTTGACTGTCAATCTTTTCTACAGTAGTTTTTTTTTTTTTTTTTGCATTAATATTTTGTTGTTGATATTTAGGTCATTCAGGCAGTTGCCCTACACTGATTTTATTACTCCATCAGTGAGACTAGTAGAACTTATTTAATATTCTATTTTTGTGCTAACTTTGTATATGAAACTGGTGTAGCTGCACTCACCACACTGCCCATCTAATTATATATTGTAACTCTGAGATCAAACAATCACCAAGGTAGGGGAATATTTCCCTACCCTGAGGACTGTCATACTGCACATCTCTCAACAATCTATATAATTCAACAATGTGTGTTTATAAATGCCACAGAATCTAGTAGCTATATTTTTACTTGCTACAGCAATGAGATTTACTTTATCAGTGTATTTCTATGTTTTGCAAATATGAAGAATTCTGATACAAAACAGATTCAGAGGAGACTAGATTGTATGTTAGAGTATACACTGAACACTTTTGGCAACATTCCTGACCTAAGCATATGACATTCTAAACCATTTTTAAGGCAGAGATGAACGCACAGCGTGGGTTGGGAATATTCATTTCAGTCTGCCAAGTTATATTGGTACTGGCATTCGATAGTATTCAAATTCATTGAGCATGTGCAAGAATGCAGATGTTGACACAAGAAGGCTTAGCATGTCCTTGTATCTGAAAGCCTTCATATCAGCTGCTTAGGGACTGGTTAAGGCTACAAAAATGGAAAATCCCTCATGGCTATGTGGATAGCAGAAACTGCATCTATCACTCTGTCCTTGGTGTTTTGGAGGTAATGGGGACAATTAAGGCAGGATCACATAAGAAGAAAAAAATAATAAAAAATATTAGCAACAAGTATTTTAGCTCCTGAAATTTCTGCTTATGGAAATGGAATTTCCCTGTTTTATTAATTGCAAAACAATGGATTCCACTATTGAGGGTTATGTAATTGTGCAGCCTAGTCAACTCTAATAGTTACTAATTACATTTGTAAGCAAATGTACAGTATACATCATCTTCAAAAACAGTTGGGATCTGTGTGGGAAAACTGTTCCAAGTAAATTTTGTTATCCTTTACATGTATTTTCATAAGGCAGTAGCATAACATCAAAAGTCTTACCTTGACAGTATCACAAATGTGGGACCCAAAACTGAAGTTCTCG
Source organism: Protopterus annectens (assembly GCF_019279795.1). NCBI lineage: Eukaryota > Metazoa > Chordata > Ceratodontiformes > Protopteridae > Protopterus > Protopterus annectens. Next base: position 1,057,697,441 of record NC_056745.1, read on the forward strand.
TATATTTGACAAATAAACAGATCCAGACTAAAATTTAGTATGCATATCACCAGAGGTGTAGCTGTCTCATTCACTTCGCTGTGCCAGTCCCACCCCCTTAACTCTTCAAGTGAAGTGGCTTTACTTGAAAGTTCACCCAGACTCTGCCACAACATGGTTTGAAGGAAAGCTTACTTTGCTTTTTTTCTTCTATTTTGTATTATTTTATTACCTTCTTCTACTTTGTATATTGATATTTGTTTTCAATTGTGTGTTTTATTTGTATTCTGCTTTTAATTGCATATTTAAAGTAGGAAATAGACCGTGACTTTGTCTCTTGTGGCTCACATAGAAATTAGAAGAGGTCAACTTATGTTAATTATCTGTGAACTGATGGTGGAGCTAGGAACTAAACCTTCTAGAATATTTAAAGTGCAAAATAAAACATTCCAGGGCTTTACTGGAAAAGCTCACCCAAGCTCTGTCCCAACTTGCTGTAAACGAAAGGTTAGTTTGATATTTGCTTTCTTGTATTTTGTATTACTTTATTGTCTTCTATTTTGTATATTATTTGTTTTCTTTACACTGTATTTTACTTGCATGTTGCTTTTAATTGCATATTTGAACTGCAAAAAAAGACCACAGCTATGTCTGAGTCACATAAAAATTACGTTTTTCTCCACCCTCCCTCACTAGTGCTGTTGTGTTTTTAAACTCAGATTTCTTTCTAGTTGCCTGCCCTTTATGTTAATTTGATCACATATCTCCTTCCCTCTCCCCTTTCATTGGCTGTTGTGACTAAGCACAAAATTATCATCTTTTGAAATCATTCACTTTCATCGATTTAAATTTATTGGCCATCTCACCGCCATCCCACTGTATTCTATAGAACCAGAATACAAAGTACCAAGCTCCTTTCAATCTATTTTGCTATTTTAAAAATTAGTGGCTCCCCACTTAGATAGCCAAGGCTTAGTTACCCCCTATTTCATATCTAACTGCTTAGTGCACACTGCAGCTCTTAGGATATAAACCCATTTTCCTTCTAACTGCAATATCTACTGCAAGACCAGCAATTATTGTAGAGCAGCAGACATTCTGCATCTCAGTAGTCATCTTTGGATTAGTGCTTCTGTTTTGCTCCTGGTGAGAGAAGGAGTACAGAGACATTATTTCCCAGGTACTGCTGACCACCAGAAGGCCTAATAACTGCTCATAGGTGCCAGCTTGGAATGTGTGCTTATATTTTGCTTCTTGTGAGAGAAGGAGCAGAGTTCATAGATTCCTGACTGCTTCTAGTTGGGGAGTGAGTGTCTGTGCTTGACGTTCCTGACAGATCTGGTTCCTATTCAAGGCATCAACTAGGAAGAGGCTACAAAAAGTGTACAGACCCTTGCATCATCTGGAACAAGACTGTGGATCATCAAACAGGCTGTGACCTGCTTCTCATAATGGGATTGGTGCTAATGTTTTTCTTCTGGTAAGAGAAGAAGCAAAGAAGCATTGTATCCCAGAAAAGTGAAGCTATGGTGAGAGCAGCACTAGCAGTAGCCAAGCAGTAGCCATTCACATCACTCCACTCTTTTCATCATTCTTGACAACCTAATTCTTTGTTTTCAGGAAGTGCTGTCTGATATGTTTCTAACTTGAGAATATCTGCCTAAATACCTCATCCACAAATCATCAGAATCGACTTATTATTCCTCCTCAAGCATTTGGCAGCACCCTGTATAGACACAGACATCTTGAGTGACAGTTTTCCTGTAAAAGTATGATTGAAATTTTACCACTACCTAGTTGCACAGTGAAATTTCACCACTGCCTGGTTACACAGTGGACAAATAGTTTGCAGTGACAAGCACTGCCTCCAGAGTTGAAAACTGGACACTCCTAGCATTTCTTAATATTATCACTCCAACTGTCTAGTCAATAAAAAAGGGTCTGCTGTCTGTTGTTAAGAATCAGTTAATTCTCAAGCAAAAACTGAAATGGTATGTGATAGATGCATTTTTACAATGTCACTGGAGTCAAAGCTTTGACATAAAAGTAATCTTAGTGTCAATGAGGTTCTCAGTAGTACATATGCTGCACACATCACACACAGTACAAAGCAGACATATAGACCCACATATGCTGAGGCACTTAAATATAACCTTCCTAAACCCCAAAGACCTCCTAGATGAAGTACACATAAGAAACACCATCAGCAGCCCCACATGTACTCTTTCAAACCAACACCCATATCAGCATAAATATACCTTAAGGCTGGTCAAACAGGACAATACACTTGAGCTTCTCCATGTTCAAATCACCATAAGCATAATCCAATACCACTTCCTTACAAGATATAGGTTCCCCTCTATGACCCACAAAAACCATGCCATGTATTTAAACCTATTGTAAACATTCACTATCCAACTCAATACCATATTGCTAGGTGACTTTAATTATGCCACTATTAATTGGGAATCCTATACAACACCAAATGTACAGACAAAAAGATTTCTGAATTTTGTAAACACAAATTCCCTGGACAAGATTGTCAATACACTAATCGGGGGTACAACCATACTGGATCTGGGCCTCACTAATATGGGAGAGTGGTGCACACCCCCTAGTGTAATGATTTCCCTGGTACGGCCAGACCACAACATGGTCTCCTTTGATGTAAAAATAAAACCTGGACACCCAGCTAACCCTGGAATATTCTGGAACTACTCTATAGCTAAATTCCTGCTAATAAGTGATAGCCTAGCAAAATTTCAAGCCCCCATAAACCCTAAGAACTCAACTTCCTATATAGAAATATTCACAAAAATTGTATACAAGCATGTTAATAGCTGCACAGATGCAACTGTACCCACCAGGAAGAAGTACAGAACTAACTCAAAAAAAAAAAAGTCTCCCTGGTGGAATCATAAAATCAAAAGGCTGTATAACAGAAGGAAAAATCATGGCAAAAATTAAGAGGTGCAGCACCTAGCAAAATAAAAACACTCTCATCAAGCTAAACAAACTAAGCAAACAACTGAGAGGATAAATAAGCCACATTCAAGGTACATTTGGCCTACTAGGCCAAGGACCACCACAAGCCATTCCTTAGCTACGTCAATAACCTCAAAGGCAATATGCAACTGTGAGCAGAGCTCATTGTAAATAGAGCCACCTATACTAAGCCTGCAAACCTACTGGCTGACAAATTCAAATCCAACTTTAACCCTCTCTCCACCTCAACCTTCCCTCAGGAAATACCTACAAATATAACTCCACTTTTATCACCAGGGATCAGGTACTTAATGCTCTCTCTAAGGCCAAGAACACTGCATCAATGGGCCAGACATGTCTTCTAAATAGCATGAAACATGACCTATCAGGGCCTCTTGAATTGCCATTAAACTGTAGCCTCCAAACAGGCTCCTGGCCCCCTGAATGGAGAACAGCAACAGTCATCCATCTGCACAAAGGTGGGCCATATAAAGACCCAGGAGACTACAAATCCATAACTCTCAGTCTGATATTCAATCCCATGGAAAGAACTATCATGGAAATGATCAATAATGATATAATAAACCTCCAGACACTGGATCCAATGCAATTTGGTTTCATCAAGGGCTGGTCAACTTGGTGGATTTCTTTGAGAAGGTTGCCAAAGCAAATGATGAGGGGAAAATGGCTCACACTGCCTACCTTGACTTGGCCAAGGCATTTGACATAATACCCCACTTGACAAACTGAAGTGGTTAGGTACAATCCCTTATGTCACCTGGTGGATAGCCAACTGTCTCACAGAAAGGACCAAAGAAGTTAGGACTGGGGAGTCCACCTCTTGAAAGAGGCCAATCACAAGTGGAGTCCCTCATTGATTGGTTCTGGGACTGCTCCTTTTTGGCATTTACTTCTCTGAAGTCATGACCTATGTCAGTAGCCTCTGGCTAACTAAATTTGCAGATGATTGCAAATTAAAGGCTGTAATTGAACTCCACACTGACACAAATGATCTCCAGGAAGGGCTGACACAAACAACTGGTGTCAGAGCCATAGACTAAAACTAAATGCCAAGAAATGCATAATACTTTCCTTTGGGTAGTCATTCACCCTTTGTTACTATCATATTGACAACACACCCCTTAGAGTTGACCCAGTAGTCAAGGACTTAAGGACCTCATAGACAGTAATCTAGTCTTTGACCATCGCTTGTCTAAAGTAGTGAAACAATCATTCTAAGGTGTGCAACTTATAAACAAACATATGGCATCTAGGTACAAGAACATTGTTCCACTGTATTTGGCATTCATCAGACCTATCATTGAGTACAATTCCACCTTTCATATTCACCTAACCAGGCATATCCAACAAATGGAATGTCCGCAGATGATCCTCACTAAAAGAACACAGGGGATAAGTAACATGCCCTATGCAGATCACCTCAAAGCCCAATTTCTGCATTCTGTCTCATACAGACAGTTGAGGGGATATGTATGCCTGACATACAGGGTATTGTCAGACCCCATTCTGATGGACTTCCTGCATATCTTCAAAACAAACTGTACCAGAATTACCTCTTCTAAAGACTTAAACATTGCCTGTGATATAAATAGGACCTGCTCAGGAGACAGGTATATATCACAGAGACTACCTTATCTTTGGAATTGGCTCCCCATCCATGCAGGGCAGAGTTCCTCCCTAACCCAATTCAAATGTAAATTGGACAACTAGATGTGGAACAGAAAATCCATCCCTGGTTTCGACACAGGCAGACTTGTCAGAGATTTGGGATGCATGGCTAGGCTTAAAAAGGTCTTCTGGTTGTTAGGCTAGTAAACACCTATGAGCCTATAAAAAAGTATGATCCTTCTACTGGCACACCAACCAGATGCATAATACACCCCTACTTCCTCCTACCCTAGCCATCAAGGTCCCATTTATGTACACTGCCCAGACATTCCTTCCTCACAGTTTAGCAAAAAAAAAAAAATATTTTCTTCTTTTAAACCGTACCAAACTGCTTGCTACAGATGTAGCAAACAGTTGCTAAAGTTTATAACTTTCCTGCATGGACCATTACAGTGCTCAGGTTTTACCTGAAAAAAAAATGTTGTTCTTTTAAACTGTACCATGTTGCTTTCTACAAATGTTGTAAACCGTTGCTACAGTTTATCACTTGCCTACATGGAATGCTACTGTGCTCAGATATTAGTTAAAACATTTTTTTTTCACATTTAAACTGTAGCAAACCTGCCTGAATAGAGTGCCACAGAGCACAGATTTTGCACAGATTTTAATTAAAAAAAATTCTTTCACTGTTAAACTGTAGAAAACTGCAGAACACTGCTTACTACAATATAGCAAGCAATTGCTACACTTTAGACCACATAAGGATTGCTACATCATTTGACTTTGACAGCAAATGTAATACTAGCTTTTAAAAGCTGGTATTGCACTAAAGAGCAATCAAGGTGAGAGATGGCCCTGCATGGATCCAATGGAACTTTATTTATTGTAGAAACATATTATTTATAACTAATCCATTGTTAGCAACAAATAATGCAAGCAAATGGCAAGCAGTTTATAAGAATATAATTTTACTTACAGTTCTTACACATGATCTTTCCATTATGGCATTCACTGTAAATAAGACATGGAAGGGTTAATGTTTAAAGTAATAGGAATCAAAATATGCTGCATATGCATTTATTAGAAAATAAATAAATTAAAGAACATTTAATAAACTTTTCTCAGTCTCTTAACATGACAAGTTATATGCAAATATTTCACAAGTATAATCATACTGTATTTTATGCCCATCTTAGCTTACATTTTGTATATACTTTTTTTCCATGCACTCAGACTGGATCTTTTAATTTTAACCTAGCTGTATTCAATCTTACCATTTTCTGAATTTTGGTGTGTACTGATTTTGTGTATAATATTGTTGATTGCAAGACCATTGTGTATTTACTGCTCTTTGATCTTTGGTCATGGCTAAAAAGGGTCAATCAGCCAGTCCACTTACCTAGTGAACGTATAGTAAATAAACTGTAAAATAGATAATTTTAAAATTCTAACAACAAGGTGGTTGAATCAGGTTGATGGAGAAATGCTTCACTTTTTATATCTTATGTGCAATGAATGACTTGATTCACAGCCGATGGAAATGTTTTTGTTTACTAACCATAGCTTGAAAATGACACAACAATTTGGCCTTAATCTGAAAAAGCATCCCCCACCTCAGAACGGCAGCAGGATGTATTGGGAAAGTAAGCAGTTGTTGTGATAGATATGCCCATGAATGCATTAATGTGAACAATCAATAAATTATTCAAAGCTATACTGTGTGTATAAAATAAGCCATAGATTTGCTTTATAAATCAGTTTTCACTTGTGGATCCAAGCACATGAAGATTATAATAATATAAGACTCCATGATCTATTAGCTCTTTCTGATTGTTGCAGTTAGCTCTGTGTAGGTACTGTCCCCATTCATTGCCCCACCTTTCCTTTTCATTTTATTAAGCTCTCTTGAACATCATTTGTTGTTAGTCTTCAACCAGCAAAAATTAAACATATGCACAAATGGTCATGATAGAATCCAATCTGCTTTTACAATTACAAACATAGTAATGTTACCTTTCTCAAAATATATGGTGCCATTGAATCCTAGGATATGTAATCTTGATAATAATACAATCTTCACTACAAAGCTGTATTTATAATTCAGACAGCCAATGGAAAATACTTAAACTTCTTATCCAGTGGTATTTTCTATTAAAGTCTTTCATCATAAACACAAAAATAGTATTACAACAGGTCAGAGACATTGATTTTGTTGTTTAGTAAAGCAAATCTGCATGCATTATAAATGAGCTAGATGCATCTTATTGAAAAATTCTCTGTCAAACAAATATCCCTTTTTCTACTCCCACATTTATGTCTCTTCATCCCAGATTTATCAGTAACTATGGAATGCCAATTAACAATCAGGATTCCTTTCCTGTAGCCATCTTACTTTATGTATCTAATTTGAGCTTCCATTTTAAGTTACTAATAAAAATGCAGTGTTTCCTTTCTACTTTTCTACAAAACCTCTGTCAGCATACGGGCACCATTACTTCCTATTGCCTTGAGCAATTGCAATGCCAGAAGTCACATCTTTATTTCATATGCATCAACCTCTATTGATCTTCCTTTCCAAAGTCTCTTCATATATATATATATATATATATATATATATATATATATATATATATATATATATATATATATATCCTCCCCTCTGTATTGTCTAAGGTCACACTATTTATACTTGAAATGTAATGTTCTCCTTCACACTAACCACACCAATAATCCCACTAGTTTATTTCTGACTCTGTGTCATCACTTATTCTAGCCTCACCACAGTCAAGGTGGCACCTTCAAACTAACCATTTATATAGTCTAACATCCACAAAATCAACAAGAAATATGGCATATGCAATATTACTTTTTAGTCAATAAATAATTAAATTTTTGCACCCTTCATTTTTCAATTTCACTACTGAAGTAGATTCATAACAGGCACAAACTACTTTGTAGTCATGTTGTCCATCCATACCTCATAAATTGCAGTAACGAGACAAAAGCATCCCCAAAAGTGCTCCCTATCCCAGGGCAGATAGGGAGGTTCCCTGTTAAGCAAACCACTGGATTCTCTATAATACACGGATGAAGTTACTCTCTTCCAAAGCTATGTAGTTATTGATGTCTCCCTTGAACAACTATCCGTAACTATCGAGGAAACTTTATATGCGGTAACAATAATATCAAGTAACGGTAACTTGAAAAATAGTATGCATCTTCACTCATCTGTAAAAAACTCCCATAATCTGCTTTTCAGTATTAGTCATTGACATAAAGTACATCAATTTCCTTATCTGCATAACAAATTATAGAATGATATCTTATAAAGTTTCAAAGGTAAAGAAACATTTTCATAATAGTCACAGACTTCACAGTCATTATGTTCCGTAAATTAAGGTAGCAATAACACAAATTCAATTCTTCCAATTTTAGCATGAAAGTGGTAACTTTATCATAGAAAATAAAAGACTACTATCAGTAAAGACTATTTTACAATGTAAAACTACTGAGAGTCTCCATGGATGTGAAAAGTTAAGTTATTATGAAAGACTACAATATCTAAACTTGTCTTGTACAGATAATTTAAGAGGAAAACTTATTCATGTATATAAGACATTTGAAGAAACAACTCCTTCAGGGAATATTTGGGGTAATGAAAAAGTATTAGAGTATCATCAGACAACCTATGTAGGCGATTATACAAGAACAAGAAATGTACTAACTGATTCTCTGACAGAGTAGCCGATGCAT
>NC_056745.1:1058008286-1058228286 GCF_019279795.1 Protopterus annectens
AGATTACCTTGATAAGTCAAAGTATTCCTATCATTGTATAATAATATGTGATGTTGAATATATACATATATATATATATATATATATATATATATATATATATATATATAGATATATAGATATATATGTGTGTGTGTGTGTGTGTGTGTGTGCATATGCAGATACATGCATAAACACACACACACACACACACACACACACACACACACACACACACACACACATATATATATATATATATATTCCCTTCAGAATCTCGAAAATCTGAAATAACAATATGATTAAGACCATATAATCGATGTTTCAGAATATTGAAATTCCGAAATAAATCCAAACATAAAAAAGAAAAAAAAAAACAATTTAAATGTTTCTGCAGGCACCCCCACACACCCCGCTAATTAAATATACCAATCTCAGAGATCGCACTAAAGCAAGGAAAAGGGAAGTCTCCCATTCCATGCTGTGTACAGATCTCCATTCAGAATTTTGAAATTCTGAAACTTTGATCATATGGTCTTGACCATATGAAATTCGAGATTTCAGGATTTTGATATTCTGAAGGGAACCCATATATATATATATATATATATATATATATATATATATATATATATATTAGAGAATGAATGTTCTTCCAACAGGGTATTAAGGGACAGATAAAAAAAATCAGTCCACCACTTCACAGCATTGTACCAAAGCACCATAAAGCATAGCCCAAAGAAAAAGATATAATCACCATAGTGCTTATGCTCACTAAATACTACAGAAACATCAATGCCAGCAAACATGGAAAAATCAAAGTAAATAAAATAGCAATAAAAATGAGCTAAATGCAGCAACAGTTACAATAACCGCTCCTTTGTTTCACTATGCACAGATCTGAAAAAGCCACATTTATTAAGCAGTGACTATGAGAGGACATGAACAAACAATTATTTACAATAACATCTCGATACAGTGGTGTGTGTGTGTGTGTGTGTGTGTGTGTGTGTGTGTGTGTGTGTGTGTGTGTGTGTGTGTGTGTGTGTGTGTATGCGTGCATGCCCATGCACAGGGAATTATTACACTGTGCACTGTACATGAAGTGCACAAACTGACATAAGGTGCACAGAACAAATAGATAATCCATGTCTCTCCAAAAAAATCCTGCACTCTGAACACAATAAATCCATATATGAAGACTTTTTAGGTTTATTTACCATTTATCGAAAATCAGTCTGGTAGAAAAAAACAACTAAGCAGACCAGTTTCATCCACTGGCATCATCAGTACCTGATGCAGGCTTTTTGATAAATGGTAAATAAGCCTAAGGGTGCTGTAGTGGTGTAGCAGTTATCATTGTTACCTCACAGCAAGAAGTTCTCCTGTTCGATTCTCAGCTGGGTGCCTTTTGTGTGGAGTCTGCATATCCTCCCTCCATTCATGTGGGTTTTCTCTGGGTGCTCTGATTTCCTCCCACATTCCAAAGACAGGCAGTAGCTAGATTGGACACTCTAAATACCTCACTAAAAGCATCACAGGCCTAAAGCAGATGCCCTATATTGACCGTCTAAAAAAAACTCCAGCTATATTCTGCAGCATATCATCTACTCAGAGGTGATCACTGATTAACATACAAGGCCATGTCAAACCCTGAACTGTTGGACATGCTCCACTTAAAGAAATCCCAATCCCTCAGAGCCACATGCTCCAGGGATCTAAACCTTGTCATCACAATGAACCAAACATGCTGGAGGGATAGTTCCCGACCCAGAGACTCCTCATACTCTGGAATAGGTTCCCCATACATGTCAAACAGAGTGCCTCCTTGGCTTTCTTCATAAGGAACCTTGACAACTGGATGGGAGATAGGAAATTCTCCTCGGGGATCATGTCAGTCGCCCTACTAGACAAGGGTCCAGGGAAGTAAATATTGTGGGAAGAAATATCCAGGGAATTGTTATGGCTAGGCTCATATAGGCCCTAGGGCCGATAGCCTAGTACCAACCTATGAACCTATGAACGTATAAATTGGCCCTAGCTGTGAGTGTGTGCATGGAAATGTGTGTGGATGGTTGGGCTTTGGGTTCCCTATTAAGTAAGCGAACGCTTAATATATTGAACACTATTTAATCGACAGCTAAATGTCAAAAAGGCAAAATCCTGAAGACACGGAAAAGCAATTTTTTTTTTTCCCAGGGAAAAAAATCACTGGGACATTTTCGGGACTTTGCCATTTCCTCCACTGTGGTGCGATCTCAGAGTTGTTATTTTTAATTGGGGGGGGGTGTGGAGGGCAAAACCCCCACTTTATTTTGTGTTTTTTATTTTTGTTGTTGTTTTTTTTTTTTGCGGACCAGCGACTTTTTTCCCTGGGAAAAAATCTCTATTCTGTTTGTAAGGAATTTTCTGTTTTCATTTTTTTTGGGTCGATTATACAGTGTTCTCTTTTTTAAACATTTGCTGTTATATAGACCCAGAAGCCATAACCGCACAGAAACAATGAGCGCTGAAAGGTGCTTATTGTCTGTTGTACCACATGGTGTGTAAATGGGAATACGAGAGAGAGAGAGTGAGAGAGAGAGAGAGAGAGGGAAATAAGCCTAATAAATCTTCATATGTGGAGTTATTGTGTTCAGAGTGTTGGATTTTTTTGGAGAGCCATGGATTTTTTATATACATATATATATATAGACACACACACACACACACACACACACACACACACACACACACATATATTTATATATATATATATATATACACAGAGAGAGGGAGAGAGCTTCTGTTGGTTTGGTTGACAGGGAGTTTAGTTGACATTTGGTTGACTATACAAGTAGTCAACAGGTTTGTGAGACTGACAATCCTTAGGTAGGGAAATATACCCATCCTCCAGGGCTTGAGAAACCTTGGAGTTACTATATTTAATTAGTGGGTTGTGGGGGATGTTGTTCATTATTTTTTTGCAAGTAATATTTGCATGCACTTAGAAGCAACCTTTTTGACATAGAGTGGTTTACCTTCCAAATGTCGACATAAGTATTAGTCGACCAACTGAAGGTAAATCACATAAGTATCTCTCTCTCTTCTATATATATATATATATATATATATATATATATATATATATATATATTTAAATACATATTTTGTTCATTCATTTGATCACAATCTGACATTTGAGGTGCATGGGGAATATAATGATTTGCACTGTATATTACTGTTATTATTTATATATTTCTTCTTTCATTTGATGACAATATGGCATCTGTGTGCGTGTGTGTTAGTGTTTGCATGTGTGTGTTTGTGTGCATGTGTGTGTTTGTGTATGTGCTCGTGTGTGTGCATGTGTATGTGTTTGTATAGTTCTGTATTCATGTGCTACATTGTTTGCAAACATCTTACTTGAATGTATTCAACTTTGAACAAAAGATTATGATTCTGTTTAGTATATAGCTTACCTGATAATATTCCCAGTAGGGTACTCTGTTATGGCATTTGCCAAATACTCCTTCAGGGTTCTTTAGCACACTACAATTCAATTCTGCATATTGCTCTGAAAATATGAAATAATAAGAAATAATATATCAGTTTTTATGCCTGTTATTTTATATTATATGCAATTTACAAACTAAAATTTAAACAGATTTTTCATTATCCATCTGATTATATTTATGTTGAGTAGTCAAATGCTATCATCTTAGGTTTAGATATAAGCGGCTTCAAATCTGTTTTGATATATTGTTGATAATTTTAAATTGACCACATGCTGATGTCATTAATTTTCTGTACACACTTCATCAAACTTTGGTCAATACATGTAGTCTGTGCTTTTCTATCTGTCTATCTATCTATCTATCTATCTATCTATCTATCTATCTATCTATCTACATCAAGAATAAGACTCGAGCACCACTGAAAATGTTTTATTTTAACTATTATTACATTTGTTCACCAGGTGAGAATACTGGTCCATGGACCATTTTCGGGTATGATCCAGGCCCATTTGGAGATACTAACAGATTGCAATAATGTAAGACAGGTATAATCAACAAATGAAAGATATAAGAAAGAATTATAAAAACAAAGTTGACAGTGATGTAATAAGAAAATCTGTTTTAGTGGGTCCTGTTCACATGGTCAACATTTCAGAATGTGGAAGACCATATAGCCAAGACCATATGATCGGCATTCGAAATGTCGACCATGTGGAACTGGCATCTCCATACATTGCAGAATGGAAAGATTTCCATTTTTCACACTGTAGTCTGATCTCAGAGTTGGTATATTTAAGTTCTAGGGGGGTGCAGGGGTGCATAGCCCCTCTGCTAGCAGTGTGAAGCTAAGTTATTGTTGTGTTTTTTTTATTACATGATCGACATTTAGAATGTCAATCATATGGTCTCGGCCATATAATATTCAACATTCTGAAATGTCAACCATGTGACGTAGACCCGTTTTAGTAGCTAAGGATAGGGATATAATGTATCAGAGGATAACAGAGACATTTAATAGACTGCATATAGTAAGTAATCATGAGATAATCATCAGGAAATAAAAGATTAGTAACAGTAGAAATACTTGGTGTATTAAAGCAAAACCAATGAGGTGCTTCTTTAAGGTTTTTTAGTCAGTACTTAGTATGAATTCTTGAGAAATCATATTCTAGCTTCTGGGATAATTTCAGTAAATGATCTTTTGGTAACATTCAGAATGAATGAGGTCTGATCTAGCAGTGTATCTTTTATTTCACTGTTGTGTAAACATATGGAAACTTTAGCTTATTGTTACATTTAATAAATTAATATGTTGTTGGTACCTCTTTCCTAAACTGCATAATCTTTACAGTTTTTGGACTATGCAATATAGGACTCAAATTGTTAGATTTTTTTAATTCTTTTTTAAATAAGTGGCTGAGGCTGGTGATGTGTTTCAGGCTTGTATTACATGGCATTGATCTACAAAGGGAAAAAAGCACACTACAGCAAGATTAAAAGACATTGGGGTCCTTTTAGCATAGCAGAGGGTTTTGATAACTGTCTTGGTCTTTGGTGGTGACTGGTATGTGTAGGGGAGTCTGTTTTGTGCAATCTTTGATGCTAGGCCAAAAACAGCCTATACTGCCTAGATGACATTAGTGGGCCATTTCATTAGCACAGACATTCTGCTCTTGAATGCTGTTAAGCAGCATCCTCAACAGTAAGTATACATAGATGTAAGCACAGCTGCACACACACATGCATGCACACGCACACTCAAACACAGACTCAGTGACACAACATACACATGCACATTGTTATATACTTGTGTGAATGTGCGCACATACACACACATGTGCGAGCATGCATACTAACACACACACATACAAAGCACCTATACATACAGTGTTCATCAAAGTAAATAGAAGATACATTGATCATGCTCACCCCTGCCCAGTACATATCTCTGCATGGTAAAAATCCTTCATATTTTTTGAACCCAATAATACACACAATTATGTGACTACGTGCCTGACAGCAAGTCTTTATAAGGTTACGTTCCTGCTGGTTTCTTATGGGCATCATGTGCAACCCCAGTAATGGCCTTTGCATGGATTAGCATAAGGGAGTTGATTATATGCACCAGCCATGTGTAATACAGGTCTAGCAGTACTACCTGTGAGCTAGGTGACACCGGATTGGACTCTGAACTCAGCTGTGTTGTGGCTTCATACATCACCTACAGTTGTGACTTATCTCAATGAAATTATTTTTATACGTAAATCAAAATCAAACCCTTCTGAAAATGTATGTTAACACAAACCCTGTTAATCGAGCAATTTTCTAAGTTTATATTCAAAATCTGTCCTTATTTTTGGGCCTTTACCCCCCCTTCCCATTTTGTCAGGTTTGTCCAGATTTCTTCCACTAAAAGATTGAGGGGTTAGCCATGAGATGTCATCCAGAGGAAAAAAAAAAACATAAGAAAGAACAAATAGAAGCACTGTAAAATTTCTACATGCATGTACACAGTATTTTCTTTGAAATAAAAGGAAAACAAATAGAAGAGAAAATGTAAAACAAAATGAAAAAGATTATGACGTTCTATATAAATGAGAGGCATATGCATTTATAAGCAACAAGTACAGAAGAAATGGCAGATCTGTGGAAGAATGGCAGACACACATATGAGTATGTGTATAGGTAGGTATATGTCAGAATGGCAGACACACATATGAGTATGTGTATAGGTAGGTATATGGCAGAATGGCAGACACACATATGAGTATGTGTATAGGTAGGTATATGGCAGAATGGCAGACACACATATGAGTATGTGTATAGGTAGGTATATGGCAGAATGGCAGACACACATATGAGTATGTGTATAGGTAGGTATATGGCAGAATGGCAGACACACATATGAGTATGTGTATAGGTAGGTATATGGCAGAATGGCAGACACACATATGAGTATGTGTATAGGTAGGTATATTTCAGAATGGCAGACACACATATGAGTATGTGTATAGGTAGGTATATGTCAGAATGGCAGACACACATATGAGTATGTGTATAGGTAGGTATATGGCAGAATGGCAGACAGATGTTTAAGTGTGTGTTTGTGTAAGTACACATTTGTGACTGCCCAAGCATGCATGTGGGTGTGTTTGAGTGATTTAAAAAAAATTATTGGACCTGCTGTGTTTACCTAGGACATGCCTCTCAACTGTCCAGATTTTCACAGAATGTCCAGATTTTCTCCTCATATTTTTGGTCTGTTCTTCTTAAAATTTGTGGTTTCTGAACAAATCACTGAGGATTGAAATCATTAAATAATGGCATACATTTGACATTCAGACTTGATATGCTTCAGAAAATGAATCCTAACACAAACTGTGTTATTCTACTAACTTTCTAACTTTATAAAAGCAATATTTAAAATCTGTCCCAATGTTTTGGCCTTTGTCCCAATTATTTTAATTTTTTTAAACATCTTTATAGAATTATCACTTGTGGCAAAGCCTAACTTATACTTATGTAAAAATAATCAAACCATATTAACCAGTTCACGTTTGCAAGCATTATGCATTACATATATTGTTGTATACCATAACATAAAATCAGCATCACTGTTCAATTCCTGCCTTTTCTTAAACCTCATTTCTAATCCTAAGCATTTTTCCTGCATGTATTGTTCACAGAATTTCCATTTTTTCTGTGTAATTTACCTTTTCCTAAAGATCCAATTTTATCTTCTTCTATCTCTGTAATAATATTCACTACTTTAAGTATAGTTGGTTTAGACTGTGATTTCCATTTTCTAGTTTTTGCTTTTTTGGCAGCCACCAGAACTAAACTTAGCAAGGCCTTATTATGTCTAGGTGATTCAAATCATTATCCCAGCTCAAAATTTTTTTTTTTTACTCATTTGCTAGCCCAGTATTCCTGACAGAGTACTCTGTGGGGAAGTTTTAAAGTCTGCCAACTCATTATACTCTAAGAACATATGCTCCAATGTACCTCTTTCTTTCCCATTACACATCCAACTTTTGCCATCTACCTGAGGAAAAAAAAATCTTTGGAATCTGCTTGGTGTATGGTTCCTTTGCCAGCTTCCTTCAGTAAATTCTAATCCCCTCTTGCCTATTCTCTGTACCCCTAAGTGTAGTCATCCCTATTGGCAGAATCTCCTTATTCATTCCTATGTTGGCTTAGTTCTTACTATATATTCCGCTACTTTATGAATATAATATTCTGGATGAATGCTGTTATTGTCCTAAAGTATCTGTATTTTCCCCTATTTGTTGAATTGTGCCCCCCCCTGCTTCATCATCATCCCTTTCCAGTTTGAATTGTTGCTTTCTGGTTGTGTTATGGACACAAGCCTTACCTGTGCAGCTCTAAAATTTCCCTTCAAATCAGGTTATCCTAAACCTTCTTGTTCTGTTGGGAGGATCAACTCATCCCATTTGACCCTTGCCCTCTTCCTCTCCCAGATAAACATCCTTCAACTCTTTACTAATTACTATCCACAACTTTTCCTCTGGTTGATTAAAACATGCCTGGTCTGTGTATAAAATTAAAGGCACTAAAAAAATTTTGATATCCATATCCACAGGGAAGAACTTCCAATTTCTCAGTTTTTGTATTATCTTTTCATTTCGACTCTTTCCAGATATTGTTAGCTGCCATAACAGAATTCTTTTGAATCCATACTCCTAAATATTTCATTGCATCATATTCCCATAAATATGTATATTGATGATCCAATTCATGTGTGGATACATAGTTTATAGCTATAGCCTTTTTTTATCTTCATTAATTTTATATCCCGAAAAAAACCCGTGACTGTATCAGAATGTTCCGCAACACTGGGATGTCCTTTTGTGGTTCCATCAGGTACAATATAATAACATCTACAAACAAAGACAACTTTTCTTGAACACAGTGCCAGTTATATCCTTGAATTTCTGAGTCCCTTATTTTCTTTGCCAATGTTTCTAAATATAACTCAAATAACAAAAAAGGAAAAGGAACACTCCTGCCTGGCTCCTATAATCAGACATAACTTACCAGAGATGAACCATCTCACTTTGATTTTTGCCTCTTGTCCCTCATATATCCTTATAATTAACCTTATTATAGTATCAGGAAATGCAAATGTTTCCACTGCCCTACTCATAAAATCCCAATTTCCTCCAATGTTTTCTCTGCATCAAGAGCCACCAACAGCAGTGGCACTTTCCTACATTCTTCTTCCTTCTGAATCATCATTGCTCTTTTAATGTTGACAAATTTTTGTCTCCCCTCCTCAAAACTGCATTGATCTATATCTATCAATTTTGGCATCAACTTTGCCATTTTTCTACCCATTGTAGACATAAACCATTTTAATCATGGTTTAAAATTGAAATGGGTCTATATGAAACTAGATCTCATGGATCTTTTTCCTCTTTAGGTATTACAGCCACAACAGATTTTTCTCCAGGATGTTGGCACCTCCCCTCCTTTTAAAACACTATTAAAACACTGGTAAAAAAACTTTCTTTATCCCTTTCTTCTCCCCTAGTTTCCATATTTTCACTGGAATATCATCTATTCCTGAAGACCTTCTTATCTTAGCGGATAATTGTTGAGTCTCATCAACCTCTAAATGTGGCATATTTAAGTCTTCTATAAATATTTCCATTTGTGTTTTTTCTTGATTTTTGCCATGTTTCTGCTTTATACAAATTCTCATAAATGTTACGAAATATCTCTAATACCTCTACAGGATCTCTGTTTATTTTTCTTCTTATATGCTCCCTAAGTTTGGCAGCAACCGTTTCCCATGTCTGTTGTCTAAGTCATTGAGCTAAAAGTTTTTTTATGCACTGAAGTTATTATCAAAAAATAGTTGGTTAATAGCAATCTGTCTAAACGCATGCATATTATTTAGATACCCCCTTATTTTCTCTTTAGCAGTCTGCAATTCCACCTCTTCTTGTTCTGTGAAATTCTCATTAGTCTGTCTGCTTTCCATTGTAAAACTGAAGGATTCTTCTCAGTCAATGTGTTCTCCCCACCTTTTCTAGTTGATATTCTTTCATGCTATCTTAGTTTCTTCTTTGCTGGCATCCAGGCAGTGTACGAGCCAGTAGCTAAATTTACATAAAGCAACAGTGTTCCTGTTGCTCGTGTTTAATTTAGCTTTTCACACTAGGAGAGATAAATCAGTGGCATCCATCTTGGAAAACCCCATTATTTTAGGCTTTGTCCAGATTTCTTGACCTAAGAGGTTTAGAGATATGACCTAGGAGCACATGCTCTTTTTTCATTATGGATTATAAAAACAAGGTAAGAAAATGAGTATTCTTAACTGTAAGGAATATTAAGTTTGCAGTCCGGAAAATATAGGTCTGGACAAAAAACAAGACAGCTACTTTTAAAAGTATTAACAAATTCAAATTCAGTTTTATTTAATGACTTATCAGGTAAGTATTATTACAAAAATGATTATAAAAATTAAACTAAAGCAGCAAAGAAAGCTTCAGACATTATTTCCCAAATACCAATCAAAAAGATCTCTTAAAACTATGTAGAGCAGGATACATCCTCAACTATCTGGTAGAAGGTCCCAAAGGCTGGGCCACAGTAAGCATAGTAATGTTTATAGGGTCATACTAGGCTAACAAACACCAAGGTTTTTACAAGCCTAGCTGTGCAGCCCATCTCAATTTTGTCCCAGAGTTCCATGGATACCTAAATGGAAAAGTGTGTTAGTAAAGACTTAGGTAAGGTCATAGAATCAAACATTCATAGATTACTAACAGGCTAACAACCCAGGAGACTTTTCTAAGAATACCCAAGTTTTCCCAAAAGAATAATGATGTTCTGTATCCAAACAGGAGGACATTGATGGCCAGGCATTTATAAGCTGCCTTTGTCCATAAGGGACATGGCTGCCCAGTGTAAATTTCCTATTCCCCATCCACTGGTCTAGGTTGCTCTTAAACTGGATAATAGACAAACTCAGCTTCACATGGATGGGAAACCTATTCTCTTAGAGGAGCAGTCTATGGGACATATATCTGTCTCTCCAGCATGTTCTGTTTAAGTCACAGGCAAAATTCAGATCCCTAGACCTTGTATTTCTGGTACTCGTGACTTAAGAATATGTAGGAGATTCATAACTGAGGGGTTGTGGATGCCTTGAATGCAAAGCATAGATCACCCCTCAGCAATCTATTGGGGACTGAGTAGAGGGAAAGGGCTTTAAGGGGCTCTGTAAAAGGCAGGTTTGGTCCAACTTGTATTATTTTTGTAAGGAATCTCTGAGGTCCCTCCAGCTGCTGCATATGCCTGGTCAGGAACCTACCAAAGGGAACATTGGATTGTATGATTGGTCTGATAAGGGCAGAGTACAGTGGGATAATGACCTTTTTGAACCTAGATGTCATGCCTCTATAAATTGTGCATCATAAAAGGACTTCCTCACCACTGTGGCCACGTGGTAGTGAAAGATAAGACTACTGTCTACTTGTGTACCCATATCCCTGGCCACTGGGTTGACTTCTAGGGGTGTATTATTAACATGGTAATTAGCCAGGATGGTTGACTTCCCAGAGGATGCAATTATACATTTCTTAGCATTGAGTTTAAGACCATGGGTTTGGCATGCTTTCTTAGTCAGAGATAGACCTTCGTGAAGAATAACATAAACCTTTAGCATTTGCTTCCATTTCAGAGAAATAGATGCCAAAAAGGAGCAGGCCCAGTTCTGAGCCCTGGGGGACACAGTTAGTGACTGGCCTGTTGGTGGAGGTGGCCTCACCTATGAGTTAGCCAGTTGGCTATCCATTGGGTGATAAAAGGGTTTATACCTAAAAAGTGAGCTTGTCTATAATGCCTGAGTAGGGTATTCTATCAAAAGCCTTGTCCAGGTTGAGGTAAGCTGTGTGTGCAGTCTTACCTTCATCCAGTGCTTTGGTAACCCTCTCAAAAAAGGCCACAAGGTTTAATAGGAATGACCTTTCTTTACCAAAATTGAACTGTGGTGGAGCCAGAATTTGAAGGTCACCTATGTCCTGATTTATCATGTCCACAAGGATTCTTTCAATGTCTTTACATATGACGCTGGTAAAACTTATGAGCTTGTAGTTACCTGGATCAGTGGTTGGACCTCCTTTGTGCAGAGGAATGACTGTAGACATCCTCCATTCCTTAGGTACAAAACTTAACTGAAGGTTCCAGTTGAAAAATGATTCAAGTGGTCCAGAGAGGTCATGTTGCATACTATTTATTAAACATCCTGGGATGTTATCGGGGCCCACTGATGCAATGTTTTTGGCTTTGGAAAGTGCATTGATGACCTATTCCCTAGTAATAGTTGTTGGGACTGTGGTATGCAGTATTTTCTTTGGAAAATCAGGGAGGGAGTGGGGGGGGATTTGAGTTGAACCTGTCAGCCAAAAAAGCTGGAAATGGCTTCCGGTTCAGTGTGGGTGATGCCATTTACAATACGTTCTGTGCATTGCTGCATATTTCCCTGGAGGTTACAGACATAACTGTAGAAAGCTCTGTCATTGTCCTTTGCCTGAAAAAGCTATTTTTTTTCAAATGTAGCCTTTGAAGTATTAATTAACTTTCATAGCTACCTCTTTAAATTGGTCAAGGGGCCTTTAGTATGAATGATTTGTTTTTCCTACACTTATCCAAGATGTTTTCTTTTGTTGCATAACCAGTTGATAGTGTGATTCCAACAGGATGGCTTGTCTTCTGAGTTTGTCTTATTCTTAACATGAGTGAGTACAGCTCACTCTATACAGCTATCACTATGTCTGTACAAAGTAGCTCAGCATATGCTATGGTGCTTACTGGGTTTGGACGTGCCTAGAATGTAGCCATGGTGTTGCTTAGTAGACAGAGATTAGTCTTGGCATAGTTTCTAAAGGTTTTTGGTTTTGCTTGATCCCTGGATTTAACTTTTATTTCAAGTAATACTGTTTTATGGCCAAATCTGACAAGCAAAGACATTACATTGGTTCCCACCTCCCATGTTTGTGAGTACAAGATCAAGGATGTTTGTACCTTTGGTAGGAGAATGGACCAATTGTTCCAGGATGTTGGAATAAACAAAGTTTAGGAATCACTGGGCTTCTGCAGTAGAAGTGGTGTAGGATTCTCGATCTATAGAAGGATAATTGAGATCCCCCATGAATATTGTATTAGATTAAATGGTGAGGGACTCTAGTACATTGAGATACATAGTGCGGGCTTTCTTGGCACATGAAGGGGGATCTATAGGTTGCAATGATATGGTACAAGACCCTGTTTATGGTGAGTTGAACTTGTATGAGATCCAATGGGTCATACTCTTTAACTAGTCTGGATATGAGACTGGTTTTAATACAGACTCAGACTCCTCTACCTTTAGTTCCCTCCTGTGCAGTAGCTTGTCTAAAGGTGTGAAAGGAATTATAACCTTGAATTGCTGCTGTACTCTCCATGACCTTAAACCATGCCTCCATTACTACACAGATGTCTACACTCTCCAGGGAGAGGAAGGCTTGTAGGGAGTAGAGTTTCTTGTTAAAACTTCTAGCACTGAGCAGTACCACCTAGCAAGCAGCATGGTCTGTCAACCATGTCCTTCCAGGCTGTTGAATATTTTACTCCCTTGGACTGACACCAGAAGTTAAGCCAGTTGTTAGAATCAATCATTTTCCTTGGTGACATGGCATCATCCTTGGACAATGTAGTATGCTGTTCAGTGCTAAGCTCATACCTACCTGATACATATAATTAACAAGCTTGATTATGTCTTACTTCATATAATCAAAAGAGGTATGTCTCAGGTCATTAACAGCCACATGGACTATGACAGAGTCATAGTGGTGCCTGTGATGCAATGACCTGAGTGCCCGTGTGGCTTGACTTATCCTAGCCCCTGAAGGGCAGCTAATTGTGACTCTGTCCTTACTCAGTCTGGTGAGGGAGGCATCAGTGTGCCTCAGTATTGAATCACCAGTGACCAGGAAATTTGGCTGTGCACTGGTTTGCCTTATGGGCTTAGCAGTAGAGGCATTCAATACAGTGTTACTATGTGTAGCTGTTGGTCGTGTTTTAACAAAGTGTTTATGTGATGGCTGAGGACCCTTTGTACTGTGCAGGAGGTTTTAGTGTTTTAGAAATAAAAATATGTTATGTTATTATATTATAATATAATTATAATAATAATATAATTATAATATATATTATATATAATAATTATAATATAATGATAATTATATTATTATATTATATTATTAGTTAGTTATATTATATGTTAAAAATATGTTATATATGCAAAATAGGAAATACACCCCGGGGATCACTTCTGTGGCTCTGCTCGACAGGGGCACAGGAAAATAACTTTTTGGGGGGCATAAGCCAGGGAACCTTGTTGGCTAGGCTTACTTATGCCCTTGGGTCGATAGCCTAGTACCTACCTATGAACCTAAAAAGGTTACATGTAAGTGCCTTAGCATAAGTAGTTTTATGTATAGGGTCTTTATGCTGTGCAGTCAGTCTGGTGCAGTCTGGTGCAAGTGTCAGTGATGATCTCTATAGGATTAGTTTTGGTTGCAAGAGAGAGTTCTGTCTCCCCCAATAAAGTGTATTTACACCTCTTACATATTTTATGTTTTATTAGAATGAGTGGGATGTCAGTGTACATAAGGCAATTGCTATAGTGCCTCAAAATATCCATTTCAATCAGACTAGTTAGACAGAGAGGCAGCCATAGTTAATGATCTATTAGGCAGGAGTGAGGAAAATGTAAATATTGATTAGGTCAATAAGGCATGGAACATGAGGAGCAGCACTCAGCTATGTGCAAACAAGATGCTCTAGTAGTTAGAAAATCTTTTCGAATGTCACAGGAGTGTAGACCTCAAACCTTTGTATCGTAAAATAGCTAGTTTGGAGCCCAAGTGCTTAAATCAGAACAAAGATACTTAGAATAACAGGCACAATAAGGCTTCACCTGTATTTCCCAGCTCAAAATGGTGTGGGTTATCCTCTCCTGCCACAAGAGTGTACACTACAAAACTTCCTAATGTAAAATAATTGATTTGGAGTGAAAGTGCTTAAATCCAAATAGAGACACTTAGAATAACAGGCACAAGAATGCTTCACCTGCAATTCCCAGATGGGAAGGTTGGAGACTACCCTCTACTCCCACAAGATTGTAGATCACAAACCTTCTTAATGTAAACTAACTGGCCTGGAGCCCAAGTACTTAAAGCAGAACTAAGATAGTTTTTAGAATAACAGAATAATAAGCCTTCAACCAGCAATTCCCAACTCAGAAGGGTGCAATCTACATATCCTGTTACAAGAGTGTAGACCACAAACCTTCCTTATGTAAGATAACTAGTTTGAATCCCAAAGTGCTTAAATCAAAACTAAGAGGGTTAGAATAAGAGTTACAATGTAATAAGGCTACTTACAAGCAGTAATAAATGCAACAGATGAAATGCAACTGAACAATTTAAGAATGTGCAGAAAAAATTAAATAAAGTAGGAAGAAGCACAGATACAGTAAAAGCAGTTGAATAAAGTGCAGTTTATTATATTAAGTGGGAAGATAGGAAACTGAAGATAAATCAAGTTTAACAGACTAAGGGAGGGGGGCTTCCCATCTGATATCTCAATGCTCAGTACAATGAGCTGATGAGATGAGACTGAGAAGCGTGTCCAAAATCAGATGTATTGTAGGGGTGGACAACCCAAAAGGTACCAAGTTTAAAAGTACAACAGCAGCAGGGCGATTGGGTGGGAAGAATCAAATGCAGACAAATCAGCAATAGTCAGGCATAGAACAGTACATCAAACAAGCACGGCAGATAAAGATGGCACTAAATATTTGTAGTTAAATGAGGAACGCTATTTCTCAGCTGCTCCCACTAATTAGCTGGATGTTATTTGCGGTCTGCAATAGAATTCTTATCTAAGTGACCCTAGCCAAGACCTCTTGAAACTCTAAAAAGAATAGACAATTTAAAACAAAACAAAGCGCAATATAAGAAAAATAAAAAAAAAATGAAGTAATCTATCCTTAAATGAATAACTTCAATCCAAAATAAAATGCAGACAGAGATTAGCAATAGTCATGCACGGATCAGCAAGGCAAACAAACCAATCAAGTCAAACCCTTGGAATCTCCGACAGTCCAATGTCTGATACCAGACAAGAATCTCTATATGGCAAGTGGACCCATGGCAGGTACAGTAAGACAGACCAAGATGTAAGTCTTATACAAAAAACATGAGCTAACTGGTAACCAGTGCATTCTGTGGAAAAGCTTACAGAATTTGGAACCATTTGCAGAAGTCAAGTTCAAAGTCTGGAAACACCAAGTATCAAATTTGATTCTCAGGCCTGGAGGTTGTAATGGTTATTCTATTACAGAAAAATCTGAAAAAGAATAAGTGCTTTTTTAGAGATAGTTTTCAGATGAAAACATAGTACTTGATAGCAGCAGTCACCTGATGGTATGCAGGTCACTTATCACACTTAAACTTTGTATCTTCAAAATGAATTGTAATTTTGTTTCTAATGACAATGACAGCAGTAGATGAACGATAAACAGTTACATAATTGGTCATAGCCACCATCTGGGAGGTATTGAGATAAAACATATTATTGACCATTCAGTTATGAGTGCATTTCAAGTTTGAAGTGAATTTAAGCCATAGATTCAATTGCATGAGGGAACGTTTTTGACACGTCTAACAAAGAAATTTATCATACATGAGTGGTCCTATGTTCCTAAGGCAAAACACATATACTTCTCTGTGGTAGTATATGAAAAATAATTTATCACGGTTGCATCGGCCTCCTGTAACAGTCTGCACAGTGGCATCACCTCTTTAGACAGAGGCAAAAACAAGTCAAGAAATGAAATGCACCTGCTTCAGGGATATAAGCTTACATATAGTAAGTTCTGCACCTATATATACTCTTGTTTGCCTTGCATTGCTTCTTACTGCTTCTGACGTAATTTGACCTACATGAATACTGCATACTGAAAGTGATATGTCCCACCATATTTGTTCATTTATGTTTATCAAATGTATATTTTTCTATGTCTTTTGCCACTGCAAAATTGTGTAATATCATGATGTATCACTTTATTTCTGTGACACTTACTGTTAAATCTTATCTATATTATCTGTTAGTGTTACATCTGCTTTTACTGCATTTGACATATGGCCCATGTAGTGACTGCAAAAGGTCATACACCAACCTACCCAACTGGTCAATGGACAAACAAACAAACTAACCATATAGTTCTATTTATCTATCTATCTATCTATCTATCTATCTATCTATCTATCTATCTATCTATCTATCTATCTACCTATCTATCTACCTATCTATCTATCTATCTATCTATCTACCTATCTATCCTGCAGAAAGGAGAGGTACGTATCCATGTCATTATTGAGACAGAAATAGTTTAACCTCTTTTTTGAACAAAGTTTCAAAGTAACAGCATGTTCATGTTTGGGCAAAGCTGGCCCAAAACTGACCCTGTGGTACCTTACATGTCAGAGGGAAGGGAGACAAGAAATTAGCTCTAGATAAACTGTCTAATTACAACTGGAAAGACAGAGGCGGACCACTGTAGAAATTAACCTGAGAAATCAAAATAACTTAAATCGCTCAAAGAACCACTTTTTCATTTTATCAAAGGCTGAAGAGAGATCTAAAACAATTAAAAGAGAATTACAACGATGATGTCTGCTGATAAGATGATCACTGAACAATCTAACAAGGTCAGTATCCATGCTATGCCTTACCTGAAACCCAGACAAGTATGGTTCCTACTTGATTAATACTACAACCAGAATGTCATTGCATGTTACACAGCTTACCAAGAATGTTACCAATGACTAGAATAATGAAGAGCACTAGTTTGTATGCCAGCTTCTTAAGAATTGGAGGAATCAAATACTTCTTATTAGAAATGAAAAACTTCCATTTTTAAGAGCCAGCTAATGATCTGGTAAAGGACTGGACTCAGCACTTGCAAACAAAATGCCACAAACTTGGTAGATAAGGATCTAATTTATATTTGATGTGTGGGCTTCAACCTCACAGACACAAAATAAAGAGTTAATTTCTGACCATGGAATATTAGCGAAGCTTAAATAGGCCCATCATTACAGTTAGCCTGCATTCACAGATGAACCTAAGCAGGAAGTTGAATGATTCCTACAAACCAGATTGATAAACTTATCATGATTTGGAATACTGAATTCACATCAAAAATAAGATGGGGGACAGTCAGATAGTCTACAGAATTTCTCTTTGCATACACCAATACTGAAGCTGGACCTAATGGAGTAATGCTTAGTCAAAAAATACAGCCGCCTTGGAAAGTGTTGCTGTACAGCCCTATTTGCTTCACCAAGGATGACTTGCAACTCTCATTCCAGGCTTCTGCATATTGTCTAAAGCCCTTGATACCTCCTGTGCCATTTTTATGCAGAGTCCAGCTAACGGATCTCACAACCTAAAAAAGAATACAAATCAAGAACCAAATAATATCAAGGTAGTGTTAATGCTAGGATTGTAAATACAAATTTCCTGACCTTGAGGCCCTCTTACATTTGGAGCACATTTGTGTATATACTATTACTGAAACTTGGTTTAAAAGTGTAGAAGGCAGTCCCTCTACACCAGGGTTTTGCACTAAACATGACTTTAGACCAAATGCAAACTGTGATGGAGTATCCATATCTTTCAAAAGACCATATTACTTCAAGGCAGATTACTGAGACCCACAACACAATATAGATCCCACTAAGTAAAACTAACAATCAGATCATAATATGTTATAGGACCCCTTCATGCATCCTGAAAGCCATGGTTGATCCCTAAATATACTGTCCTAACTTCAAATACACAGGAGTTCCATGATTCTGGATGAGCTTGACTACCCTTTGATAAACTGGGTCACCTCTAACTCAAATGTAGTTTACATTCAAAAATTCCCTGATTTCATAAACAAGAATTTCCTGGCAAAATAGTCAAAAAGAAAAAGAGGACAATATATTCTTAACATAGTTCTTACAAATATAGCATCTGCATGTACTCTCTCACTGGCATATGCTTCCCTAGTTAAAAGAAAAAAAAAAAACCTAGAGGAAAAATATTCTTGGCCTTTTTCTACAAAAATAGCATCTGTATGTGCTATCCATCTGGTATACCCTTCCTCAGTTAAATCTAATCACAAACTGGTAACCTTTTCTGTCAAAATCCCCAAACCGTTGATATAAATTTCACAGTGTTCAAAGACTTCAAAAGTGCTAACATTAATGAATTCTGTGATGAAGTCCCAAAATTTGAGTACAACTACACCCCCCCTCAAAATGTTGACATGGCTAGTTGTTAGGCAAATAATTTTTATGATTACTTAAGAAAATGTATTAACCTGAGAGTTCCTATCAGAACCAAACAAAACAGGAAGTTCAAGAGCAAACCAGGCTGGTGGTCCACAGACATAAATAAACAATGCAATAAAAGAAAAAAGCTTCTTAGAATATTCAGCAAAACTACAGGCACACAAACAAGGTTAACATCAATAAATTATCAAAGGAATTGAAAAATGCCATCAGGAATACAAAGGCATCTCATTACCTTAAACTAGCATTGGACGATAAAGATAATTATAAATCCTTCATTACTTACATAAGAAAATTAAGAACTATCATTGAACATTGCTTCAAACATTTTCAAAAGGGCACCTCCTACATAGATCCAGTAGATATCTTAAATATAGGTTCATAGGTTCATAGGTTCATACTAGGCTATCTGCCCTAGGGCATTTACAAGCCTAGTCAGAGTGCGTTTGGCTTTCGCCACCCCTTGGAATGAATTTACTGTGCCCTTTTTAAGGTTGTGTTTACTGTGCCTCAGTCTAGTAGTGACACAGAAGTGACCCCCGGGGTAAACCTATGATCTCCCATCCACTCGTCAAGATTTTTCTTGAAGAGAGTCAGTGAGGGGCTCTGCCTAACATGGACTGGGATTCTATTCCAGAGTGAAGGGAGCCTCTGGGTTATGAATCTGTCCCTCCAGCATGTCCTATTTATTTCTGTGCTGAGGTTCAAGTCACTCGATCGTGTAGCTCTAAGGGATTTGGATTTTCTGAGGTGGAGCATGTCCATTAATTCAGGGTTGGACATGGCTTTGTACGTCAGGCATAGATCGCCTCTGAGAAGGCAGTATGCAACTATGTAGAGCTGGAGTTTCTTTAGCCGAGCAGCATATGGCATCTGTTTGAGTCCCTTGATCCGCTTAGTGAGGTACTTTTGGGGTCTTTCTAGTTGCTGCAGGTGTTGGGTAAGGTACATCCCAAGTGGGGCATTGTACTCAATTATGGGCCTGATGAGGGATGAGTAGAGGGGCACAATGACCTCCCTTGATCTAGGTGTGAATCCTTTCATAATAAGGTGGGCTATATAGAAGGTCTTCCTAACCACTTTGGCAATGTGGTTGTCAAAGGAGAGGTTACTATCAGCTTGGGTCCCCAGGTCCCTAATTAGTTCTTCTATACTTAATGGATTACCTCCTATGTGGTAATTTGTGGGCACTTTGGTTTTGCCAAAGGGTATAACTATACACATTTTGGCGTTTAGTTTAAGGCCATGGCCCTGGCACCAGTTACCCATCTCTATGAGACCCTTTTGGAGGATGCTTGTGTCAGCTGGAGAGTCAATTATGGTGCCCAGTTTGCAGTCATCTGTGAACTTGGTCAGCCACAGTCCTCCCGTGTTAGCCTGTACCTCAGAAAAATATATTCCGAATAAGCGAGGTCCCAGGACTGAGCCCTGTGGGACACCACTTGTAACTGGTTTAGAGTCTGACATGGCTCCAGCAATTCTGACCATGTGGGTTCTGTCCTTGTGCCAGTTTGCAACCCATCTTATGACATAGGGGTTTATATTTAGGCTGGAGAGTTTGTCTACAATGCCCAAGTGGGGTATTGTGTCAAAGGCTTTTGCGAGGTCTAGGTAGCTGTGTGGACCACCTTACCCTCATCAATGGCCTTGGTGGCTGTTTCAAAGAAATCTACCAGGTTCAGGAGGCAGGAACTGCCCTTGACAAAGCCGAATTGGGTAGGATCCAGGGTCTGTAGGTCCCTAATGTCTTTGTTTATGAGCTCCATAATGATCCTCTCCATAGCTTTGCAGACCAGGCTGGTCAGGCTTATGGGGTGGTAGTTTCCAGAGTCCGTAGAGGTGCCTCCTTTGAGGAGTGGGACTACTGTTGCTGTACACCATTCTTTGGGTACATATCCTGTAGTAAGGCTAAGAATGAATAGCAGCTTTATATGATGGTATAGCTCTTCTTGGAGTTCATGTAGCACGCAGCCCTGGACACCGTCCGGTCCCATTGATACTGTGTTTTTTGCTTTGAAGAGGGTGGCTCTCAAATGGGCATCTGAGATGTCAGGGAGGCAACACTCTGTTGGGATAGATAATTGTCCTTTTGGGGGGGGGGGGTTGCACTGAACATGTCTGCCAGGATGTTGGCAATGCCTGAGGGTTCAGTGTATTTTTTGTTATTATGGACTAACTCTGAGCATATCTGGGAGTTGCCACCCAGGTTTCTAACATATCTAAAGAAAGCCTTATGATTATCTTTTGTTGCTTGTGCAATTTTTCTCTCGAAAGTGGCCTTGGATGTTTTTATGAGTGATCGTAGTTTTTTGCTTGTACTGATCAGAGATGCCTTCCCTTTTAGGGATTTTGCTCTATCATGTAGTAGCTTCCTCCTTCTGTTTTATAGCTTATTTATGGCTGGGGTCCACCAGACAGGACACCTGCCTTTGGGGGAATGGGTCTTGGTTTTATTTGGGATTGCATGATCCATGCATTCCTGAAGGTGTCCATAGAATGCGTTTATAAAGGATTCAGCAGATAGAGCCATGGTTTCCACTGGCCTAGGGGCCTTGAAGGATTCCACTTTGGTTTTAAGAAGTGTGAAGTTAGCTTTTGAGAAGTTCTTCACTGTGGTCTTTTGTGCTGGGGGTGGGGGCGGGATGTGCATTTCTAGTGAGAGTAATTTATGGTCCGATCTTACCAATGAGGGGTATACTTCTGGTTTGGAACATTGTTTTCCCATGTTGGTTATGATCAGATCTAGTATATTTTCCCCTCTTGTGGGAGTGGTGACCAATTGTTCCATAGCATTTGAGTTTATGAATTCTAGGAACCTCTGGGCTAGGGTGTTGGGGCTTGAGTAATACTCCCAGTCTATGTTTGGATAGTTGAAGTCCCCCAATATGATGGTGTTCAGAGAGATCTTTATATTCTCCAGTGTCTTCAGGAAGGCCGAGTGGGTTCCTGAGTTTGAGAGGGTGGTCTGTAGCATGCTAAAAACTGAAAGGCAGTTTTGCCCACTGTTAGTTGCACATGGATGGTCTCCAATGCTTTGTGCAATGCCACTAACCTGGAGGTGTGGGTGTCATTGATGAATATAGATACTCCCCCTTCTTTTGTGGTTCGGTCTGAGTTTTGGGGCCGAAAAGCATGATATGAGGTATAACCTGGTAGTGCTGGGGTGCTCTCGGGAGCCTTGAACCAGGTTTCTGTCACTGCAAAGACATCAATGTTCTCCATACTGAGAAGGGCTTCGAGAGCGTGCATCTTGAGGTTTAGTCTTCTGGCGTTGAGCAGCTTTCCCCTTAGTTTCTTTCTACTTGTGCTGTCTAAGGAGGTGGGTTTGTCTTTTGAGCCTTGCCTAAAAAAGGCACTATGGGAGTGGCAAGAGCCTTTGCCAATATCCAAAAGCCCAGGGGTGACAGGTGCAAGCCGTCCCTTGCGAAGCAACGTGGCTTGTCGAGCATGTCATCCCAGGCAGACAGATACTGGATCCCCTTTGAATGACACCAATACTTAAGCCAATTGTTGAAATTGATCATTCTGTCTTTATACTGAGGCATCATTCTTGGTGAGGGTAAGATGCTGCTAAAGGTCAGAGTCATACCAGCCTGGGCTACATGATCAGAGAGCTCTCTATGTCTCTTTTCATGTAGTCCAGGGAGGTATGTCTCAGGTCATTTGCACCAGCATGGACAATGACTGAGTCATATTTGTACTTGCTTTGGAGTGACCTGAGTGCTTGTGTTATGTGATGGATTCTAGCGCCCGACAGGCATCTCATTGTGACCTTTTCTTTGTTCAGCCTGGTGAGCAGGACGTCAGTGTGTCTGACGTATATATATTAGGTAATTTGGTGCAAATGTCTCCCTTTAGACAACTATATGAAACTCATGTTTTTCATAGAATTGTAAACCCCCTAACAACACAAAAAAGAAAAAGTTGCTAAAGGAATTTCAAGACAAAAATAAGTTCTCAATGGTACCTATTAACATGCCTGTGTGACTGCTGAATAGAACTTAAACATGCATTAGTGGATCTACTCTTACAGTTTTTCAACATGAAGTTAGCCACTGGCTTTGTCCCAGAGGTATGTGCCACAACAGTTGTGTTGATTCAACCTGAGGTTAGCCACTGGCTTTGTCCGAGGTATGTGCCACAGAAGTTGTGATGATTCAATCTGAGGTTAACACTGGCTTTGTCCCTGAGGTATGTGCCACAGCAGTTGTGATGATTCAATTTGAGGTTAGCCACTGGCTTTGCCCCTGAGGTATGTGCCACAGCAGTTGTGATGATTAAAGCTGAGGTTAGCCACTGGCTTTGTCCCTGAGGTATGTGCCACATCAGTTTTGATGTTTCAACCTGAGGTTAGCCATTGGCTTTGTCCCTGAGGTATGTGCTACAGCAGCTGTGATGATTCAACCTGAGGTTAGCCACTGGCTTTGTCCCTGAGTTATGTGCCATAACAGTTGTGATGATTCAACCTGAGGTTAGTCACTGGCTTTGTCCCCAAGGTGTGTGCCACAGCAGTTGTGATGATTTAGCCTGAGGTTAGCCACTGGCTTTGTCCCTCAGGTATGTGCCACAGTAGTTGTGATGCCACTTCACAATGGAGGCACCACCACTGACCTTGGAAACTACAGACCCATTACTCTGATGAACCTAATATCCAAAGTCATAAAAATGGGTTATCTGATGAACTCCAATTTAAACATCTTATAAAAGACTATACCCCCTGTAGTTTGGCATTCAAAAAGGGTAGACCTTGTCTAATGAATCTGGTGAACTTCTTTGAGAGAACAAAACAAGCTATGGAACAGTAGTCGTGCTATCCATACAACATATCTAGAATTCACCAAAATATTTGGTACCATACCAATGCTAGCATAACTGACTAGCTTAATGTGCTCCAAATTGATTTCTATGTAGGTAGGTGGATAGTAAACTGGCTAATGGAGTGAACCCACACAATGAGGGTGATGTGTGCCCATACAGAACAAGAAGTGGAGTCCCTCCGGGATTTGTACTAGGACCACCACTATTCAGCATATACTACTCTGAGCTCAAAATAAAAAAAACATGGAGATCTCAGCTTAACCATGTTTGCGGATGATTATAAACTTTGTTTTGTCCTCAAATCCTCTTCTGACCTGCAGAAGCTACAACTTGAACTTGCAAATGTTAATAGGTGGTGCACAAAAATTGGGCTAAAACTAAATAATAGAAAGTGCAATATCGATAAACTATCCCACAACTCAGCTTATTGTATAGGCAATATCCTACACCAAAATGAAGATGTTGTAATGAGTCCTTGGAACATGAGTAGATAATTCCCTCACCTTTGATCATAATGTCACAATACTGGTTAGAAAATGCTTCTATCTGGTGCAGCTGACCCCAAATGGTATTTCCTCTAGATCCAGAGAAACCCTTGCTCGTCTATATTCTCCACCGAACAAGCCCATCATAGAATACAACGCCCCTTTTTGAGACATATCTTACAAGACATATTAGACAGTTGATGAGACCCCAGATGTTCTTAAAAAATGATCATGGGCCTAAAAGACCTAAGACACCAGGAGTGGCTGGAGGCTCTGCATTGGTTATGCATACAAAGAAGAGAAGTGGTTCTTAAAAAAACTGTACATGCCTTCTAGGGCAGAAGACTACTTCCAAGGTCAGTTAAATCATGGGGGGGGGGGGTACTATTAGGTTAACCTAATAGGTAATGGTTGATTTTTCTGTCCAATAGAATTTGGGATGGCATCATAATGGTTTATCATACCAAGGAGAGACACATCAACTGAATGAAGCACATCATGTAAGAGACAGTCCTTATGAAAAGGAAAGCATGATAAATTATATTAGGAACTCTGCTGTTTTATGGAAATAGGAAACTGAGTATGTCATACAGTGGGTGCATTAATACATCTCCTGGACAGTTTCTGAGAATAAATCATAGGACAAAATTAGTTGATGGTAATGCGTAGGTAGGAGATGAAATAAGTTCTATTAAAGATAGTTTCAAGCTGATATAGTTTATTATGCTGAGGGAAGTTAGCACATACTGTGGTCATTTAGGAGTATGACGTTTTTCTTTTCTTTTGTACTATGAGGCTACATTTTCAAGTAATAATCATAAGGAGGCGTAGGTGACCAGTAAGCAGTGGCTACCTTACCTTTTCCATTTAGAACAAAGGTCACTGCCCAATTAGGATCAGCTGCAGTGGCTGAAGTAGTCATGTAATAGTAGTGACAGGATGGTTTCAGTTTGATTAATACCATATTTTATGTATGAGTTCAGAGCTAGTGTAATTGTTTCTATAGCAAGTGAATGTTTTTCTTGGAAAGAGGAAACTGAAAATAGAGTTACGTCTCTAAGCATTCATTTATTTTGGAATACATCTACTTTTTATGAGGGACAAACGTAAGGTATGCGGAAGGAGAAGGGAAGAAGAAAGAAACGGACTAGTGAAGGCTAGGAGTTAGATGTATAGTAGCCAAAATCTAGTTCAGTATATCCAGATTATGAAAGGAAGAGGCTAACCAGAAAAAGAGAGAAAGTGTTGGGGAGTAGATAAGAGAGTCTATGTGCTAAGAGAAGAATAAAGCCGGGTTTGGTGAAGAAAAAAGAGAGACTATATTTCACTATGTGTGACACAATTTATTATGACAAGACGGTAGCTGCAAAAATGCAAAAGTAAGGGAGGAAATGAGTTTCAGGTGAGAAAAAGACTGAAAGTGTGGCAGAGGTGAAGACAGAGAAGGTACAAAATGCAGGTAAGTAGGATGCATGTCAAAGTAAAGATGAAGATAACCACATAGCCCATAAAATACAAAATAGACACAAACTCTGCTGAAAGTGCAAACAATCTCCATCATTACCATTAACAATGAAAATAAAATAAGTAAAACACGTCCACAAATATATTATCACTCCAACATTCCAAAAAGTGATATAGTATATACACACAAGGAAGGGGTTATATGTGTTATATAAAACAACAATTCATGTATTTGACTTTCCTGCCATAATAATATTTTCTTTTGAATAAACTCACTTCATGATTAATGCAGACAGCTTACATACCATGCCATTAATCACACATCCAAAGAATAACCCTTTATGAGGCAACTGACTGAGGATGGATCTAAGAAAATGAAGAGGAAGACTACAAATGAAGAGGAAGAATAAGAAGGTGCAGGGAAATAAGCCTAGGGAGAATTAATTTAATGAAAGATACATGCTATAGGACTGCAATGGTGACCCAGAGGGTAAGTAGACAAATATAAAAGAGTACCAAGGTTAAGCACAGACAAAATCAGCTTAGATCTTAAATGTAGGAGAATGCTTGGGCCTAGGGCTATCTTTGAGTTTGCTGCCCCTCCCCCTCCACAAAAGCACGGTCAAATGGGGCTCCCCTCATACACAGCCGCCCCGCAGCCATTCTAGTATCCCATTACTTGATTATTTTTCCCCATTTACCATAAAAAGCTGTCATGTGCGTGCTGTTTTATTTTAGTCTCACCTATATAAACTAAATGATAAATACATTTCATAGCATAAACAACCATCTCAAAATTATAACTGCATTTATAAGAAACATCCACTTTTTTTACAAGTTACATAATTAAATGACCTAACAACAATGAGACAAATAGAACAATTTTCACTTCTGTAAGTCCCTTCTACATTATTATAGCAATAACCCATGCCTGGGTGTGGGTAATGCTGGATTACCCACGGTTGGCGTGGTTCGCCATCGGGACCAAACAAAGCCAACCATGGGTAAATCCAGCATTACCCACACCCAGAAGTGGGTTATTGCTATTATACAATGACATTATTTAAGAAAAAAATAATTACTTTTCTTAAATAATGGCATTGTATAATGCCTCCTTGCTGCCATTCCGCAGCTGTCTGGTATTCCACGGAAGTTCTGATGTACTGCACATGCCTACGCAGTACATCAGAGCTGTGGGCAAAAGCAATGGAGAAAGCAAGATCTCTGTTGCTTTTTACTGTTTCGCTATGTTAAATGGGTTTAACATAGCGAGACAGCTTTAAAAAAAGCAACGGAGAATCTCCGTTGCTTATTTTAAAGCTGTCTTGTATGTTAAACCCATTTAACATAGCGAGACAGGTTTAAAAAAAAGCAATGGAGAAAGCAAGATCTCCGTTGCTTTTTACACACTGTGTCGCTATGTTAAAGGAGTTTAACATAGCCAGACAGCTTTAAAAAAAGCAATGGAGATCTCCGTTGCTTTTTTAAAACCTGTGTCTCTATGTTAAACTCCTTTGACATAGTGAGACAGTGTTTTAAAAAAGACTTATACTAATGGAAAAAGTCCGGGCGACCGGACCTTTTTCCATTAGTATAAGTCGATTTACAACATACACGCTGGCCAATCAGCGTGCACGTTTTGGAATATTAATGGGGGGGGTCATAGTATAATAAGACTATTCAAAATCCCCTTATGTTGTTTTTTATAGTTATTTTTTAACAAATAATCTTTTACCTTCTTCACCCAGCTGTTAAGAAATGCTAATATATTTAGGAATAGTTCTCAGTAACTTTGGATCATTTTTTCAAAAACTGAAGCCCATGCTTAAAAAAATTGTACCAATCTGTCACTTAATATACTACATTTTATCACAAAGCAACACACATTCGATCTGTTATTTTATTTCTCCCTAAAATAATCAACATATTTTATAAATCTGTCATTCTGACATAAAACTAAACTCCGTTTCATAAAAAATGAATGATAGCCTCAGTTGGAGTTAATACCAGTTAAGAAAGTATTTAGTTCCAGCCCCCCTCTCAGCATACGTCAGTATCAGGAAAGAGGAAAAGTGCTGTGGGAGAACGGCTGGGCAGCGGGGATAGTCTAGAAAGTGAATCATTAGCTTTATGTAAGTCAGTACTGGAAGTACTCCATTTCATGAATCTGTTCCATTGATATATTCACAAACCCACCATAGCATACCAAAATGCCTTGTTTACCATGTAAACAGTGCTGTTCAACAATAAACATCTACATGGGTAAGGAGCAGCCAGTGCAAAACTATTGTCACAGTAATTTATAATAATTTTCTGTTACAATAAATGACCTCCAGTTATTTAAATCTCTAAAATACACATATTATTAATGGTATTAAAAAGGGAGAGATCTGTGAAGAGTTGGATGAAACAGACCAAGCACTTATGGAAAAAGTATACAGAACAGTTAACTGAGCATCTTTCAACTCCAAATAAAAACCACTATCAATACCATCAGGCCATGGGGAGATATCATTATTAAAAGCCTGCAAGACATCCTTAATTTGTGCATGTGAAATACGTGAAGGAGAAGGACCATCCAGAGATGAAAGTTGTAAGAGCAAAGAGGCTTCAGAATTTATCAGATAATCAGGAATGGCAGCATGTATATAGTATAAAATATAGTGAAATGGTGTCAGTCCTTCAACAAGTAGCATGCTTGCCTTTGGTGCTAGAAGATCAGGAGGTTATGAGTTCTATTCCTGTATCAGGTACTTGTATTCATTTTCAAATACTGTTATTCCAATGCAACATAAGGGGGGTGCTGATATTAAACTGAGGTCACACCTTCTTTAAATGGTGGTAGGTTAAGTGGCTGTAAAAGATCCAATAGCACATAGAAAAAAATGAGTAGAGGATGTTTCTTGGCCAAATTTCCTTTAGTCAGTATAAATAACACCTTGGATCTCCCCTGAAAAAGCAAATACTGGCCTGGGGGGATAACCCAGTCAACAAAGAGTAAAGAAATAAAATAAAATAAAATAAAAATATTCCACACCTCTGCAGCATCAGGGGCATACAATGATGACATATATGGAACTGTATACTCAGAAGAGTTAAGAAACAATGGGTAAAAAATGCCTTTTTACCTGTTGTATAGAACTATTGTCTTTCCTGGGCAGGCAAACGTTTTTTCTTATGTGATATAAATAATTCAAATTCTTTTGATATGCTACAGAGTTGTTATCTTGTTCTAAAGCAAGATGTAGAGAATTAACAAGACATGTTTCTTCCTTCTATTTTATGACTCCATTTTTAAGCAGACTTCATAATTTTTCTTTATAGGCAGCCCACAAGCTAAGCTAAGAGGAATAAGTAATATAAATATTCAAAGGATAAGACTACAGTCTTGCAAGGAGACATTTATAATCTTTGCTAAATAAAAGGGTAGTGCCTACTTTAAACATTCTAGGTTCTATATACAGACCATTTTCCTGTAATTGTAACTAAAATGTAACATCATCATCATCTTCTTTCGGCTGTTCCCGTTAGAGGTTGCCACAGCGGATCACCTGTTTCCATTTCTTCCTGTCCTCTGCATCTTGCTCTGTCACACCAACCACCTGCATGTCCTCTCTCACCACATCCATAAACCTTATCTTAGGCCTTCCTCTTTTCCTGTTACCTAGTAGCTTCATCCTTAGCATCCTTTTCCCAATATACTCAGCATCCCTCCTCAGCACATGTCCAAACCAAAGTAATATTGCCTCTCTGGCTTTGTCTCCAAACCTTCCAACCTGGGCTGACCCTCTAATATACTTATTCCTAATCCTGTCCACCCTCATCACACCCAGTGCAAATCTTAACATCTTTAACTCTGCCACATCCAGCTCAAACTCCTGCCTTTTTGTCAGTGCCACTATCTCCAACCCATATAATATAGCTGGTCTCACTACCCTCTTGTAGACCTTCCCTTTCACTCTTACAGGTACTCGTCTGTCACAAATCACTCCTGATACTCTTCTCCACCCACTCCATCCTGCCTGTACTCTCTTCTTCACGTCTCTTCCACACTCACCATTACTCTGAACTATTGACCCCAAGTATTTAAACTCATCCACCTTCGCCACCTCTTCTCCTTGCATCCTCACCATTCTTCTATCCTCCCTCTTATTCACACACATATATTCTGTCTTAGTCCTGCTGACCTTCATTCCTCTTCTCTCTAGAGCATATCTCAATCTCTCCAGGGTGTCCTCCACCTGTTCCCTACTCTCACTACAGATCACAATGTCATCTGCAAACATCATAGTCCATGGGGAGTCCTGTTTGATCTCGTCTGTCAACCTGTCCATCACCATTGCAAATAAGAAAGGGCTCAGAGCTGATCCTTGATGTAACCCCACCTCCACCTTAAACGCATCCGTCACTCCCACCGCAGACCTCACCTCTGTCACACTACCCTTGTACATATCCTGTACCACTCTTACATACTTCTCTGCCACTCCCGACTTCCTCAAACAATACCACAACTCCTCTCTAGGCACCCTATCATATGCTTTCTCTAAATCCACAAAGACACAATGCAACTCCTTCTGGCCTTCTCTATACTTCTCCATCAACACTCTCAGAGCAAACATTGCATCTGTAGTGCTCTTTCCCGGCATGGAACCATACTGCTGATCACTAATCATCACCTCCCTTCTTAACCTAGCTTCCACTACTCTTTCCCATAACTTCATGCTGTGACTGATCAATTGAATCCCTATGTAGTTACTACAGCTCTGCACATCACCCTTTTTCTTAAAAATCAGTACCAAAACACTTTTTCTCCATTCCTCAGGCATCCTCTCACTTTCCAAGATTTCATTAAACAATCTGGTTAAAAACTCCACTGCCATTTCACATAAACACCTCCATGCTTCCACAGGTATGTCATCTGGGCCAACAGCCTTTCCATTCTTCATTCAACTACAATGTAACATGATTAGAAAACCCATAGTAAACAATAGTTTACTGAATAGCGATGCATTCATCTATACTGCATTTTCTGTAGCAGAAAGTATGAAAAAAGAAATATTAAGGTAAAGTTTCAAGCACAATATAATTAACCCACTTGCTAAGATTAGTGCCAGTGCAAAAGCGATTCAAAAAGAGTCCTCATGAACAATTAAACTACTCTGACAGACTTCTTAGCTAAAGTCTGGCTCTGTTATTGCTCAAAACCAGGATAACCTATATCCCTAAATGTGAACAAGTACCTTTCCATTCCTTATACCCCCTTACTCTCCCTTCTTCACTTACTTCCTTACGGCTATCTAATTCTCTTCTCTGACTTTTTCCCTAAATATATCATAAGCATGCTTTTCCTTCACTTCATATTAAATTTCTGTTTGTATTGCACTAACTTACCTTTAATTTATCTACAAACTCTAGAATTTCTCTAAATATTAAATGATTGCTATATACCTTGTATCAATTCTTAACCAATGTTTTTAAATTGTCTAATTTGTTATAGTTATTTAAACAGCATATGTTTTTATTTTATTTTTGAAGATTGTAAAATTAGTGTTCTTAAAATGTTTTGTAATAATTTGGAGCTTTTCTCCCTGGGCCTCTGCTGAAAATTGGCTTCTACGCAGTTAGACTTTCCCGGTAATCAAATGTCAATGAAAAAATAAATAAATTCAACTCTTGCAAATACCATATGTATCATAGATTTATATATCCCCCCTAGCAATAACCGTAATACAGCAAAGGACATACTGTCATAGGCATCTACCAATATTCCCCAAGAAGCCATCATCCTTGAGGACCTTGACATAGACTGGGCTCAAATTGTACCTGATTCCCCCGCTACCAATATTAATCTGTATGATTTCTCTCAGCTCATCAATGTACCAACATGATATAACAAGCCCTCCTCTAAGGCCTCTGCTGTAGACTAGATTATCTGTCAATTAAAGACAGTAATGTCTATAACCATGGCAAATTATCTGACAACCTAAATGACCACCTACCCAGTTTTGTAAACTGGCATGTATGCAATCAAGTAAAATTTCACACATACAAGAATATGTGTAACCTATCCTATTTTAATGCAGTTTCATATCTACTTTCAAACAATGCAAATTAAATATGTTAAAAAAACTTTCTTTAGAAAAAGTCATCTTCAAATTTAACAAAACCTTTGCCAGTATACTGAATGAACATGCCCTCATCAGGAGAAAAATATTTAAACTTAATCCAGCAACATGGCTATCTAAAAACAGTAATCTATTAATGGTGCTTAGAGACAAGGCCTATAAAACACTGCGGTGGTGGTGCTGCAATAGCATTGTCACCTCACAGTTAGATGTTGCCCGTTCGAT
This sequence comes from Protopterus annectens, assembly GCF_019279795.1. Classification (NCBI taxonomy): domain Eukaryota; kingdom Metazoa; phylum Chordata; order Ceratodontiformes; family Protopteridae; genus Protopterus; species Protopterus annectens. The sequence goes on from NC_056745.1 coordinate 1,058,040,299, forward strand.
TCTCAGTTAGAGTGTCTTCTGTGTAGCGACATGCATGAATGGGCATTCCTTTGTTGAAGGTTGTGCGTTAGGCCTGGCAAGCCAGTACGCAAAAAGTCTACTGCCAATCATTAGCAGACCGGAGTTCCGCTGTGTCGATCCCTAACCAGGAAAAGCCGAAAGAAGAAGAAGAGACAAGGCCTATAAAGCATGGCAAACCAACAAATCCCATAAAAACGTTTATACTACAGACAGATAAGAAATAACACCAAAACACAGCATAAGACATGACAAAAAACTCCACAACTTTAACTTACAGTAGGCACACCAAAATAACCCTAAAAAATTCTGGTTAACAGTCCAAAATCTACTAAATCCAGGACAAAGTCAACAACCCACTCCCTCCCCAGAAGACACTTCATCAACAGTTGTTTAAAGCTTTAACAGATACTTTTTCAAGATGCAGCCTCACTTATCAAAGACAACCCAGCATCAAACCAACACCCCACCAACAAAACCCCATGGAAGCTCACTTCTCACTCATACCTGCCCCTACCACCACCATAAGAAAATATCTCATAAAACTAAAAACCACAAGCTCTGCTGCAGACAGCCTTCCACCTGAATTCCTAAAAACTTGCAGCTGAATCTCTGTAATATCCAATATCTATACCAATAAGCAGATCCATTCTACAATCACATATCCCAGCAATTTGGAAGAAGGCATACATAATTCCTCTTCATAAGGGAGGACTCCCTGCTGACTACTCCAACATCAAAGCAATTGCCATCCTGTCACCATTATCTAAATACTAGAAAAGTGTATCCATGCCAATTACTTCAATAACTTACCTTAAACAATCTTCTCTTCCTTACACAATATGTTTTCCATCCCAACCATAGCACCACTATTACCCTCCCTCACTTTGATGATGCCATTAATAAAAACAGAAATTCCAGAAACCTAGTACTTGTCTAAAGCATTCAATACCATCTCTCACCATAAACTATTACTAAAACTCTCTAAAACTTGAAATTTAACCAACACTTTCAAACTGTTGCTAAAACAAACACCAAAAGATTCGCCTCTTGTATAGAACAAAACTCTGCTTAACAGACTGAACTACAGAAATTATAGTTAAAGCTTATCTCCTACCTGCTTTACTGTATGCCTCCCCACTCTTTGCTAACCTACAAATGTTCACATAAACAAAGCTGGAACAATGGTACAATCAAATAGCTCACTTTGCTGCAAAGCATACCTTTAGAACTCATCAGTGTTGTGTCCTTAAATAAGTAAATTGGGCTGAACCCCTACATCAGCTCCACTGTTACCTGCCACTACTAGTTCAAACTCTAACATACTACTCTGATAAGTATCCGGCACTAAAAGGCACGCTTTAACACTACTACCCTACCAAGGCTCTTCGCTCTAAAGACAAACTCCTCCTCTCCATCACTAAAGCCCAAAATGCATTGGGAGTCTCCTTATACTCAAACTCTTGCACTACCCTCTGGAATACCCTCCCACGTGTTCTAAGGCTCCTTGATAAGAAAAAGGCATTCAAAACACATCTAAGTAAGCACCTCTTAACTTTCTGGCTATGTAGCTGTATATCTCCAGGATAAATATAACACCTGCTTTCTAGCTCCTATTCTACTATACCTGTGCTCTCCTCTACTCTATTACAGACTATTACTCTGTTTTCACCTACGCTTATACCTTCATTTTATTATAAGTTAACCTTTTGCTTTTCACCTTTTATAAATAACTCAGAACTCTGTATTGTGATATTGATCCTACTGCATAGTTATTTAACAATATCTGTTATTGTTGTTGTTGTGTCTTTTGGCTTTTCCCGGTTAGGAGTCACCACAGCAGAACTCCAGTCTGCTAATGATTGGCAGTAGATTTTTACATGCAGAGTTGCCAGCCCTGGCACACAGCCTTCAATGAAGGTACGTCCATTCACGCATGACTCCACACAGAAGACGCTCTAGCTGAGAATCGAACAGGACAACTTCTTACTGTGAGGCGACAACGCTACCGCAGCATCACCACTGCATAAACATTTAACTATATCTGTATAAAGAATAATTAGTATAAGAAACCTTACTACTGTATGTCCCATCCCTACAGAATCTACTCAATCCTATTCTATAATGTAACCACTCTGGATCCAGCAACAAAATCCTTGCAGATCACTAAAGCCAATAAAAATCCTGGTGTTCCACTGTAACTTCTACCATAGCCACATTAGTGGACACTCCCCCCTCCCACAAAATAAAATAAAATATTTACTATCTTTATATATTTTGACATTGTAAAATTTATTTTAATTGTATTTTGTCTGACATTGTTAATATCATATAACATAAAATATTTTGTTTGTACTGCATGTACTAGAGCTTTTCTGCCTGGGCTTCTGTTAAAAGGGGCCTTTGTGCCCAGCCAGACTTTCCCAGTAAACAAATGTACAATAAATAAATAAATATAAACAAATAAAATGTCTAGAACATGAATTTCTGGCAGAAAAAGTAAGTGAAGAAGAAAAGAAATAAAGAAAGAAAGCATACTAGAAAACAGATGAATAATTAAATGAGTGGATGGTAAAACAATCAAAGGCCCTAGGCATGATTTTAAGGAAAATCTATACTATAAAGTAATTGTGGAACTATTACAAATAAGGAGAACACAATGGTAGACTCAGTACCATTCCTAATGCTATGATCTGATTTATAGTATATTTATTATATCACAAATCATTATGTGGTACAGATAAGATGCCTAGAATTGCAAAAGCAGGCTAAAGAAGTGATAGTGCATGAAAATGGATGTAGACATAGCTTTGATTAGTTGCTGATCAGGTATCTTACTTTAAACTACTGTATAGACATTTCAGGAAGCTAATCCAGAACACTTTTCCATTGAGAGCCAGCACACAACCACTTGAGCCATAAAAACGATTAAAACAGCCTATAAACAAATAACCTAATACCTACCCATATAGATCAAAAATAGATCTGTGGCTAGCTTATTTAGCACCCAGAGTCAATCCACAAGAAAAAAAAAGCATAGTCTGTTCTCTGGCCTGGTGCTTCTCACTTGCCTCCAAGGTCCTAATGAGTGCCAGGCCTGATATTATGTGCTGCTGAGCTCAAAGAGGAAAAAAAACTAAAAAACAAAAAAGGATGTACTGCTTCAAAACTATAGGAAAGTGCTTGCTACAAGTTAGAGGACACAAACGTGCTGAAAGAAGCACTCTGCTACAGCTCTGTCTGCAAAAAACAGTATTTGGATGCTCCTACAGGAATAAATGCATTGCTGACCTGCTTCTGCCAATCGTGTCTGTAAAACCTTGTGCTCAGGGTGGCTGCCCCTTCCTGCTGCTTCTGGATCAATGTCATTGTTTTTGCTGTGCCCCACTATCGCACATTTCCTTAATGAATATACACTAATTCAATGGTTGCACAACAGTAAGGAAAAGAGAAACTCCCCAAAGCAATGCACAGTAGTCTCACGCAAACAACTATTGTGCCTACACACCACTGTGAATTCTTACAAACAGAAAAAGACTTTCCTAGTAAATAGATGCAAATAAATAAAGAAATAAATTTACTTATGAGTGGTCATTTTAAAACTGATTATCTGGTTCATGCAGACTAACTGATGAAAACCTAGAAGAAATGCAAGTTAGAATGAGGTGAAGACAAGGCATAATGTAAAAATCTGTAAAAGAAATAAATCAGAAAAGTGACAGTTATTTTTTTTTCAAGAATCAAGGTATTTTTACCTAATCTGTTGTTTGACAGGTTCCTTTGGTATGGTCTGTACTAAAAGATTATGAAATGTCTTGAGAGCTACTCAAAGAATAAAAAGCAGCTTGTGAATAAGAATGAGGTTAACTGCTATGGAAATGCTGTTTTTTTATTATGCTCCTGTTGAACCTGTATAGACAATTTTACTCTTCAGCTAATGGCAGGCAACCAGAGTAATATCTTAGGGGCTATAAGCTACCATGTATTTAAAAATGGTGTGATATTATGCCATATTGAATTTACTGGGTCAATAACATTACATTTCTTATCTATAATGTGATCTATTACTCCAGGGCAAATAACCATTGATAATAGCAATTGTATTATAATAGCAACATAAAAATGTAAGCCCAGAAACAAATATTGAGCATTACGATCCTTGTGGGTCACTGCTTGATAGGATGGATTGATGTACGTATCAAGGTGCTTAAATACTACTGTACTTTTTAGTGACAAAAATAGAAACAAATAAAATATAAAAAATATAAACTGCATATACTGATTCAGTGCATGTTTTAAAAATAAGAGGAAAATCTAACAACATATATTTGCCACTTAATCAATGATTTGAATGGAAGCTCTTATGCCTTAAGATGTACTACTTTAACAGAATAGTTAGACGTGTCTTAAAATGCTAACACAGACACATTACCATATTGTTTACACAACCGTATAAAATATCAAAGATCTGAAGACATAAAATCAAATAGATAATGTAATTTCTTACTGTTTTTAACATTCAGAATACTAGATTATTTTAATACCATTACAGTGTTAATCACTAGGTGGCCACAGTGGAGCAGTGGTTAGCATTGTCACCTCACAGCAAAATGTTCTCTGGTTTGATCCTCGGCTGGGGTGCCTTCCGAGCGGAGTCTGCATGTCCTCCCTGTGGTCTTGTGGGTTTTCTCCGGGTGCTCCAGTTTCCTCCCAAAGACATGCTATAGGTGAATTGGACACTCTAAATTGGCCATAGGCATGAGTGTGTGTGTGTGCCTTCTGTGGAAGGTTGGGCACCAGGCTGGCAACTTGACACTGTAAAACTCTACTGCCAATCAGGAGCAGACAGGTGATCCACTGTGGAAACCCCTAACCGGGAAAAAAGCAAGAAGACAGTGTAAATTACTAACAGTGGTAATTATGGAAGGTAAAACCTTCTTGAAAAAGTCAATTAATTGTTTTTGGTGCATTTAATTATATGTTCAAATCAGCTTATTGCTCATGATGCAGGTAATTGTTTGTTCAAAGCTCCATATTATTTACCTTGCAGTTAATTGTTCAATGCACTGTATTTTTTACAATGCAGGTAATTGTTTGTTTTTGGATTGGTATGTCTGAATCAAACAAATGAGCCATAATTAACTATTTCAAACTAATATTACTAATGGAATGTTAAAATGAATAACTGACTATGTATTTTAAAGACTAGCACCTTATAAGTAAAATTATACTGCGTGTGTGTGTGTGTGTGTGTGTGTGTGTGTGTGTGTGTGTGTGTGTGTGTGTGTGTGTGTGTGTGTGTGTGTGTAGTGATATTTGCCTTAAAAATTGATTTCAATATAAATGAGCATTGGTCAGTAAAAATTCATCCACTTGTTCATTGTGTCGTTCATTCATTCTTTGTTTTATTCATTCATTCAATTCATTCATTCTTTGTTTTATTCATTCATTCATTCATTCATTCATTCATTCATTCATTTTCTAATTGCTTATTTAATTCAAATCAGGATCTCATGGAAGCATCTGGAAACATTACTAGTATTTAAATGGTATAATGCAGAAAAACTGATTCTGAACAGGTCACCAACTAACTTTGTGTCTCACATACTGCTTGGTTATTCTTTTTTTAATTGTGCTATGATTGCAGTGAAGCATATTGTAGGAGACAATGAAATTTGTAGCACGATGTTAGGAAACACCTTATAAAAAGGCAAAACTTCTAAAATGAATGTCGGTGAATCGATATAATATACCAACATTCAAAAAGGATTTTACAACAGGAAACAAACACCTAAATACAAACATGTTAAAAATGTAGTGATACTACTAATTATACATTTTAATAAGATGCAGAAAGAGAATTGGCTGTCAAACAGATCCCATGTTGTGGAATTTGCTGGAATCTTCTCTGAACATAATATTGTAACTAGTGGCGTACCACAGAGATCAGTGCAAGGCCCATTCTGAATGTAAAATTGCAACTAGTGGAATGTCATTTGGATCAGTGCTGGGCCATCTGAATCTGACATTGTAACTAGTGGAGTTCCACAAGGATCAGTGCTGAACCCTCTCTACATTTGACATTGTAACTAGTGGAGTACCACACGATCAGTGTGGAGCCCTCTACAAATGCAATATTGTAACTAGTGGAGTACCACAAAGATCCATGCTGGACCCTCTCTGAATGTACCATTGTAACAAGTGGAGTAGTACAGAGGATCACTGCTTGACCATCCTAGAGTGCCATTGCAACTAATGGAGAACCAGGAATCAGTGCTGAGCCCACTTTGAATGTAAAATTGTAACTAGTGGAGTATCAGGAATCAGTGCCGAGCCCACTCTGAATGTAAAATTGTAACTAGTGGAGTATCAGGAATCAGTGCTGAGCCCACTCTGAATGTAAAATTGTAACTAGTGGAGTACTATAGGGATCAGTGCTGGACCCTCTGAATGTAAAATTGTAACTAGTGGAGTACTACAGGGATCAGTGCCGGGCCCTGTCTGAATGTAGCATTGTAACTAGTGGTGTACCAGGAATCAGTGCTGAGCCCACTCTGAATATAAAATTGTAACTAGTGGAGTACCACGGGGATCGGTACTGGCCCCACTCTGAATGTAAAATTGGAACTACTGGAGTACCACAGGGATCAGTGCTGGGACCTCTCCTGTTTGCCATTTATTTTGCATGCATCATGTCCAATATCCCAGAAGTGTGGTTGACCAAGTTTGCCGATGACTGCCAACTGAGCACAGTTACCATACCTCTCAACCTGTTAGAGCAAGAAATCTGGACAAAGTCATAAACAATGGGGGGGGGGGCAAAGGACAAAAAGTAGGGATAGTTTTTAAATATTGCTCTTACAAACTTAGAAAATAAATAGAATAGCAGGTGTTAAATTAGCATGAATTTTTTGAAGGGTATGACACCTGAAACTGAAATATTTGTCATTATATTCTGACTTGAATCCTCAATGATTTTCCAGTGATTTTACTAGAAAACTACAATTTTATGAGAAACAGACCAAAAATCTGCGGCAAAAATCTGGACATTCATTGAAAATCAGTACACTTAAGAGCTATGATTTGTTATACATTCATTCACTGATTCTAAACAGCTGCAGCAAGGGTTGGAATAGGAATATACCTGGAGTACTGAAAACAGTCAAACAGTCTCAAATTAAATGCAAAAAATGTAGTAGCATTTAATAAAAAAAGCTGTTCCTATTTCACATGTCTTAAATGGTACTCCCCTTCAGATAGACACAGTCAAAAGAGACCTGAGTACTTAACTAGACGACTCTCTCTCATGCGATCATCATGTTTCCACTATTGTCAGGAAATCCTTCTATCTTGCCCAGTTAATTTCCAAGGGAATGTTTTCAACATCTACAGAGGGTAATCCCATATCTGAACCATCACCGAATACAGTTGACCCTTTGGTATGTATAAATCAAGGCATACTGTTCAACTTGATAAGTCCCAAAGATCTCATACTAGGAAAATTAAAAACCTTGCAGTGCGCAGCTATTACAGCAGATCAGCACAGCCTTCACTGTACTCAGCAGTCGCGCGCAGCTATTACAGCAGATCAGCACAGCCTTCACTGTACTCAGCAGTCGCGTGCAGCTATTACAGCAGATCAGCACAGCCTTCACTGTACTCAGCAGTCAGGTTGTTCTGAGGTGACCTATGTCTTGCTGTTGGAGCAATAACCCACTCCTATTTAACCTTCAATTCCTTTACAAAACTAGTGGGTCTACAAACATCTCCACTAGGGCCCTAAATTTACACAAGCAAATAAACAAGACTCTCTGGAGAGAGAGATTCTTAACATATTCTACATCTATACCCAAAAAAATGAATGTATATTTGGAACCGGAAGTAGAGAATTCTACTTTATTCGAGTGGTGGGACTGGTTGTTATATCCACCATAGTAAACACAGATTACCTAGCATGCTAGGCAGCTGTGTTTGCTGTTTGTTTTTGTTATTGTATATTCTAGGCCTATGGAATAAGTTATCACTACACATCAAACAAAGTACCTTTGATGCTAGTCTTGATGACTGGATAGGTAGACACAGTGTTACACTGGCATTGTCATGTAGAACCCTGCTCAATTTGGGAGGTAAGCAATATTAAGTGCTTGAAAAGGAAGGCATGGACATTTAAGTGTCTATATAAAAGTTATTATGACTATGCATCTTATGGTCCTTGTGATCACTTGTCTAATATTGTCCCTACATTTCTGTGTTCCTAAAGACATAGGTTGATACAAAACTAGTGCTGATGCTGATAAAATGAAGAACACAGAGATCCTGAAGATGTTAAATATTCCACAGTTTTCTATAACATTTTATTAGAAATGCATAATTAATTAGTAGAAATTGCATTTTTGGTACAATTATGCAGTTTTCTTATTGTACCAGGTTTAGATGATATATAACAAGTGAGATTTTCAGAAGCAAATCACTGTTCTTAAATATACTTTATATTCATTGCTGCATGGTAAAAGAAGAAAAAATCTGATTAACATTGCAAACTATTTCCATGAAAAATAAATAATTTAGCATACCATTTTGGACGTTGGAACATGTAGGATTAGGTACATCATCACAAGTAGATGTTTTCCATGTCCTAGCAAACAGGTCAGGATTTGACTCTTTAATTTGTTGTGGAGATAGGAATTCATCACTTGTTTGGCCATTGAATGTGCCACATAGTCCTAAATAACAGAAAATATTATCATCAAAAAGGTAAATCCTTGTAGAGTTAGTCTTTTGTAAGTTCAACAGTTTTTAGCCTATAAATATTTAGTTTTGTCTTTTCCCTCCATACATTTATTTTTGTATACTGTAAAACTAAATATACACGTTGTTCTTCTCAGAATAAGAATAAATGAAGGCTTAGCACCATATTTATGAGACAGGCCTCTATATATGTATAAATTACTACCAGGTTTTGCCTTGCAGATCATGTGTCATTCATTGCATTACTTTCTGGCTTCTAAATTCTTTTGAAATGCAGCATAACTAAATCTATAAATCTGTGCTTCCTTCAGTTAGCATTTCTATATACATTTTTGGTCTTCTCTCATGCTTCATTTTTTTCACCCATCTCTCTCTCTCTCTTCTAATCACATTTCAAAATACTACTTTTTCATTTTTTTTTTACTTATGCATATTTGCTTATAACATACAAAGTATGAATAATGAATTCAAGCAATCTATTGAAAGTACAAGGTATGCATGCCATGATGAGACACATGGATGATGCCCAGCAAGCTATGTATTTATATTTTATCAGATGCTTCAGGCTGGGTCATATCTGAATAGGATTCTGTGAGCTAGACCACCTACAACATTTTTAGTTACTGTAAAAATGTTTTATGATTTAGGTCAGTACACAGTACTGACAGCAATGATAAACACTGCACATGAAGGCTAATACATGTAGGATGAAATATATCATCAGTAGGAAACAAACAAATAAATACCTAAATAAAAATGTGTAAAAAAGATAGTGATACTACTAAATATACATTTCAATAAAACCCAAACAGGAAGCTGCTGGCACCCTATCTGAATGTAACATTGAAATTAATGGAGTATCACAGGGATCAGTGCTAGCCCCTCTCTGTATGTAACATTGTAACTAGTGGAGTACCTCAGGGATCAGTGCTAGCCCCTCTCTGGATGTAAAATTGTAACTAGTGGAGTACCTCAGGGATCAGTGCTAGCCCCTCTCTGGATGTAAAATTGTAACTTGTGGAGTATCATACAGATCAGTGCTGGGAGATTTCTGAACACACCATTGTAACTAGTGGAGTACCACAGGGACCATTGTGGGGTCCTCTCTGAAAGTAACATTATAACTAGTGGAGTACCTCAGGGATCAGTGCTAAGCCCTCTCTGGATGTAAAATTGTAACTAGTAGAATAGCATATGGATCATTGTTGGGATCAGTGCTAGGCCCTCTATGACTTAAATGCTCTAAGTACTGACATTTGTGTGGCTACAGGAAATTGTCAATTCAGGATGTGGCATCATATGCAAGAAAGGCTCTGAAGGGTCAGAGAATTAGATAAGGTTGACAATTAGATAATTGCAGTGGTTTGGTTATTTTAAAGGTGTTTTCTGACTCTTGACTAGTCAAAAAGCACATTATAATTGCAGGAGAGATTTACTGTGTTGTTGAATAGCCTGCTTTCCAACGATCACATGATTATATAGCTGCCACTTCCTGATGTGATATCAATGTTAGGATGGCTTCTGATTAGTGAGGGTGCCAGCCATAACTATCCCCTTGTGAGTGGTAATATTTAGCTATTTAAAAAGTGTTTGCAGCTCAGTCCAATCCAAAGTGATGAGACAGGAGATATAGATCATGTGAGAGTAGCTGATTGGACTGAATTCCAGTATTCACATCACTTTTTTATGATGCATCAGTTGCATGAATAGTTCAGATTGTTTGGCAATACTTATAGCTATCCACGTGCGAGTTCTAGCTCATAAGAGGTAGTGCATGATGTGTATGAAGATGTTAAGGTGCTTATGCCCTACAGAAAGTGTGTTTGTGTGTTCATGTGTATAACTGATTAGTACAGTCTCCATATTCTGGTTATTTATAAATAAGCTCCTTGATCTTCAGTTTAATTATTATTTTAGTTTGTGAATAATAAAGCTTTAACTATACTGTGGTGATAATTGCATTTATGCAAACTTGTATAGAAGGTAAAGGGGGCATTAATGTTTAAGAGATCCATGGACAGCATTGTATTTCTTCACCAGTGGTAAAATTTTAAGTAACTTCTGTGCAGAAGACTTGGAGTATCTAGGATTCTTAAAGCAATACAAAAACTATTCACACTCAAGTTTCAAATTCAGTATGGAGTAAACCTGAGTTATTTTGAATTCTAGGGTTTTATGTTTTAAGAGTCATAAGATTAACATTTGGTTTTGGCACTGACTTTCCCGGCAAACTATAATCAGTAGATCCACATACTTTGTCCTGCATGGTTAATATAATTTTAGTGCATGAAGATATCATTTCAGTTTTTTGCTCACATTTTATTTTATCCAAAAAACAGATTAACTCCAGTTTTCATATCATATTGTTAATGAATACAATAAGAACTTTGTATGGTAAATGTTGTCAGTTAAGTACTGCATTTTTCAAAAACAATGCAGATATTTGCATAATATCTGAAAATAGTTTAAGATAGATGATAGATGATAGAGGATTATCAGTAGAACTGCATTTTGCAGTGAATAAATGTAGACAGGTTGTAAACCAAACTTCATTGAACGCATCTACAGTAAGAAGCATAGCACAGAAACATACTGAAGGTACCTCAAACAATCAAGAATTGCAACAATACAATGAGATATAAAGAAAAAAAGTGAATATTTCACTGTCTTAATCTATTACAATCTACTGCCCCAAACAATCTATACATAACACTGCAAATTAAATATCCTGGTATACATCTCCAACATTTAAAAGACAATGCACATATTGCTAATGACATTTGTTTATACCATATTAGTATGCCTCGTTTAAGTGGCAAATATGACAATCAATACTTAAAAGCTAAAATTTACTGTCAGTTAATGGTAAGATAAGATCCCTGGCACAAACCAGCTAAGCATGCCTTATTCATATGCCTATGGAGAGCAGATAGTCTCATAACATTTGAAAGTAACTTGCTTCCATTTGGTTACATATTCAGGAAACATTCCTTCTCCATCCACAACTGGCTAACTCCATGAGAGCAAGTTATTAGAAGCATATTCTTTTGAAGTGAGTTAGTGCCATATCCGGTAGAGATAACATATCGTGGAGAAAACATAGTGTTTGCCTCCACTTTTTTGCCAATTATATTAGTAACACAGAGCACATTTCTGCTTGTCAGGGTTATGGATATGTGTGCATGGCACCAGAACATCTTTATAATACTGACAAAAATGTATTCATGAATTTCCTAGAAATAAAATCTTTCAGTAAATAGTTAGCTTCCTTTCACTTTGGAGTTTTCAGAGAATTATCTTTTAAGAGATATTGTTATAAATCTATGAAAACTGATATCCCAGAAATTTGACCTCTTTGGCTAATTGTTGCAAGTTAAAAAAAAAAAGACTTAATGGAATGAAACTGCTCTGTCTCCCACTACACTATTCCATCTATCAGCTGCTAATTTAGCTAGATTTTTTTCTTCAGAAGGAAGCAAGGGGATAAATCTGTAACTCTCTGGACAGGTTAAGTCTTTTACTCCTTCTGAAAAGTATAAAAAGGATAATATTTATGCTTGCCATAATATAAAAGGCATCCTTCTCATTTCTATCATGTGGTTAAATAATGTGAATAGCTGTACACCCACCTCTTTCTTATATGCCACATAAGAATCAATGGAAATTCCATTGGGTCTGGGGGTTCTTTCTGCTGGGAGAGATTGCATGACTTGATTGAGTTTCCCTAAGGCCAACAGTCAGTTTAGCATATCTATCAGTAATGGGGGAATCTGCTTTCACCAAATTCTTCCAAAGTAATTTTTTTCTCATAGCAGACAGCATTTGACACTTCAGTAAAGATAGGGAATTGTAGCTTCTCAAAACAATCTTGACAACTTCTAAACAGTATAGCAAAGAACCAAAGGCAAAGGCAGTGTAACTGATAGCTTGCTTGTATCTTCTGTTCCAAAGTTTCTATACTAGCAGTTTAGGGAACTTTAAAAGTTTAGTGTAAAATGTTTTGCTATTCTGGTCTACTTAAAGTTCAGCATGTCATGATCTCTAGTTCTGAATTCTCTTTTTAAGAACTGGATTTGTTTGCTAACATACTCCAGATGATATTCTTTTTGTTTGTGCTTTTTCTAGAGGTTGCGACTTCTCTACCATCGGTTCTACTTTCTTTAAGTTTATGCTATACCACCATTCCCTATTTTTACTGTAGTTTCTCTCAGCCCCACCTTAAAAAAAAAACACAGTAAATAATAAGAGACCTCACACTCTTCCCATTTCAGCCAAAACGGTATCACCTAGGTTTGTAGACTTTTAAATGCATGCTCATTTCCACAATGTAAAATATGCTTGCTAAGTGCATTTGCCTTTAAATTTAGGATACTGCAGATAGTTTGCAAGAATAAGGAGGGGGCATTGTGAATGCCACAGAGAGAGCAGAATACAAATGGATAAACATTTTTAGATCTGATGTCCACCCAGGGCTTAATAAAACTAACAGTATTAAATCCATTTTAAAATTAAAACAAGCATATGTCAGTTAGAATACTATAGTTGTCTTATGAAGAAGTTTTTTTGGTTGTAATAAAGAATTTTAGTACATTATTAAGTTGATTATTGTTTTCTAATAAACTAGGCTTAGTTAATCATATCAATTATATATAAATTGTATAACTGTATAACGTGTTTATGAGTTATGTTATGTGATTGGCTGGTGTTGTATATTTATTCTGTGGTTTTAATGTATTTATTCATTCTTGAAAAAGATTTCAACTTGAAAGCTTGATGTAATAAACCCTGTTTTATATGGATGCTTCTGCTGTGCCTTTTGTTACTGGATTTAAGTTTCACTGATAACTAATGAAGAAATTACTTAATGACTTGTACTTTGAGCTAAATGTAAGCGCTCACCTATAAGACTGAAGTTGTTAGCATTATTTATTTAACAGATGCATATTGTTTCTGAATAGTGGCAGTAGCATCCACGTGAGCCCCCTTCTCCATCATTTTTTTTTGGTTTAGAATGTTGTTGCACATTTCTTCTAAATTACATTTGTATTTAAACTGCTAAGCAAATCCCCCTTTAACTTGTTTGAAGAGTTATTCCCCAACTGTCGACCCTCAGACACTTGCATTACCCAGATAGTCCTTGACTGCACCCCTCCCAAAGACTGCAGCAGAGTAAATAGAATATCCACCCCCTCAAAAGCTTGCAGACTTGTCTGTTTTGCTCAATGTAGTTGTCGACTGCACCCATCCCCAAAGGCTGCAGCAGAGTATATACAAAGTCCAGTCCTGAAAAACCTTACAGATTGTCTTTTTACTCAATGTTCATTCCATTATCCTAATCTTACTGCCTTCAAAATGGTACCAAGTTTAATGTCTCTTCTCTGCTTGGCCAGTACCTAATGGTCTACTTTTTGGCTGTTTTTCTGAACTAGAATCAAAAATGGCCTCTACAAACAATCATACACATTAACATATATATATATATATATATATATATATATATATATATATATATATATATATATATATATATATATATATATATATATATATATATATATATATATATATATATATATATATCCTCACACACCCCTGATATGCTAATAGCCAAATAAACCTGGCTAAAACCAAGTATTGCAGACCAGGAAATTTTCCTTCCGGCTATGACATCATTAAAAATGACAGACAGCATAAGAAAGCTGGTGACATGGCTATGATGTATAAAAAATGTACCTTGAAATCACTTCCTACATTCTCACCCACCCAAACTTTGCCAGTGCTGAAATAATAATCTTTCTCCTGCAAATCAGCAAACACAAGAGCATATGAATCACTGACATCTATATCCCTCCTGGAAGCAACACCCTATTATTAGAAGAAATCTTGTCTTAGATCACTCATAACATCAACAAGGAAAACCATCATCCAGGTGACATTAATATAGAATAGCTACTTATCAACTCTGGCAATCATGTACTAGCCATCAATCTCTTTGATTTTACCCAAAATTATCACTACTGCAATTTGACTAGACAAACACGGTAATAGGGAGTCTACATTAGACTGGATCCTCACCACCACCCCTAACAAAATTAACACTGCTGGCTGCCTACTGAGATCATCAGCGACCATCTACTGACCTTTGCTTTCCATAACATACTAAACAAACTAACTCCCATCAGATCAAAATGAATCAAATCCAGCCCCATCTCATGGCTCACAAGAGAAACCAGGCAACTCATGCTAAACAGAGATAAAGCTTGGAAAGCATGTTCTGTTGACAAAACTCCACAAAATGGCAATGTTTTAGTGTAGCTTAGGATCCTTACTAAACAAAAATGATATCAGACAAAGCTAAATACTTTTCCAAGCTCAGTGACAATCACCACCACAACCCTAAGCTTTTCTGAAATATAATCAAATGACTATTACACCAGGCCAAACTAAAACTCCTTCATCAACCCTCACCAGCATCTCAGTCTCTATAGCTACTCAATTCAATACACATTTCATTTACTCTGTCCTCTCTCTTTTTAAACTATCCAACAGCCTCATTATCCCAAACAGTATTAATCACCACCAATATCCTTTTTCCATCCAACCAGTATCTACCTCTTCTATCAAAAAACATTACTTAAAACTGAAAAAACTCCACCCCATCTGTTGACAACCTGCCACCAGAATATCTCAGAATCTCTGTGGATGATACAGCATACAATATGTATCTGTACTCATAACAATTACAGAAAGCTACATCCCTTCCAACTGGAAAAAATCCCACATCACGCTTCTCTATAAAAGGGGAACATCCATCGACCTCTCCAATTACTAACCTATATTCATTTTACCTCCACTATTCAAAATGTTACAAAATGCATTAATCCCTATTTCCTTCCCCATCTTCATAATAATAATCTCCTCCCAACACTCATCATGGTTTCTGACCTCAGCACACTACCAATACCGCTCTGCTCAATTTTACCGAAATCATAAATTCTAAAAAGAAACACTGGCGACATAGCATCCTCTTGTTCTTAGACAGTCAAAAGCATTTGAGACAGCATCACACCAATGCCTGCTCCATGAACTATTTTCCATAAGACTTTCTCATTCATTCCTTAGCTGGTTCCATAGCTATTGCATTAGAAGACTCCAAGCAGTATAATGCAAATGAGATCTCTCCTCATTGCTGTATTTCTGTATTGGCATACCTCAGGGAGTCTATTTGAGGCCCTTTACTATTCAACATATTCACTAGCAATCTTCACAAAGTTCCCAAAGAAGCCTCCATAGTATAATATGCAGAAGATGCCATGCTCATATGCTCTGCTTCAAGTCTACTGCTACTCTACAGGATGACCCAGGACTACTTTACATTAATTGAGGCCGGATTAGATAACTACCAACTACTATAACTGTTAAAAAAACAAATTAATGCTGGTTTTACCTAACTCTATGTCAACACAGAAACAATCCCTTCAATATCACATCAGCAAATAATAACTAAATTGAAACAGTTTCAAGCACAAAGCATCTCGGTGTCTTAATTAATGATAACTTAAAATATGATCAACATATCACTCAAGCCATCAAGAAAACTCACCAAAAGCTGGGCTTCCTCTACAGAAACAAACCCTTTCTCACTATCTATTCTAGGAATTCTTTAACAGCATTTTATCTTCTCTATGCAGCACCCATCCTGACTAACTTTCACTCCATCTTAAAAAATAAACTAGAGGTTTGCTACAATAAAATCGTTACGTTTGCATCCAGCTTACCAAACCATTCACATCATTCCCTAGCACTGTGGCACCGACATTGGCTTGAACTACCTTATTGCCTTACTTAGTCCCAAATGTTTAGTTCCACAAAATAATACACAAATACAACACCTGCCCATTACTACAAAACATCCTCAAGCACTACCTTCCTCATAGGAATCTCCACTCACAGAACAAATATTTCCTAACCAGGACCAGATCTCATAACTGTGCAGGTGACTCACTTTACTCAACCTGTCTTGCTAAACACTGGAACTCCATCCTACCCACCCTAAAACAAGAAAATATTGCCACAAATTTCAAACATAACATAAAACAGCCAACTTCCTCAAGGCTATGCTCATGTTCCCATGCTGACTAAACGCATCTTTCTTTCTATTTCCATTGCCAAACTCTCTATCAATTACTCTGATTCTTTCACCTTTCTTATCCCTGCCTCTTTCTCTTACTCTTCCTTCCCCACTACTGTTCCTCCAACTAACCTACATCAGTAATCCTAGCCTATTAATATCTTCCCATTACCCACCTCATCATCTTACCTGTCTACACTTATCTCATCCTCTCCACTATCAGAACTTTTTCAGCTTATACTTTTCTTGAATATGTCTCCTCCTTTATTTTCTGTTCCTACTCTACTGACATCCGACTTTATTAATGTCCATACACTGAGCCTATGTGCATTATCATCGCACTTGTTTATCCAACTATTACATGTTAAAATATTGTACATAAAATAACTTCTAAAATATACAATAAATGTCTTTATTATTTGTCTCAGTACTACCTACAAAGTAATGTTTAAAATGTTTAATTTATTGTTATTCATTGTAAATATGTATTTTATGTGGAGCTTTTCTCCCTAGACCTGCACTGAAAATGAGACTTGTGCCCTGTCGGACTTTCCCAGTAAACAAAGGACAATAAATATATAAATAATTCAGAACCTACCTTAAAGTATATGACTATTTAACAATTTGAATAAACTAATCAAAACCTCATAGTTCTTCTCATATCTTTCAAAAACATTTTATATCAATAGAATCATTCAACTCAAAAAACTGATCTCCTTGTAATTTTATTTGCAATCAACTATTATGACAATTCAATTTATTCTTAAAATTATCTCAAAAATAAAATTTCTTTGTATGTGTGTATGTATTGCTATCATTAATTACAGGTGTATTTAAATAGTTGTTTGTTACAATGTGTTATTCTGGTAAAGTATTTTTAACAGAAAGGATGAAAACGCTAAAGTTTAATGATTCAGAAGATAGGAACAAAAGGTTTGTGGAGAGAGAAGGCCAAAGAGGTATCAGTCTATGGTACTACGGAAAGCTTTCAACTAAATTTTAATGTTTCATCTAACAGAGAACTTCAGCTTGTTTTATTTTAAGAATCATGTGACTTGTTCAGAGCCATTGTATCTGCATCCATATCATTTTTTAAAACTTGTATATACTGGTTCTTAGAGAATGTATGTGTGAGGAACAAAACATAGTACTCACTGTCATCATTTGGTCTGAGGAGAAACCACAGTAGAAGGGCAGAGACATGAATGATACTAGTTATCTTCCTCATAGTTGACCTTGGACTATTGCTAATGAAAGTAGTGCTTGACACAGACTCATATATAGACTACTAAATCGAATATATTTTAACATTCATTTATAATCTGATATCTTGTCTTAATTAACTAGGAGCATTATCATTACACTTTATTCACAGGTTGTCTGCAAAAAATAGTCTCAACAATGGAATCCATGGAGGTGGTTATTACATGTTCTCCTTTTAACTCTGGGAACTTGATTAACTTATATAGTTACCACTGTCTGTCTGACTGATTTACTTTGGAAGCAACCTTTTCAGATGACACCTGCACAATTTAATCAAATGGAGTAGAGAGTCGGTTATCCGAATGTCGATTATCAGAAACCTCAGTTATCAGAACCAGCCTTCCAAAGTTTTTGGGTAGGAGAAATCATAAAGTCTGAATATGTAAACATTATACGTATTTGTTTGAACATGTTTTTTTGAGCTTGTAGCCAGCCTTTGTGTGAAAAATATACATTATTGTCCACTGGAATCATTGAATTGTTGAAAGATGCATTCCTGCATGCAGAAAAAAACAAGATTTTAGAAGCTTTTGTCCGGTTCAATTATATGTTTGATTATCCGAACTACCCTAGGTCCCAATTAGTTTGGATAACTGAATGTCTACTGCATAGTAGCAGTGTCACTGGTAAGAACAACATTTGTGAGGTCGGTAGAGTTTGTGTGTGTGTGTGTGTGTGTGTGTGTGTGTGTGTGTGTGTGTGTGTGTGTGTGTGTGTGTGTGTGTGTGTGTGTCTGTGTGTGTGTGTGTGTGTGTGTGTGTGTGTGTGTGTGTGTACATGCCTGATTGCGAATGCATGGCCTCTAAAGAATGCAATTTCACTTCACTCAGGACGTTTTTTAATACTTAAAGCCTATGTATTTATTCAGTATCAGAAGTATCAAAATATTGAAGCTCTTTGTTTAATGATGTAATTTTAGGAATTTGCTACTACTAGCTGTGGTATGTATAAAAAGAAGGTACTGCAAAATAAATATATACTACTCCATTACCTATTTGAGGATACTCCTGTTGATCACACGTCTTATGTATTAAACTGTAAGAATTTTATAAAATAAATTACCTGCTGTTGTTCCTTGGTAATCGCCAGGCAGTGTAATATACACTTCCATTGATCGCTCAATATTGCATTGCATTATCATGCCTTCAGAAGTCACCGTTGTTATGACTGAAGAAGACTGCAAAAACATCATCATATCTGCAATACATATAATATATAAACGCAGATGTTAATACTTAAGTTGTTTAATATTTCATAGTTCAGCTTATCACAAAAGCAAAAAAAATCATAAAAATCAGCACCTTTTCTTACCTTTATCATTAATAGGGAGTACAGCTGTTACGCCATTTCTGGTTACTGTACCATCAGATTTTACAGTATAGGACTCTTCATTCTAAAAGATAGGCAATTATTTTAATGAGCAATGATGCCCTAAACAGATAGACATTCATTTTCAAATGAAAGTTTGATGCTTTTAATAAGCAATACCTGACTCCATTACTGCTTTTTTGGTATTCTTATTTAAAATGGGAGCACATACCCCAAAGATCTGCCTGTAGGTAAACTGGCTGCCTTCTACACTTTCCTTCATGCCATATGAGTGACACTATGTGCGTGCATGCATGAGGGTGTGTGTGTGTGTTTGTGTGTAGGGCCAGTCTTATGCCAGCCAGACCTATTTGCCCCAATAGGACTCCACTCTCTCAAAGGGCCCTGCACTAGACTGTGACAGCATCATTATGCCTTATATGGTACAGACATTTGTCCAGGAGACACTAGCAGCAAAGTGCAAGGCATTCTCCTACTGGCAGTCTTTCTCCTGTCTCGGTAGTGGAGCAGACATTTACTGTCACTAGTGGTTATTCCAGTGTAACTGCAGCCTCATGCCACTTATATGGCTCATAGTATTAGCTGATCTCACTCCCACAGTAGTCAGTTGCTATTACTGAATACTCAACAGAGTTTTCAATCCCAAATTGATTGGATTAATCTGTTTTTCTGTATCGCTCCAGTTACTGTCTTGGAAGATAAGACCCAGCTAAATTTGAAGAGTGAGAGAGGTGTTATGTTTTGCTTTGCTTCTCTTGTTGACACTGGGTTTATGATTGGTTACTAACAAATACAATTACAAAATAGATGTGGCATATTCAGTCCCTTTATGGAGTAAACATGAAAAAATAATAGATACTGTGATGTGAGATAACTAAGTCTTATGATAGAATTGTTGCAGTAACAGCTAGAATCAAAATAATCCCAGATAAATGAAATGTGTGTGTGGTGTGTCCAGTACGTGTGATGTGTGTTGAGCGGATGGAGGCAGAAGTTAACCGAAAAAAAAATTATTCACTTGGATGAATGTTGCAGTAACAGCTAGAATCAAAATAATCCCAGATAAATGAAATGTGTGTGTGGTGTGTCCAGTGCGTGTGATGTGTGTTGAGCGGATGCAGGCAGAAGTTAACCGAAAAAAAAAAATTATTCACTTGGATGAAAGTAAAAAAAATAAATATAATAACAGTTTGACTGTTAAATGAACTGCAGGGATATCAGAGATTCAGAGTTGCATACAAAATAGGAAAGAAATCAAAAACTTAAAGCTAGAAAATAGTTGGATTGGAATGGACAGAAGTATATTATTTCAATCTGAACAAACTATGGGGTTTTGCATGTTCTCCCTCTATTTTTGTTTTGCTGCCTGTCAAAAACATGATGGTTTGCGATTACTCTAAATTATTCTTGAATGCAATCTTTACTATTCCCTTGTGACCCAGGATGTGGGTGGAAAAAATCTGCATGCAATAATCAACCTACGTTTACCTAGCTTTATGTAGTGTCAGTGGCTCAACAGGAAGCATGCTTACCTTTTTCAGGAAGCATACTTCCCACTGTTGCTGGAAGATGAGAAGTCTGTGGGTTCTATTGCCATACCAAGTGATTGGATTAATTTCCCATTACTGACACTGCAGTGCAACATAATGGGTGTGTTGTATTTAGGTTCAGGCATTAAACTGTGGTCCCATCTGCCTGAGTTGGTTGTAGTTCTTGAGATAAAAAAATCTTGCACAGCACTTATCAAAAAGATCAGGAACAAGTCCCTCATGCCCTTCTCTAGTTAGTATAAATACCCCCTCAAATGCACCCTGAAAAGAGTCTACTAGCCTAGTTGTATTCACTTGGTCAAAAAATAAAATATAATATATATAATTATATTATATTATATATATATATATATATATATATATATATATATATATATATATATAAAATGTTCTTGGGTGGCGAAAGCCAGGGTACATTTTTTGGCTAGGCTTGTATGGGCCCTAGGGCCGATAGCCTAGTACCTACCTATGAACCTATAAAATAATAAAATAATATAAAAGCTATAAGTAGATGGTATGACAGAAATGTCATTTGTAAGGACAGGCCTGGGATAATAATTATTATTATAAAGCAATCTGAGGAAATTCACAAGTTTTGTGTGGTTGCATGGAAACACATTGACTATAACAAGGTATGAGAATTAATGGGTAACAAACTCTAACCATGCAGAGGAAGTACAAGAGATGACTGAAAGCACAATGATGCAAGAAAGGGGCAGTACAAGATCAGAATGTATAATGGAGATTAGAAATTATTCATGCTCTTTCTGACCCCCCCCCAGTCTTCTGACAGCCATTAAACCCATCCTCACTGACTACTTACTAGCATGATCTACTTGGTATTGTCAGCAACACCTCCCAAAGACATTGGAGCATGTAATGTACATAGCTTATAAATACATTTTTATTTTATTCATTCTTTTATTTGTTTATTGATTCATGTGAACTTTGTTAATCAAAGTAGAGCATCACTTTTAAGTTCAGCACAGAAGAAATCCAAGTAAAGAAAAACAAAGCAATATTACTGCAACAATGGTAATGTAAGCGAAAGCATGACGAGAGGTATAAGACAAGATCATTTGTAGCATAAATGAATGCAATTATAAATAGACATGATGCAATAATTAAGTCAGTGAAATATTTACAAAATGTACTGTCAGATCATCATATAGGATAATGCTTAATAATATCCAAAAAACAAAGTATTTACATTATGTCCAATTGTTGGACATATGGTATCAAGGGCAGGGTCAAGAGTCCAATAAAGGCAAAGTAGGGAGACAATGAAAAAATTTAAAAAAAGAAGACGTTGGGGGTGGGGCAAAAGGAGATGTGTCCCACAATCTCCTGCTTTGGTTTAGGAGACCTGGGCAGTAGTACAGGAGTTTGGAAAAATGTTTACTGATAAACTGGGGTGCACCCACCTGATGAAATGTCATGCAGACACTGTGTTTCAATGGCCCATCAAATAGACCCCTTATTGTGTACCTGAGCAATTTAAGCAGAGCCTGAATGGGCAACTACAGGATATGCTGGATCTGGGGGTAATCCAAGAGTCCAGTAGTTTACATCAGTTTTAACATGTCTTATTATGAAAATATAAGACAACAAATAAGCATTATTTTATTATTTTAAATATTTAGTAACAGCATGTATTCCTGATAACTGATCCAAAATAGTCTTAAGTCTGGGAAGATACAAGTAGATGGAGGGACAGGGTGGAAGATGAGGGTGTCAGTTGAGAGGCCCCAGCACAATTGTTCAAAGTGGGTCTCATAATTGCTAGGGTCAACCAAATGTGTTTTTGTTTGGGTTTTTGTGTGTGTCCATCTTATCATGTGTTAGTATTACAGTTATAATTAGCTTCTGTGCCTTGTGCCCACTGAGTGCTGAAATACAATATAGCTCCCTGCAGACCTGTATTGGATTGTAAGTAATTGCAAAATGGATGAATAAATAAATCAGTGAATGAGTTTGTTTTAATTCTTGCATGATTACTGGAAGTGTTAGAATATCTGTCAAAAGAACTATCCTTGGTCCTTTCACTATTATGCTGCAGAGATGTAGTTCATTTTTTCTGCACGTAAACACTTTCACCTTGGCAATATCCTTTAATTCCAAATGCAGCCTCATCTATCCATCCATCCATATATCCATAACTCTCTTTTTCACATTTTGCTCATGAGGTCAGGGTGTATTCTTATCGTTTTCATTAGAAATGAGATTGGCTTCTTTACGCTTGTGTTTAAACAACTTTGAAGAAAATAGTGTGCCTATGGAAAGTAACATTTATGAAATTTAATAGGGTCATAGATTAACTGCCCTTGTGAGCCATTTTAAGCCTAACCAATTATCCCTTTTGAGACTCAAACCCTGCACCTTGCGTTTTTAAGACAAGCACCTTAACCATTAGGCCACCCTCCATCAGCTGGTAATAAGTGATGAATGAGAAAAAAAACAGAATTGCCACAGGAAAAAACTCACAGAAATATGATTTCTAGGAACATGTTTGACAGACATTTTTGAAAAGAAATTTGTTTTATATGTAATGCAAAACATAAGCACTGGAAATGCATAATGATTTTTTTTTAAATACCTTTCCCCTGAATTATATTTAAGTTACAGTACTGTTGCTATGTTTCTGATACTACTTGGATTCAATAGAAGTCCTAGACCCTGAGCATAGTATTTTGCCATTCTAGGAAAAGTTATTTTTATAGGTAAATGTTAACATTAAAAGCATATGATTTGAGTGTTCATTTTTCAAATAAACAAAATGTTAAATAGGAATATTGTAAGAATAACTATATGTAGAGAAGCAATATATTGTGTTTTCCTTACATTAGTCATTATGAGGGTAACCGCATTTAAACATGGTGTCATTGAAGCTGTACATGGATGAATCTCCCAAATAACTGTGCAGTTTGGAGTCTGAAACCAAAAGAAACAGTTATGTCAGTTGTTGGATTTGCCTTAAGACAATTGCATAAATCAAAGAAAACAATCATTTTCAATTATTCCATTTGTGGACTACATAACTCATAAGTGAAGAAAGTGACATTATACTTACAGTACATCACACATATAATCAAATTCAAACTCTCACTTATACTGTAGTGAAGTAATCATTGTTAAATAGAAAATATGCTTTTAAGTAAACTCAAGCTTCTACAATAAGACATTAGAATGTGAGTCTGCACATCTGATGGTACTGAACTACTGCCCATTATATATTGTGTAGTGGGTCAGCTTGAAATAAATGTTTCTTTTTTTTTTTTTTTACAGAGGACAAGTGCCCCTCATACGCCTCCAAACTTATATATACCATCTGAACAGGTGTATAGCACTAGTGAGGGGAGAAACTCTCCAAAGTAATACAAAGCAGTTTTGGGCAAGCACTTATTTGTTCTAATACAGACAAGTGACTTCCAAGATATCTTTTCTCAGTGGCACATGTGGAAACTAAAAACAGTGTATAGAGTTATAACATGACATTTTTATGGAAGTATCAGGATACTGAAATCTTTCTATGAAGCTAAGATCTAAATTTAACAATAAAAATTTTCAAGCACATTCTGAAGGACAGTTTTGCTAACCAGCATTGTTTTAGTTGTGCTATGAATTGATAAGAAATTACTTTTGCTTCCATCCATGGCTGCCAGAATTATTAGTGTTGAATATTTTTTTTCTTTTAGTACTCCAGATTTCTCTTTTTATGATAAAGTTACTTCCTAATAACATTATATTCAGTTTTCTTAATTTAGAAGTTGACTGTATAAAATGACACTCTATCCCAGGGATACCACTGAAAGTGGAATCCTCACAGGTCGTCATTTCTGGCTAACAAATGAAAATAAATAGATAGACAGCTAAATACATAAATGACTGAGCATTCATATTTGCTGATGAATTAGGAAAGATAATAAATTGACAGAATAAAGATTTAAATCATATAATTGTCTTTAACTTTTTCTATACAAAATGCCATTTTTCAGTTAAGAAAATTATATATTTTGTTTGCTGGTTTCACAGAAAATAACCAAGTCATACATATGCACTATGTGAAAAACAGAAGTGATTTCTAATGCTGGAAATACTGGTACTGCAATTTACAGGTTTGGCTGTTTCCTTGTCTCATGGGTGTTATTATACTTAGTGGACTGCTACAGGAGATAACTAATGTTGCACCTAACTTATGTTCTGTTACCTTCTGAGGTTCATAAGTTCATAGGTCAATACTTGGCTGTTGATCGAAAGGACCATTAATATCGCAGCCATAACATGCCAAATTGTAGGTATGCATTGACATGACTAATTTATACCTAGTTTCAACCACTTTCCATAAGGTCTTGAGGGGTCAAACCTAGGGTATATTTAGAATTGCACATCCATTCATCCAGGTTGAGGTTACTGGGTCAGAGAACTGCTTTGTCTTACATCCTAAGGAAATCCATTCCATAAAAGATTAATTCTCTGGGAAACATATTTATCTAACCAGACAGTTCTTATTTATGTTTCTGTGTGACAAGAAAAAATTCACCCTAGACTTTAAATGATTCTTCAGATCTATTGACCCCATCTGCCCTTGAAAAGGAAGGGCAGAAGGCAGGAGTTAAACATGGTGACTGCCCTCCTGCATTCTTCATATGTTGAGGTTCCAGCTAGAGGAATGGTGACACAGACTTTAAATATTGCCTCCCATCTGCTTTTCTAAATTAAAAAGATTCAAACCACCATGAAAATTGAAGAAGATAAATGCAAGGATCCCGCCATTTATTAACTCTACTGTGACTTTGATAGGAGCTAAGGAAGACTGGACCCACAATAGTAATTTGTAATATCTTTTCTCAGTTGACATCTTTTCTCAATCTACCTATAGTCATAGAGACTTGAACATTTAGTTCACTTTGTTTCAGTACTGTAGTAAGGGTGGGGTAAAGGGGGCAGCCACCCTCTCCTCACAGTGTTAGGGGACACCATTGAGAGTTCTTGTATTATTTTTTTCCTGCACTAAAACAACAAAGCTTTTTTTCTGCTGTTCACTTAGAGTGGGTGGCAGTGGATTTGAGTGCTTTAAGAAGCCAAATAGCAAAAAAAGTACTAATCAGCTTTCTATAGGCCAAAAAATCCTTCTTTTTTTTTTTTTTTTTGTTTTTGCTCTGAGGGGGTGAGATGTTATTTTGGGGACTGACACTGGGCAGTAGCTAAGCCAGCTACAGATCTACTTTATTACTTTGTTTCTGAGTTCATTCTTATAGCTGGTTTACTGTTCATTGGATGACACCTAGTAGCCATGTTGTGCCACTGCAAGCCATAAGCAGGAAATGAGTTACTTAGAGAGTGGTCATAAGGAAATGTATTATGCAAGACTGTGCTATATACTGTTATTCATCCAGACATACTTGCAAACTGATTGGTCAGTGGTTACACTCAGGAGTGGGAGTCAAATATCAACCCACTATAATGTAAGCACTGCTCTCATCTATTTTCTAACTACTGATGCATCACATTACCTTTAAAGGTATCTTCACTTCATTACAATATACAGCTAAATTAATTAGAGGAGAAACCTACACCAGTTTTATAAGCTAACATCACATTCTGTCACCATTAAAATATTTCTCTTGCAAGACCTTCACTTCGCTGTTGCAAAATTCTTGGCTAGGCTTATAAGTACCTCTAGGCCAATAATCTATTATCATCCTATTTACCTATATTGTTCTACAAAATAAATTAAGTTCAGAAAATAATTTCAAACATGGAAGTGCTTATGAATTAAACACTAATCAAAAAGACTACGATTATACTCCCATCTCTGTAAAAATAATTTGAAAAATGTCATTTATGGTTATATGATTTAAAGGCCAAACTCATTATTCTAGTCCTTTACTTTTCTAAACTCTTCATAATCTACTTTCTATGTAAAACATTTCCATACCACTTCTCCACTTTAAAACTTAAACCTATTTGCAAATGGTGGACTATTATCACTGTACCAGTAATGATTTCTGCATTTAAGATCTACGTTCTACTATGCTAATATATTATTATATGTATTTTTCCTTAGCACTAATTGAAAGACATTGTTATATAACTTCCCATACACGCACTGTACATAGAATATAATAATAATGGTCAAAAATGGAGGTTTTGTAAAGCATAATAGTTTTCTAAGTGTACACTTAGAAACATATTTTAATCAGACTATTAAATAGTTATTCATCATCTCAGCTCCATAAGACACTTGCTAGAATACAAATCCATAGAAGCATTTTAAGATATGTTTGGGTTCCTGCAATCAAACTCCAACCTCAAACTGGCTTTCCCATTGGATTCCCTCAGAAAAAAATAAGCTTTGTCGAGAGGGCCAACATGGTTAACAAAACACTAAATAAATAGGCAAATAAACAAACTCACACACACACACACACACACACACACACACACACACACACACACACACACACACACACACACACACACACACACACACACGTACACACGCGCACACACAAGCACA
The DNA here is from genome assembly GCF_019279795.1 of Protopterus annectens. NCBI lineage: Eukaryota > Metazoa > Chordata > Ceratodontiformes > Protopteridae > Protopterus > Protopterus annectens. The sequence continues at coordinate 1,058,067,858 of NC_056745.1, forward strand.
CACACACGCACACACACACACACACACACACACACACACACACACACACACACACACACACACACACAAAACCAAAGCTAAGACATCTACCTTGGATTTATAAGAGCTCCCCAGAAATCAATTCAGGAATCTTATCCTATACTGTATTTCCCTGCCTAGTATTGTCCTTTCATCACTGTAAACATTCAGGATATGGTCATATTCTCATTGTGCCTTCTTCCCATCCCAGTGCTCACCCAGAAGTAAGTACAGCCTCACATGCAAACTCCTACCTCCCCATAAATTTTCCAAATTTCTCAAAGCATGTCATCATCTCACCCACAGTATGCTCTTCCTCTTCTTCTCTGGTAGTGTTGATTGGTAATGTCACTTGAAAACTTCTATCCTAACCCTTCCGTTCAGCAATAATTAGCTTTGATTTGACTTTCTTATGAATGCTGATAGAACAAACTAAAACTACTTGATACTTGGCTATGAATTCATTTGCTGATATAGCAGCCATCACCAAATCATGGATTGAGTCTTTTAATCCCCCATCATCTGCACTCTTTCTTCCTGGATTATTGTTACCTATGTAATACTAGGTCAGGCAAATGGGTAGGTGAGAGAGTTTTTATTCTATAAGCCTCCCCTGAGGGCAACTCCTCTGAAAGAATCATCTACCAGCCACCAAGTTTTGTATGAGTAATCTATATAGTGAGTGCACAGATGAGTTGTATATAGTTTTATTTACTATATTGGATTGCTTTACAATAAATGAACTGGCAAATGCATACTGAAAAATACACAATTTCAGATGTATGTGTTAGAGAAAAAATATGCTGATTAGTTGAATGTTGGAATTAGTTTAGCAGTAATGATCGTTGGAATTTAAGCATGCTGTTTTATTTGCAAAATGGTTTATGTTAATGATTGTAAAAACTGTTTGAAGCGGGCATAGTATCTATTGCTTGTCACTTTTTTCACCTTGGCTTACCTCATGCTACCTTTTTCTCTTAACAAAATGAACTTTCGCCTTATCATCCATCTCAAACACTTTGTATCATAAAAGAACATAATAGTCTTCAGAAACTTTACACCAGTCTTTGGTGCCATACATAGAATGAGATTACTGAATTCCTAGATGGGTTTGAGTTTATGCAATTGTACATGAGCTCACCAGACCTAGCCTACAACCAGTAACAACTTATGTGAAAACACTAAGCATATTCTTCCTGTCTGGATAAACCACCCTTTTCTCAGGTACTCTTCCAACAAATTCCATGCTTAGTCACCCAAAAATAAATAAAGAAAATAAATAAACAAACAAACAAACAAACAAATAAATAAATAAATAAAATAACTAAATAAATAAATAAATTGTGGAAGGTTACTACCTGGAAGAGCCACCTTATTTTCTCCCTCTCAGAGTCCATCCCCTGCTTCTAATGGTCATTTCCCTGCAGTTCACTTTCTTTTAGAATTTTCCAAACTTCCTTCCATTCTTCAACCTTATAAACAGGCCGTACCCTACACCTATGAATCCCATTTGCTTGATTTCCCACCAGTTCTTCTCCCACCTTTTTTTCTTTTATAACACCCTCCACCATAAGTTCAAATTTTTCATATTTAAAATTTTGCCTGATAATACCCCCATTTCTGACAATTGCCTCCCTTTATTTGTCAAATTGTATAAAGACCATATTGCTTTCCCCCAATCATCAAATGTATAACCTAACTACCACATGTAATGCCTTTCTCATTATTTGCAAAAGCAGCATCTGCCATATTCTATCTAAAGCCTCTTCCTCAAAGTATCCACTAGATTCCGTTCCATCTCCATTCTGCCTGCCATAGAAAAAATCATTGAAAAAGTTAGCCACAACCAACCCTGCTCATACTTCAAAACATGAGATATTATCTAGGTACTAAAGTGGAATCTGCTCTGGAAGAATCGCTATGACTGTTCTGTAGACCTTCTCCCACGACATCCTTTTCAATCTGGATGCAGGTAACCTCACAAATGTTGTGCCTGATGACTTCACCAAAACGTTTGATTTGGTAGATTATTTATTTGTGTATGTACGTATGTATCTGTAAGTATGTATGCTTGTTTGTATTTATTTATTTATCTCCAGATATTAACCAGATAGGCACAATGCATCAAACACACTTTTACGTATGGCTCAAAGACCTAAGCTAAAGCAGATACAAACTGTTACTGGAATGACTAATATAGGCTTAAAAACCTTATTTAAAACAGATACAGACAGTTAAAATGAATTTAAAATCATATTAAGAAATTAATGAAAGCACTTTTATCTTTTTTCCTCTTTGTATAACGGAGTTATTACAATGCAAGAGTAATTTTAAAAAATCACAGCAGACAGCAACTTTGGAATTCTTAAACCCTTAACTCTCAGCTGACTAGCCTGGAGGTAACTTAATGAAAAGTCAAGTCCTGAACTAGCCTGACATGCATTAGGTACATAACAATGAAACTAGGGTTTAATAACAGCATTTAGACCGCTTAAACAGAAAAATGCAGTGGAGCTATGTACTGCACTTACTAATATAGGCTCAAAGACCTTAGCTAAAGCAGATAGAAACTGTTAAAATGAATTTAAAATCAGAGCAAGAAATGAAAATAGTTATCTGTCTTACTCTGTGTACCTGAAGTATTACAATATATGCTTGATTTTGTCTATTATACTGTGTAATTATAACATTCAAAGTGACCACAGATGTTCAAATGAGTTGTAAATACCCTGGCAAAAATCTGTTTTTGTGGACTTGTTATATAACAACAGCTATACATAATAACATGTCTAATATTAACCATTGTTGAATATCATAGTCAACATCTGATTACCTACATACTTCCACAAAATCTTCACAGTGACTTGAAATTTCCCCATAATGATTCCTTAGTAGAAAAAAATGAGCTATTCAGAAAAGCTTCATGACTTGTAATTATATTCTGTTTCTTATATATTTCATAGTGGCAGTCTAGAAACTATGGCACAAATACACTGCTGCTGGAGCTAATGTTATTAGCGATCTCACAACAACAGTGATGCAAAAAATGAATACATATTATAGAAATAAAAATGTATGGTGCATACATTATGCAGTTCCTTCCAGTATTATAAAATAAGCTTTTTCTTGCAATAAGAACAAGTCAGTCATTTACAAAATTCATAAAAACGTCTCTTGATGCATGCATAAGAAGTAGAAAATATTAACATGGGGTTGTATCTGTTGTCTCCACCAAAAAAAAAATTGTTCTGACAAACCCCAGTACTGGGATTTAATAGGTAATGGGTAATGAAGCTGGGACCAAAGGGATTTCAGATACCAATGTGTCTTTGTCATGTGGAGTCTTGCCAGGGATATTATGAGAATCTTAGATGCCATGAGACCCAAAATCCTGAGATATTGCCTTGCAGTGAATGAAGTCTGAGTGGAAAACCTTAGAAATAGATTTAAATAAGGATCTATTTTTTCCTGTGGAGGTAAATCTCTTTGTCTAGTTGACATCCCAGGAAGACAATCCTGCATGACAAAGTCAAGAAAGACTTTTGAATGCTCACTTGAAGTATCAGCTTGTGCTGCAAGAGATCTCTCACTCAAGAGATAAATCCCTGACATGTTTAAATAGTCTTTGCAAAGATAAGCAAGTCATATAGATATGGAAAATGTGGATACCCTGTAGCCTGCAATGATCTATAATTGGAGCAAGACACTTTGTGAACTCTCTTGGTGCGGTTCATAGTCCAAATGGTGAGGCAGAGAACTGATGATGTGATCCAGACACACAAAATCTTAAGAAACACCTGAAGTCTGGCCTAATAGGGATGTGATGACAAGCATTTTTTTAAGTCTAGTGTTACCCAGAAACGTGAGAAAGGAAGAAGAAGTAACAGGTTGTGAAGTGACATCATTTTGAATTTGTGCAGTATCACAAACAGGTTTTTAGGTTTGACAGTAGGAACATCCTTGAATAAAACCTCTTCCTCACCTTGGAAGGAGGAACAGGTTCTATCACTCTTTGGGACATGTGATGAAGAACAGGTGGAAACAAAACAATCTGATATGCAGGATGAGCAATGACCCCTCAGAATGGAAGAATTCCTACCACTGCCATTTGAAACACTGATGAATGATTTTCACAACCCATTTGTTTGAAACAATGTGGTATCAAAGAGAAAAATGGGTAGTCAGATGTTCTGGAAGGAAAAACAGACCAGGATGGGACGGGATCACAAGGTCTTTTGAATAGTCATTCAGACTTGTTCATAGGTTCATAGGTTCATACTAGGCTATCTGCCCTAGGGCATTTATAAGCCTAGCCAGAGTGTGTTTGGCTTTCGCCACCCATTTTTAATTAATTTTGCTATGCCTTTTTTGAGTTGGTTGTTATACTGTCTGTCTACACAGTGATTGAGCCCTTTGATCCTCTTGGTGAGGGTTTTTTTGGGTCTTCCAGTTGCTGCAGGTGTGTAGGTACCATCCCAATGGGGGGTACCAATTATGGGAATTATGGGCCTGAGTAGAGAGTGAGAAGAGGATGATGATCTCTCCTGATCTAGATGTGAATCCCTTCATGATTAGGTGGGCTATATAAAAGGTTGTCAAATATATCAACTTGGGTCCCCAGGTCCTAATGACTTCTTCTGTACTTATTGGATTACCACATGTGTGGTAATTTGGTTTATGAGTGCCCATAGTTTTTGTTAATACTGATCAGAGATGCCTTCCTTTTTTTTTTTGCTCTATCATGTAGTAGTAGCCTTCCTCCTTCTATTGTATAGTTTGTTTGGGGGCTGGGGCCCACCAGACAGGTGTCTGCTGAGGAGTCTTGGTTTTGGGATCCATGCATTCCTGAAGGTGTTTCATACATGCGTTATATAAAGGATTCTGGTATGTGCCGTATGTTTTTCCACAGCCCAGGGGCTTGAAAGGATTTAGCCTAGTGAAATTGGTGTGTGAGAAACTTTTTTTTTTTTTCACTCTGGGCAGGTCATGGGGTGGAGATGTGAATATCCAGTGAGAGTGAGATTTAGTTCTTCCAGTCTATGTTTGGGTAGTTGAAATTCGCCCAATATAATGGTGTTGGAGAGACTCATATTTTTTTGTATTCTCAGGAAGGGGAAGTGGGGTTCCTGTGTTGTTTCAAGGGTTGTGTCTGTAGCAGGCTATAAATTGGGCAGTTTTACCCACAGTTAGTTGCACATGAATAGTCTCCTGATGCTTTGTGCCTTTAGACTTCTGGCATTGAGTAGCATTACTCTCTTATTCTTATCCTTGTGATACTATGGAGGTGGGTTTGCCTTTGAATGCTTGCCACTTCTTAAATATCTGCTTGTCTGGATTCTGTTGAGGGTAGATGCTACCAAGTTCATGTAGTTCAGAGAGTGCGTCTCAGGTCATTCATTCACAGCATGGACAATGATGATCATTATCACTTTGTGGTTGCTGAGTGAGTGTGCTTATGTTATGGTTCGGATCTAGCGCCCAACAGGCAGCAGCTCACCGTGACCTTCTCCTTGTTCAGCCTGGTGCAGGGGGTGTCAGTGTGCCTGGCGATAGAGTCACCTAGTACATCAGGTATCAGGTGTGTTGTTTTAGCCTTGGCTGCTGTTTGGCACACTGGCACACTGAGCTTGTGAGCTATGTTTTGCATGTTTTGGGTTTTGTTGATTGGAGGTCTCTGCTGCTTAGGCAGATTTTTATTTAGAGCCTCGAGGTATGTTTGTGTGTTTTTGTTGTTTTTGGTGTTGTCGTGTTGTGTAGTGTGAGACTGGAATTGTGAGGAGTGTGGTTCCTCCTCAGTTTGGCTATATGGTTGCATCTCACATGTGTTGTGGAAATGTTGGGAGAGGAGGTGGGTTGTCTGTGTACATGAGGCAGTTGTAACATTCAAGATTCTCCCACAAGAGTGCAGACCGCAATCCTTCTTAACGTAAAATAACTGGTGAAGCCCAGCCCAAGTGTTAAACCAGAATAATATTTTTTAGAATATAGCCAACAATCGGCAGTCAATCAGCAGTTCCCCACTTTAGAAGGATGTAAGCTACCTGTCAGTGCAGGCCACAAACCTAATGTAAAACAACTGGTCTGAAGCTGAAGTGCTTAATCCAAAAAACTTAGAAATGATAGCTACACTACACTTCAGTCAAATAAATACAGCAGTAATAAATACAGAATGCCTAACAAGGTGTACCAATTTCAGTAGAAGAAGCAGTTCATGCATGCAGGCTATATCTTTAACACCCAAATTCCCAGCTCAGAGAAGGAGTCCTCCCTCCTCCCTCCCACAAGAGCAACGAAACCGAAACCTGTAAAAATAAAATGCCTCCCTCCCAAGCAACCAAATTAAACAAATTAATACACTTTTAATAACAGAGCAGCAGCCCTCAATCATCAGTTCCCAACTTAGAAGGATGTAAGCTACCTTCTGCCACCACAATGCAGGCGACAACAGCCTCTTAATGTAAAAAACTAATCTGAATCCCAGGTTCTTAAACTGAAAGGCTTAGAATAGTACACAGTAAGAAATAATAAAAGTAATAAATTTTATTGAGTACTTTAAAGATAAAAAAAAAAAAAAAAACAAAAACACAAAAAAAGTATAAAATTTTTTTTTTTTTGTTTTTTTTTTGAGGAAGAAGAAGGAAAAGAAAAAGAAAGCAGAAACTAAGCTGATTGGCCTTCTCACATGCTCTCCCTGTAGAGGTAGATCAACTTTAATGACAGGAGGGTCCCAGATCAAATAACTACTCAAATTTACACTAGGGGCCCAACAACATAAAATTTTACCAAAACAGGATGATGGGAAAGCAGAAATGTACCTCACAGCTGAAAAGCAGCAGTGAGCTTAAAAAATAAGTTTAAAGCTAAAAAAGGAGCCACTAGAAAAAATTTTTAACTGCAACAAGTTATCAAACAAACAACCCAACAGAAGAAAAATACACAGAAAATATGAAAAAAGAGGGGCTGAAAAATCTTAGAGATTCTTTGGATCAGCTTGTCCCTTAAATGACACTTTTTGATCAACTCTGCAGTGGAGAGGCCAAACACTAAATCTTTATCTAAGGAAGAATTTAAAATGTCATTTTTTACATAATCTGGAAAGTTCTGAGAATGCAGCCAAGACAATTTCCTTAAATATTACCAGTGGCAATAGCCCTGGAAGAAGTATCACCAGAGTCATACACATACTGAAAACAATGACTAGTGACCTGTGCAATAGAAGAAACATTATTTAAAGCAGATTTGTCTTCATCAGAAGAAGCTGTAATTAAAACATTCCTCATATTTTCATACCATGTCAGAACAAACTTTAATATACGAGCCTGACAATTTAAAATTCTGAAAATCAACGTTGCAGAAGTATGCACTTTTTTCCATACCTATCAATAATTTCCCCATCCTTATTGAAAAGAGTAGGCTTGGAATTAACTAAGTGCTTAACAGCAGAAGGTTTTGGCTGCTGGGTCAGGTTTGGAGTTACTGTATAAAAATGTAAATAATGAGGAACGTTACACAATCCTATCTGCCTTTTTAAGGAAAATTGCATGCAGTAAGACACATGGCCTCTAAAGCAGACAGGGCAGGAGGGATGGGTGTAGGTTCTGGAAAATCCTTCTGTAACAACTCATGGTATTTTCTGAGGGTCCGAGAAACCTCAGTGTTCTCCCACTGAAAACAATTAGACATTTTAGCAATATTCTCAGAGAGAGAGAGAAAAACCACCACAGGCGAAACAGAAACTGAATCTTCCTGTTCAGATTCAGAACCTTGAATCTCTTCAGTAAAAGGAGACATCCCTCTTTCTTTTACCAGAAACTGCGCTATATGAAGAATCCATAGCCTAAATTAAATCCTGAGCCAGTTCCAGTAAATTATTCCTATCCAAAGAAATTTGAGGAGGAGTAGATACATGCTTGGTTTTCTGTTTCTTTTTCACAGGAAAATGGGGCCAGCTGTGTCACTAATGGCAGGTGCTGCTTCCCCAGGGATGGGCACAACATTCTATCACAAGATGGAAACATTCCCTGTTCTCTCTCCCAGGAACTTCAGGAGTGGTAATCCTTTGCCAACTGAGGGGATTCCAACAGCTACAGAGGCCATGGCTAACCTGAATCTATAGTGGCTGTTATTGCTACTTCACTGGGATCTGGGGTAATGGGTGAGTGGTCTGAGGTACAACAAATGGCCACAGCAGTTTCACCTACTTGTGGTTGAGGCAAATTGCTAGCTTGATGTGGTGGCAAAGGCTGTTCCCTTAACTTTTCTTATTTTGCCTGGAAGAAGACCCCGACAATCTGTTTCATGGTGAAGGTGAAAATGGTGCCACCTTGCCTTCCCTCAGGATGACAAGTAGCAAATGCCAATAAAATTACCAGTCCACAAAAGCTGTTTTTTTGACAGAAAAAAAAACACAGTAAAAGGCACTTTCAAACACTATGGCAGCCTCACAATGGAAAAATAAAAACAATTTCTACATGAAAAAATGATTAACTGTTAGTTAACTAATAGAAAAAACAAATGCTCTATTTAAAAATAGATTACAGTCTCAAGACAGACTATTAAAACACAACACTCTTAGCTTTAAAACAACATTCCTGAAGAGAAAAGTAATATAACATCAGTAAATATAAGAAAAAGGTTTCTTTCCCCAAAAAGGAATTTATCTGCCCAGCAAAGGAAAGGCGACCATCGATCCTTGAAAGTCTCAGATGAGCAACTTGTTCAGTGCAGGAAAGTTCTGAAGGACTTTGCACCAAACTTGTCTTTTAGTCAGCTCAGTTCAAGCTATTTGACAGTTTGGGCACATGGAAGGTTCTGTTACCCTTTGGAAGCTGGGTGCTGTTATATCCTTGGTAGGAAATTATCCATATAGATAAGGCTACTGTAACAGTGATTGATATGAAGAATACCTCATTCATCACATGTAGATAAGTCACCAGAATCCCAATCTTTTCTGCCATAGTTCCCTAACCTACATTGCCTCATGTTCACATGCACTGTCACTTCATTCGACTTTTTTAATCTCTTTCCTTGTCATGTAGTTTGTAGCACAATGTTCCACACACAACAATCATTGGTCGATGCTACAGTTAGATCAGCAAGGTTGATTTCCATAGCCCACACATTTCTTAGTTACCCTAGCACTGTAGCTACTTGTTTGATTAACAATTCTGATTCTTAAACTTCATTACTGAATTACGACTTTCATGCTCATGTTGTCTTCTATCTATTATATTCCTTCTGATCTTTAAGTAAGTGCCTTAATGCTAGGGCTGCTAGGTGTATAGTAGGAAATGATCTATATCAGTGAGAAAAGAATGTTAAAGGATCAAAAATGTTTGAGAATTCAGGGATGTAACTACAGTCAGTATTGTGACCAGTCTTCCTAAATTAATTTGTCGTACATGGAGTGTTGCAATTATGTTCTGTAATCAAGGAAAAGAGAGGCTTATTAAGTATCAGAAAGCCATAGAACAAGCTTTCCTTAAGCTCATTTAATTGCTGTTAAGCTCTAGTCTCAGACTAGAACATATATATCATCCAGAAGTGTAGTAAACATCAAGGTTCACCTCAAATCTATTTCTCAAATTTATATCAAGCTGGACAGGAGCAGAAATCAAATGGGATGTAGACAAAACAGATATTATTCTTCAAACTATATTTGGTCATATTTTAATAGTATGACAGACTTAATAATTATGCCATCTTGAGAGCTTGTCTTCTATTTAAAGTCATAAATGTCTTGTCAGTTTTATTTTATTTTATTTTATCCTGTGACATGCATTGTAAGAGGTTTAATTTTCTGCCACAGATAGCTTACTCTTCTCTTAATTTCTTTCACTGTTAATAGCATCATATTAAAGCTGAAGCATCCTTCCTAGAAAACATATAGCTGCGGCACCATGTAAAATGTAAAACTTTGACACCAATGCGAAGAATGTTATGGCCACAAACTCAAAGTGAAACTCATATTCAACTACTTTTTATTACAAGACACTAAATTGATAAGCACTTTCATAAAAACTTCATCAGATAAAAGCTGTAGAAATTGCCAAGTAATTATAAATGAATTAATTATAAGTAAATTATGAATAAGCCATATGACCGCCAAACCTCCAGCATGATGAATTTAAAGCAACAGCATCATTCAAAAAAGTGTATTTGAATAATAAAGCATTTTTGTATGCTCTAATTATTTAAGAACAGTTTCATTGAAAAAAAAATCAGTGATATTTAACTCACAAGTGCTTTTAATTTCAACAAACAACTTATTGAGACTTGTTCATTTAATCCTGGCCAGCTACTCACATTTAGCCTTAGCTGACAGTATAGTTCACATTTTTCAAGGTATAAGTCTCCCTATCTCATTCAATAACATGTTACAAAATCACAAATGTAAAGGCATGCCCTGGGTTCTTGTGTAGATGTTTGAAAAGGGCAGTCGTATCCCTTTTCTTCCTTATCTCGTACCTATGCTCATATATTCTGTCTCAAAATTTTGTTCTGTTTTTCCAATGTAGAACCTGAGGCATTCCATACAGAATGCACAATACACAACCCCACTTGTATTATAAGTGAAATTCTTAAGAATTTTTATCTTGACATGGTTTAATATTAATCCTTCACATGCAAGAATGTATTTGCAATGTACACATTGCCCACATTTTTTCATTCCAATATTTTCCTTCTTAGGAATTCTTTTCCTTTGCTTTTAAATTAGTTTCTTTTCTGTATACCATATTGAGATTTTCATCCACATTGTCTCTCAGTTGTCTATCGTCTCTTAGAAGACACCAATTTTTCTCTCTAATGGATTTAATAATTCTACTATCGATTGTGTATGCAGTAATAAATGCATTCTTGAAGTTCTTATTGTTTGTATTATCCCTTGATATGTTCAGGGTGTTAAGAGGTCCTGTTTCTTCTAGTGCATTGCCTAATATTGGGACAAAGTATTTTAGTTCCCATTTATTTACAACTTCAATCACTAAATTATCAAAAAATGTTCACCTTTTCATCTAAACATTTCTCATGTGGGTGAGTGATTAAACCATGCACGTGTACTATTGGGTGCATTGAGGACTGTTGAATATTTTTATGAATTTTGGGCAATCCAGAAATCGAGGTAGTCATGGGTTTGGTTACATTCAAAAAAAATTTACTCTTCAATAGTTACTTGTACAATGAACACATCTTCCAAATCGTTCTTAATTCTTCTATAAGCTACATTGAGTTCATTAATACAAATTATTTCATAAGTATCCTTGACTAATAGTTGCTTCATCTTATTAAAATAATTGCTGTTATTCATGACAACTAGCCCGCCCCTCTTATCGGGCTTCATAATTCTGATGTCTGAATTATTTTTCAAATCTCTTAGCCTTTCGGACTCAGTGTTAGATAAATTATTACTAACCTAGTATTCTTATATAAAGCATTAAAATATCTAGTTCACATATTTTTCAAAAAAATGAATGACAGGATGTAAAGGGGGTTATATGTGCTAGATATCATTAGCTTATTCATTACAGTAGATACATTCTGAAACATAACATTAAAATTGAATTTTCTTACATATTGCTTTGAGTCCATCAAGACAAGTGCTACATCATTTACACCAGTTACACCTCACATATTATATGGAGGGTCAGTAGTGCAGACTGAGAGACTATAGCCTCTTGATGTCACAAATTAGCTGGTGTCAGAGGAGGAATTATGTAGTTTGGAATAAACTAATTTGTCCTGAGATGCTTTTGGATTTTATTGGGGGGGGGGAGGCAAAGAGGCAGAATGGAGAAGGGTGTAAGAATTTTGAGAGAGAGTCAGGCAGGGAAGGGTTAGGTTAAGGAAAAGAGAGTTAGGGAGGAAGTGTGGTAATGACTAGGGGGGGGGGGGTTAGTGGAGTTTTATGCAAGAGCTGTAGGGTAAGGAAATCAGATTTAGATGTGAACTTGCTGCAGCAAGTACAATGTCCGTGATGATATGTAGGTACTTCAGTGTAGAGGTGGGCCTTAGGTTTTGTGGTAGGTATGATGGAGCTAGGTTAATGTTAAAGTTTATTTATTTATTTATTTTTTATGCAGTAAATATGAGGATAAATGTAGTGCATTTATCTTGCAGGGGGCAGGAGTTGGAGATGTATTTAAGCAGAGTGGTTTATTTCTTTGTGTGTTGTGTAACTTGGTGTGGTATGATATCTCTGATTTGCCCCTTTTGCTGTTTTCTTTTGTTCCATTTCCTTTTGTTACTTCAGTGAATAGTAATTGCCTTTAGTTAGTTTATCAATTCTCCTTAAGTAGTGCAAAGGGTTAGGTTTTGGTTTAAGACTAAGCTTGATACTGGGTATAGACCTTTACATTGGCCTCAGGATATCAGAGACTGTTGTTCCATTTTTTTTTTTTTTTGGAATTTGTGCATGATTTCTGTTTCCGGTATGGTTGTTCACTGTTGTATCATAGTTGCTGGTGGTGGTTTAGTAAGTTCAGTTCCTTGCTGCTGGGAAGCTTTAACAAGTGAAGAGCACATGTTTGTGAGCAGCGAGGTGATGCTGCATGCGTAGTGTAGTACTAACCATCACGGAAGAGGGCACGGGAGGTGGGGGCTGATAATGTATAGACATTTGGTCCACTGTTTGGATGCCTTACTGTGGTTAGGCATCCAAGTAAATAAGAAAAATGGGAATAGTGAAATGGGGAGCAGTATATAAGTACTGCACAACAGTCTAGCTGCAGGCCATGATATAGAAAGGTTAGAGACTCTTGTGTTTATTAGCTGTATATTTTCCTTGGTTATTAGTAAGCAAATTGGACCTGCCATTAATATTTCCAAATCATGAACATTATTAATTATGCCTACTTAAAATGGTGTCTAGCTATTGGAACATAATGATGTCCATGGTAGTGGAGAGTTGGCTGTTGAATCTCACCATACTGGCACTTAACAGTGCAGCTACAGCCCTACCTTGCAGTACAAATGTTGAGGTAGTTGTTCATGGGCTTAGAAGCAGCTGCAAGTAATGTTTGTTGTAGTTAATTATGGGAATGACCGCAAAGTGCTTATGGATTAAACTTCATGTTACAGTTACAGTTTGGGTGTTGGCAGGGGTGGTTAAGGTGTTTACTTTACCTATACAAGGTCCAAGGTGGGATTCTCCCCTTTTATCTTCGTATATGCACTTAGTCCCAGCTAGATGTAGAGGGCACTGCAGTACATCACATCTTATTTTAGTGAAGTTAAACCCCCTTTTTCTGTCTCTTATAGTGGTTTATGGTGTTCTTTTGACAGATGGCCAAATCTTGAAGTCTGAGACAGAAATTGGCATCAAATGTATTCCCAGCAGAGGAGATTTTCCAAGAGATGCCAGAGAGAGTCTTCACTGGGGGAGTTGCAGCTAGCCTGTCAAGAAGGAAAAGGCCAGCATAAGCGTCAAAGAGCAGTTCAGTGGCACAGGGGAATTGAGCACACAAGTCGGCTGTCAGTGCCACAGTGGATGTTCCGGCTGGTAAAACAGTTGCTGATATCAGTTCAGGTAATGATATTTTGCTGGGGTTAGATGAAGGTACTGCAGACTTTGCAGGGTCTGGGGTTAGCCAGCTGGGGAGGGAAGGAGGAGGGCCACTACATAATAACAGTGAGGTTGCAGGTCGCATGGTGGATCAGGTCTTTCTTAGGGAAGCTGGGCAGGTACAGAGGGAGGCAATGGTGAGGGAGTTAATGTAGCATCCTCATTAAGGAGCCTGGTGTTGAATTCGGATAGGATTGTGTCAGCTCAGCAAGAGGTAAATTCAGATTTTTGAAGGTGGCCTGGAGATTGATTAGCTTCTCAAGCTTTGCTCAAGGGGTTCAGTGTTTGCTGGAATCTAAGGTGGCAAATAGCAAGGATCTCTCAGTGGCCTTAGCAGCATTGGGGTGGAGGAGAGTCAGAAGGCTTCAAGCCCAGACATGGGAGAACTGGGTACTGGGTTTTGTATACTACATGGAGGTTTGGCTACAGAAGGAAAATTTGTTGGCCTTACTTTTGGCTTTTTTCCTCATGATTACAGAGGCACAACAGCTGAGCGCAGGATATGCCTGGCTGTGGTATGATCAGTGGTTTTGGAAATGGAAGGTGATGGTTCAGTCACTGAGGTGGGAAGTTAAGCACCCTAACATTTGGTTGGCCACTGTGGTGGGCACTTTTGGGATTTTGTAAGTAGGGGTAAGTTAGTTGGTGAAGTAGCTGAAGTCTGCTGGGTATTTAATGTGAGATGCTATGTGTGGGCATGCAGATTCTTGCACACTTGCTCAAATTGTGCAGGAGTGCATGCAGCATCTCAATGTGACCCTAGTGAAGGGGATTTGGTCCAGATGGGTTCCTCTATGACTGATATAGGATTCTTATCTCTTACAGCTACAGGCTTACAGGGGTTTCACAGGAGTTTCATGGGGTTTCATGGGAGGGGCAATTTCTGAGGGCAGAGGGGAGGCTTGTCTTTGCAGGGACAGAGAGGAAGACTGGGTTTCCCATTTACCCATTAATGGGCGAGTATTGAGTTACATACTGACTCTTTTTTCGGATTTGAAGGTCGCAGGGGAGTTGATAACAGGGTTCTTCTGGGGGGGGGGTTGATTAAGTCTGCATTTTCTGGGGATGGCTTGGTCTGTAAGAATTTATGTTCTGTGCAGGGGAAGGAAGAGGTTTTGAAACACTTGGTGGATAAGAAGCTGCATGATGGTAGGCTACTGGGTCCTTTTGATTACCCCCCCATTTGCCAATTTTAATGTGTCACCACTGGGATTGGTCCCTAAAAAGTTGCCTGGTGAATTTAGGCTGATTCTTCATTTGTCCTCTCCAGAATGGAATTCAGTTAATAATTTTATTTCAAAAGAGGATTCAAAGGTTAGATATGTTTCATTGGATGAAGTGGTGGCTATCATTAGAGTATTTAAAGATCCATGGTTGTTAAAGGTCAATATTGAACTGGCATTTTGATTGCTGTCAGTGTGAGAAGATGAGTAGCCATTGTTGGGTAAGGTGGTTGACACTAAATTTTATTTGATAAGGCCATGCCAATGGAATATTCAGTGGCTTTTGCCAGCTTTGAGAATTTAGCACCACTGTTTATTAGATTTGTAAGCAAAGGGTGGGTTCTCAGAAGGTGATACATTATCTGGACTATTTTTTGTTGATAGAAGACAGATATCTTGGGGAACTGGAATGTATGCGGGCATTTCTGGCAATGTGTGAGGAGCTGGGTATTCCATTGGCTATGCAGACGTTGGATGGTCCAGCCAAGGCATTGTGTTTTTTAGGTTTGTTAGTGAACATGGTGCAGGGGTTGTTTTGCCTTCCAGTTGAGAAAATTTTGAAAGAGAAAATTGCTTGGGAGATAGGGAAAAACAGCAGATTAAGGATGCCATGTAGCTTTTACAGCTATTGAACTTTGCGTGTAGGGCAATTCATCCTGGTCGTACATTTTGTAGGTTGGTGGCATTTTTGTTAAAAGGAGGTAGAAGCAACACTAGGTGAGGACTGGTAAACTTGTTCATTTGGATTTGGCTTTGTGTTTGTCCTTTTTGGGTCGGTTTAATGGCATTTCTTTTTGGCAAGTGGATTGGGTTGGTCACGAAGAATTGCAATTGTATACAGATGCAGCAGGGTGTACTAGGATAGGAGCAGTTTTTGGTGGGGAATGGTTTGCAGCTCATTGGCCAGATGACTGGGAGGATGACTGAAATAAGGATGTGGCTTTCTTGGAATTGATGCCTATTTGGATGGCTTTAGTGGTGTGGCAAAAGTGGTTGTAGGCCAGGAGGTTTTTTTTTAATTTGGACGACATTGCAGTCGTGTGGGTGTTACCGTTAAAGATGTCAAAATCTAGGCTGCTTTTGTTAGTTTTATGGAATTGGTTTTGCACAGTTTGTTGATAAATATTTCTTTTACATGTGAACATTTTCTGGGTTATAAGAATGTATTTGCTGACAGCCTTTCTCATTTTCCATTTCACAGGTTTCAGGAACTGGTCCCAGAGGCAGAGAGCACGTCAATCGTGTTGCAGCTGGATGTGTGGCAGATTGGACTGATGTGATGGGACAGCTGATTTAGAAGTCTTGAGCAGTTTTAACAAGGAAGGTGTATGGTAGGGCATTATCTGAGTTTGATGATTTTGTTTTGCAGTTGCTGGAGGAAGAGAGTGTTTTGTCAGAGAGCCTACTATTACAATATTTAGCTCAGGCTTGGAATAAAGTAAAGGTGATATTTTTGGTGTTGAAAGGATGGGATGGGGGCTGCTGGTAGGAAGGATGATAGGCACTGGCCAATGTCTATGCATGCTCTTTGGGTTTTGCTGAGGGGCTTGAGATTTTTGAAAAGGGGCTCAGTGGATATAATTTGTGGGTGACATTGTCAGCATGGATGTGTGGTGGGGCTTTCAGAGTGAATGAGTTACAGGACTCACTTGTATAGTAGGATGCGGTTATATTTCCTTGGGCTGTGGAGATATGGTTACATACATTAAGAAAAGATCAGATGGGTAAGTGTTTTGAGGATGTACAGGGTTGAGTTGCTGTGTCTGGTGTTGTGGGCCAGAAGACTGCAGCTGTCATATGGTGGGAATCTACAGAATTTGGATTTCCAGTCATAAGGTGGAAGGGTGATAATGAACAAGCAATTTTTATGTATTTTAAGGAAGGTTTTCCACTGTTTAGACTTTTCAAGTGAGAGAGTTTTTCATCTTATTCAATTGTTCATAGGTTCATAGGTTCATAGGTTCATAGGCTCATAGGTTGGTACTAGGCTATCAGCCCTAGGGCCTATACAAGCCTAGCCGTAACAATTCCCTGGCTATTTCTTCCCACATTATTTACTTTCCTGGACCTCTGTCTAGCAGGGCGACTGACATGATCCCTGGGGTGAATTTCCTTTCTCCCATCCAATCGTCAAGGTTCCTCTTGAAGAGGTCCAAAGAGGCACTCTGCTTGACATGTATGGGCAATCTATTCCAGAGTCTGGGGAGTCTCTGGGTCAGGAACCTATCCCTCCAGCATGTTTTGTTTATTGTGATGACAAGGCTTAGATCCCTGGAGTGTGTAGCTCTGAGGGACTGGGATTTCTTTAAGTGTAGCATGTCCAACAGCTCTGTGTTTGACATGGCCTTGTATGTTAAGCAGAGATCGCCTCTGAGTAGACGATATGTGACAGAGTATAGCTGGAGTTTTTAAGGTGGTCAGCGTAGGGCATCTGCTTTAGGCCTGTGATTCTTTTAGTGAGGTATTTCTGAGGCCTTTCCAGTTGTTGCAGATGTCTTGAGAGGTACATACCAAATGGGGCATTGTATTCTATAATGGGTCTAATGAGGGATGAGCACAGTGGGACAATGACCTCCATTTTTCTGGATGAAAAGCCCTTTGTGATGAGGTGTGCCACATAGAAGGATTTCCTGACTGTTGTGGCGATGTGGTTATCGAAGGTGAGACCACTGTCCACCTGTGTCCCTAAGTCTCTTATCACACTTTCTGTGTTTAGTGTACTGCCACCTATATGGTAATTCATGGATACATGTTTTTTCCCAAAGGGATAACAATACATTTCTTGGCATTGAGCTTGAGCCCATGGCTCTGGCACCAAGCATCTGTTTCTGTAAGGCCCTTTTGTAGAGCATCCACATCATTTGGGGATTCAATAATGGCTCCCAGTTTGCAGTCATCTGCAAACTTTGTTAGCCAGAGTCCCTTAGTGTTGACCTGTACTTCAAAGAAGTAGATGCCAAACAAGAGCGGCCCCAGGACTGAACCCTGAGGTACTCCACTTGTCACTTGTCTGGAGCTGGATTTGGAGTCGGCTACTTTTACAGTGTGGGTTCTATCAGTAAGCCATTTAGCAACCCATTGGGTGACATAGGGATTAATGCCCAACTTAGTAAGTTTATCTATGATTCCAGAGTGGGGGATGGTGTCAAAGTTCTTGGCAAGGTCTAGATAGGCTATGTGGACCACCTTACCCTTGTCCATGGCTCTGGAGACTGATTCAAAGAAGTCAATCAGGTTCAGGAGACAAGATCGGCCCTTCACAAACCCAAACTGGGTGGGATCCAGTATTGTTGAATGGGAGTCAGATTTAGCAAGAGAAGGTAGGTCAGTGGAAGTGATTAAAAGGGTGGGAGTTTGGGCTTCAGTTGCCTTTTTATCTTAGAGAAGTTGTGAAACAGTAGTTGTCATTAATTTTTGTTTTAGTTAAAAATGTGGTTATATTCCTTCCTTCCTTTATCTATTGGGTGACGAAACAGGCTGCAATTAGGCCAGATGGATGTCAGCTGAGGTTGCAGCATTACAGGTAGATAATTTATTAGCATGGTGTCAGAGGCCTCAGGTGGCAGCGTTTTGAGAATGAGTTTGCAAACGTAGGTTCTTGGTTTAGGATTTCATGTGTTTAGTGGTTCATTTAGTAAGTAAAAATTTAGGTGTTATTCCAAAATGGCAGTTGTTTTTTTGGGTGCTGAGGGACTCAGCTAATTTAGGCAGTAGGTTTCCTGACATGAATATTGTGTGGCTCGAAGTGGTACCATGTTTGGTTTTTGAGGAATGCGTGTAGTTTTATAGGTATTGAGCATGCCCAGCACTTTGTTAATTTTAGGCTGTTGTGACATTTGTAAAACTTGTGTATTTCCACTATCAATCACAGGGACTTCAGTGATAGGGACCCACTATAGTTTAGGAAAGATGGGGTACACCTGAGTGAGTGAGGATTGGATTTATTCAACGTACACCTGGCATTGATTTTGAGAGGTTTGGTAATGGAGTTGTAGTATATGAGGGGAACAGCCTGTATCAGGCTGGTAAGTGGAGGAGAGAGGTGTTATGTCTCTCTTCTGTTCCCCATCTGGTGTTATATTTTGGACAATATAAGGTGGTTGGTTGGGTATGGAACTGAGTGGTGGCACGCTGCTTCTGGTAAAGTAAGAGTAAGTGAGTGGTTGGGGTTATGCTCCTTATGGTGGGATAGAGGTGAGTGGGAGACACTGCTGCTGATAATCTGCTATGTTGAAGTTATGTTCATATTGTGATTAATACACTTTTAGTTAATGCATAAATGCTATGATTAAAGTATGTTATTCAATAAAGGTTGTGCTTAGGTTAATACTAGGCTAACTGCCCTTGTGGGTCATTTTAAGCCTAGCCAATTACCCTCATTTGAAAATCAAACTCTGCAACTTGCGTTTATAAGGTGAACACCATAACCATTATGCCAACCTCCTAACCACCAGTTAGATGCCATGTTGGTGTGCTGTGTTTTATTGTGGAACGGGATCATGACAAACACCATTTTATTGCTTATGTTATGAAAATTATGGTGATAATGATTTGTGAAAATGCCTTGGAAATCAACATATAATGCAAATGCTAACACTCACTGATACTGACATTCAATGGATTTTTTTCAGAATTTTAGACCAAACACTGTGAAGTTATCCACACTAATCTGAGGAAACAGATGAGGACTAAAAACAAGTATGCAACTGAAAATATGAATGGAATTGTATATAAAAGAGTTAACATACCTGCACTGCATAATACCCACAGTTTCCCGTATAGGAGTACTCAACACCATCAAATGTAGCATAATGTACTCCATCTTCTATTTTGCATATGCCAGAGCAGTTGCCTTCTTCACATTGCCATGATCCTTCAATGCAGGTACTAAGACAGCAAAGATATAAGGATTAGTACCACACAATAATATACCGCAGAATAAATGTATGTACATGTGACTTGCAAAAAATAATCTGATATTAAGCTTTGATATTCTATCTATGTATCTAGCTATTTAGCTGTACATGATTGAAACCTAAATGTACAAAAAATAAATTCTGATAAAGGCATTATCGACAAATAAAAGAGGCATTGACCATCAGAAAAAAATAGAAAACATATTTTTAGAAATTGTAGGCATGTATACGTTCATGCAAAAAATTTTTCACTCTTTCATATATAAAAACTCAAGTATTTTTAATAAACATTTTAGAAAGTACATTTAATATTTTGTTACTGTAGCAAAACTAATAATTGCCATGTTAATTCATTATATATAATGGTATCCATTTCCTTTCAATATAAATCATGAGGTATTTCAAAACCACAGTATTCTTTTTGCATAGTCCCAGAAATGCAGCCACTTTAAAGCAGGCCTACATGTTTATTTTATATTTCACAGTTTCCATTAAGCTTTGCAAAATGCAGTTTCAGTGAAAAATACAAATGAGCTTCAGGAAAAAGAACTAATAAGGATGAGACTTGCTAATGGCAAAATGCGCAAAACATCCTTTTGTATGTCAAGGACCTTGTAGGGATACAGAAACAGAGATTTCAGAGACAGGCACCTTCAATATATTATTTAGATGGTGCAAGGCTTGGGAACCAAGGTTAAGGAAGTGTATAAAACTGAGTAGACAATTTACATGGTTTTGGTATTAAGATACTTGATACTTTCAAGACAACAGTCATTTCAGAAGTTCAAATGTTTAAAAGTTCTGTGTTGCAGAAACTACAGAGAGCAATTCTGAATTCAAAGTTCAGAGTTACAGAAGAACAATTCATTTCACTCTTCTGAACTTCAGAAGTTTGAATTTTCAGTTTGCAATCTTCCTCTACAAAACCTGAAGGTTGGTACAGTTCACGAGCACTGTCATTCAAGACAGTTTCAGTAATATATGAGTGCATCTGCCTCCGATGTATACTGATACATTTATGGTGCAGAATGTTGCTATCCATTACATGTCACATAATAAACCACCTTTATCAGACATCAAGTGAATTGACACTTTTATTCTGAAAGGTTCAAGAAGAAGTTTGGCCCTTGTTCATTACAGATCCAGGCATTGCAGCTATAGACAGCTGGTTCATTTCTTTCATAAATATATCTATCTATATATCTATAACTATATCTATCCACATATACATATTCAGATGTGTGGGCTGGTATAGTTGCAATTTAGTAAATCTCTGGAACCAGATTTTATGTTTAAGTTGATGTTTATTTGTAATGGTATGCATAAACTTACTGTTTAGCAAAAACTATGTGGACTAACAGAAAATAATTAAATACACTGATTTTTTTTCAGCAAATTTATTTCTTGCAAATGCAGATGGTAATAATATCAAATAATGATATGTAAGTACATATCCACAAAATCTAATCTTTTCAAAGTTCAGTTTCATGTGGCCTCTTTTCAGTAAACACAATTTTAAAAGTCCTTCTTACTGATTAAACAGAGTTTTTCCCAACATTTGTTAGCAAAATAAATAGGCGTCTATATTATGACGTCGAAATGCCGTAACATCGAACACCTCAGTGCCGGCAATACTTGCCCTGCAATGCAACTGAACTAATTATAACTAAACCAAAGCCACCCATGTGGAGGGCTGTACCCCGCACATGCCCCGATGTGGGAGTCTGTGCCCCCCACACCCCCTAACTAAATATACCAACTCTGAGATCACACTACAGTGGAGAAAAGGGCAACATTGTGTAGTTGGCCAACTACATATTTGCCCAACAAATATTCAGCAAACTGTGGAAATGAATTTCGCTGAATACTTGTCGGCATTGTGGTGTTCGATATTATGGCATTTCAACACCTTAATACAGAGCCAATAAATAGCATTTACAGATGCAAGTCTCTTTCCTTCGACACACTTTACCAGCTTTTTAGGAGTAATTCCATTAGTATCTCTTTTGCTGGGGAGTAGCTGTTATCCTTTTTCTAGGTTTCAGGAACGCATTTCAGTCTGCCTTCATCTTTCACATGTAATTCCCTGGAGACCTCTCCACAGAACCTTCTCTAAACCCAGAGGTCAGTAATCTAACTCCCTCCAATAGTCCTAGTGGAACCGTTGCTTGTCTCTCATTTGCCTGTTTACTTCAGACTTAGAAAGTCTGTATTTCCCCTACTCTTGTGGTTTGCCTACCTGCTTCAGACTTTAAAATTCTTTATCCTCTCTCCTTCTTTGTTGTGCCTGCCTGTTTTAGATTTCGATAGTCTGTATTTCCCTTCTTTAACAAGTGTTTTGGTAAGGCAACCCAGTCACTCTGCGTACACCAAGGGCTAATAATAAGCATTCAAGGAAGTCAACTTTTTTGCCTGCAAACAAGTAAAAAGTGGTACCACCTGAGGCTGTTTGCTATAGACATTCTAGAATGGGCGTCTGCGTGTATGTGCATGTGTGTGTGTTGGGGGGGGGGGGTGCCTAGCAATTGTTACTGTCACAACCATTAAAAATGAAATTATTTGCAGGGTTACACATACTCTAAGATAAGACAGAAATTGAGGTATATCACAGATGGAACCTTTGACACTCAGTGCCACTACCCAATGGCCTATAATTGTTTTAAATTTTAACACCAGGATGACAGTCTGGTGCAAGATGTGTTTTCTGAGAAATATGAAAAAAATCATTAGTGAAGAACCGTCAAACAGTGCATACTAGCATATGCTGCTTTTTTAAAACATCTATGACTCATTCTATAAAAGTGATGGTTTTACATAAAACATGGATTTAGCACAGTATTTTTACACACGTAGTATTTCATGTCTTGATTCCCCATTTACTAACATTATCAAATATATTGCCTGTTAGAAATGATGTTAGTAGCCCAGCTCATTGCATTTGATAATTTTGGGGTACAATATATACCATTTGCATCGGTATAATCAAGCTATTTAAATGGCATACCAAACAAATAAGTTCTTATTGACCATAGCAACATGATGCAAATTCTTTTTGTGTAGGTCAAGAAGTTCCTTTTCATGTTGGCACTGTCCACGTCCATTATAAAGCTTTAATCTTCTCCTGCATGCTGAGCAGCCTCTTTCTCATTCTTTACTACTCTTTCCAGCTGCCAATACTTCATGTTACATTGCGGGTTCACTACGAAATTTTGAAATCCCAAAATCTCAAATTTCAAAACACCGAGTTCAGAATCTCAAGATCTTGGAATTTCAAAATTGTGACCCCCTCCCCGGAACACCACCCAACACAGTAAAACATGTGTATGCAAGGGGGCAAGCCCCCCTGCAGCCCCCCCATACCCCCCGCAAATTAAACATACCAACTCCGAGATCGCACTATAGCGAGGACAAGGGAAATCTCCCAGTCCACGCTGTATGCCAATCTCCGTTCAGGATTTCGAAGGTTTAAAACTTTGAACATATGATCTTCAATCATATGAAATTTGAAGTTCTGAGCTTCGAAATTCTGAACAGAACCCTACATTGCATATCCATGTGTGATTGCCAGCCATCTCGTTTTTATTTCTATTCACATTCATTTCAGTTCAAGCTGTGATCTTTGATCATCTGATGATTTCTTCTTCCTTGATTTAATCTTTACAGGCACAGGTAACCTATCAACAGCCACCCAGTAGAAACTCTGACTCTTCCATTTCCTTCCCTCCCTTACTAGTATATTCAACTTTCCTGTAGAGATTTCCTTGGCATCTGCATGTTACACATTTCTTTAAAGCCAGCAGATATTAAACTGTTAAGGACTTTAGTTGTGTCAATGAAAAATCTGCAACATTAATCTAGAAATGGTTTCATTTTTGGCCTATGTGGCTATTCATGACACTGTCTTCATTACCCTAACACTTAATGGCAGAATTCAAGAAAATGAAAATAATTATATGAATGTTTGAAAACCCATAGAACTTTGTGCGGAATGATCACAGAAAGTGTATTATTCATAAAACAATTGCACTCAACTTTTTGCATATAACCTTGATGCTTGTACAGTATTTTTGAGCAAAAATAAAAGGTAACATGCTAATGAGGGGACAGTAATGATGTGAATTTGAAAGTCTTCATTCTCCTTGAGATTCTTGAGAAATATAAGAATTTGCATTTTTAAGCATGTCACAAATAATTCTATATAAAATCTGTCAATGCAAGCAGAAGAATGTAGCAACAATAGATGGAGCAGAGCTCATGCTGCATACTCTTTTTATTGGACATAATGAATTGCAAAGTGCAAGTGTTGTGCCCCTACCAGGCCAACAGTGCTAACATTTCCATACCTGAGTGAAGCCAATAGCATGCTTTCTTACCAAAAACACATTAGTTAATAGAGGATAGATAAGGCTACACTGAATACCACCTGTGACCTGCACTGCAAGATCTCACAACAGCCTGAGAACAGAGCTGGCCTAATACACTTGCTATTAAGTGTCCTATCCACAGAAACACTTCAGTAGCCTACAAGGAATTTATTAAGTATATCCCAAGCATTTGTATTAAGCCCACTTCATGCAGTCCTCACATGCCTACTTCTTTTCATAGAAGAAATACATCATCTTATCAATAGCCCTAGGAAAATGAACCACTATGCAAACATTCTGCAAGGTTATCAGGTTTGCTTGTTGGGGTGGGGGTTAAGGGATGCACCAGCTCCCTTTACAGACAGAATTAAAGGAAAGAATGGTTTAGTTGTACCTGTTGTCATTTTCATAAAATGAGAACAGTGAACAGTGAACATATTTCAAAGGGGTAGGCTTAGACAGTCTGACTAATACCACTATCTGTTAACAAAAGAATGAATAGTTGAGGTCAGTTTTTAAAAGCTTATCATCTTTTTTCACTATTGACCACCACCAAATAAATGTAGCAACTTTTTTTATTAGAAAATAGTGGTGTTGCTGATGAGCTATGGTCACTGACAAGTTCACACCAGCCGAGATCAATGGAGCTGTATATAATAAAAAAATGGTTAGATCTGTTATGCCATTAGGGTACAAATTACATAAATACATACAGATATTTCAAGCATTAGCAATAATACCCTGCAGATATAACAAAAAGCCATCTCCATAATGTGTCTTAATTGTACTTAAAATATCAAACATAGCACATTTTAATAAAATTTAAGTTTATTCCATGCATCCACTATTGTCTCAGAGAACTAATTAGTATATCTGTTGCTCTTGTATAATCTCCTATACAGGTTGTCAGATAATTCTCTACTATGCTGTGATATCCCAAACATTCCTAGAGGTAGTTGTCTCTAAATGCCCTATATACCTGAATAAGAGCTCCCCTTAGATATCTGTATCAGACAATGTACAAGTTCAGGTATTTTAATTTTTCACGATAGCTTAAACTTTAACAGATATGGTATAATCTCACTGTACTGTTTCCAATTCACTCATGCTAGTTTTCTTATAAGTTTTCCATATTATTGTTCCATACTCTAGTGTGGGAGTAACATAATATACAAACAGTAATCTCATCATTTCAAACTTCCCAGACTTTTTATTTTTTATACAGCCTATAGTTTTATACCTATCATTGACCAAATGGATGATACAATCAGAACAACTCAAAGCTGGGTCTACACATATACCATTAAATTAATCCACTGTTTCAATCACTGCATGCTAAAGTAAATATTCACCATTTAGTCAATATCTCTAAAATTTTGTTTGCTTAGCTTTGGTTAAATTTATCAACATTTTATTATCTTTTGCCTAGATAGTCAATTAAGTCAAGTTCTTTTGTAGGCATGCCTTATCATTTTATACACTTTTCAGGTCATCTGCATACAAACTATAGAGCACCTCAGTAGAAATGACTGATCTGAAAAATACAACCTAAACAAGTATAGGCCTAGGTCAGAACCCTGTGTGATACCCTGAGTGCAACCTAGAGTTTCACCTGTGCAGTTGCTTTATGATACTTGCCATTTTCTGTTTCTAAGTCATGCAGCTAGCCATTTTATCAGGATTACATCTCAGTGTTTGATGTGTAAGTGTATCAAATGCTAAAGTCAAGCATATATAAATTACATCACAGCACAACTTTTAACTTATTTATTTTATTTTATTTTACATTTGTTTACCGAGAAAGTTTGACTGGACATGTGTCCTTTTTTGGCAGAGGCCCAGGGAGAAAAACTCCTAATACAGGTGAAAATTATACATCTGTAATTTTAAAATACATGGTAACAGTACACAGTAGCTTGATAGTCATAAACAATGCAGTAGCTAGATAGACATTATAGCAGTTATCATTATAGAATATAATGTTAAAGGTAGTTATAGATCTATTTTCAACATACGCATGGTAATATATGGTTTCAAGTCCCAAACTTTTCAAATCTGACCGTAATTTATCCAGAATAATCTGACAATAATTTATCCAAAATAACCCTCTCCATTACTTTTCCTACAACAAGAAACCAAACATGGCTCTGTATGACTCTGGGTTTGTCCTAGTCCCCTTTCCCTAAAAGATGGCTTTAACAAGTGCATGTCTTCAGTCTCAAGAATTCTCCCCTTTCTTAAATGATCTGGTGAACAACAGATATAATGGCGCTATGCAATTATGTTAAGGTGTTCTTATGTCACTGTCACTATGTCTGTCTCCTCCCAATGCTTTGTTTTTATACAATACCTTTTCAATACAATCTAATTGAATTTCAGTATCTAAAGTCACTTGGATGTACTAGTACAGATTATCTGCTCTTTGTAGAGCCTAACTGTTTTACATAAGATTTTTAATTATATCTGCCATCTGTTGTGTCTGAGAATACATTTTATAATATACAAACAGTTATCTGTTTGTATGTCTTTACTCCTACTGCATCTTATATATCAACAAAGTGGTTTCATGTTATGCTCTATATCTTTACATAAATTTTCTTCAGAATTTTCCTTATCATGTCACATGCTATGGTTGTCTGTCCAGTTTGTTTATTTCAGTTTTCAAAGTTGTAGTTTGACCTCTTTTTCATTTCTTATATTTTTTGTCTCTCATCATAATGAAGCTATCTTATTCTTATGGAAAGCTATCCTTCTGAATGCATGTGGCTAAATCCTGATGGTAAAATTTTATTTATTTACTTTTGCATTTAAACAGCTTCACTTTCAAAATTTACCACATTCTGTTTCCACCAAATGCATCACTGCACTTAGTTTGACATAATGAACTTCAGAAAAAAATACATAGGCAAAATGATGACTGTCCACACAGATAAAAATATAAGCATTTTCTTTCATTTTAATCACAATGAACTTCTTCAGAACTGACCAGTAAATCAAGTAGTCAGGTTTAAATACAAAATTTGATTAATAAGTAAACCAATCAAATGTCAATTCAACTAATTATTAATTAATAAATGCCATTTTCTTAAAGGCAAACATATAAAATGTGAAATATAACACTTGACATATGTACAAAACGCATATAGCACATACAAATGTGTGACTACTATAAAAATGTTTGTTAAATAAACCTATACTAACAATTTCCTTCATTTTGACAGTGGTCATCCTTTGTTCATGAATTTGAACTTGGTCAGAGGATGACAATTCATATGCCTCATTAGATTAATTTCAGACAACGACAATTTCATTTGTGAGGCAAACAAACTTATTTTGATGTTTGTCCAGAGAGGGTATCCATATGAAAAACTAAGGGAAATTTTTGAGCAGATATTATTGGTTAGGATGGACAAGTTCCCATCAATTTTAACTAGTGGGTTTATAACTAATAACAACAGAGGGAAAGTAAAAGAAATGGATTGTGCCTTTCCTGTTCCTGTTAGTATTGACTGTCGCAGTATCAAACAGGTAATTTCCAACAACTGGAAAGTTATTTTGGGAAAACGAGACTTAGCTAGAGTACTAGGGGACCTCCCACACTTCATTTATAAAAAGGTTGCAAGTGTAAAGTCTGTTTTAGAAATAGAAGAACATAAAACTGTTAGAGGAGCCACTGGCACCTACCCATGTTATAACGGCAAACAATGCAGGTTCATTGATTCATCAAAAATATATTTTCTACACATTAACAAAATGGTGGTCAGCAAAGGCAGATACAACTGCAAAAGTATGGGGTAGTATATTTGGCTACATGCTCCACCTGTAATAATTTTCATGTGGGGAAAACAACTAGAGCCCTTTATAAAAGGATTTATGAGCACCGTTTGACTATTAGAAATAAAGACACTAACAATACTTTAGGCAAGCATGCTCTGGATTGCTCTGACTTCAAGAAATTTGTATTTTTTTGTGTTGGATGAAATAGATTCGACTACATTTGTTACAGAATTCAACAATGCCCTGGAAAACAAGGACCTCAGATGGCAGGTTTTCCTTAAGGCAGATCATACTTCTGGTCTAAATGAGACCTTCAATATTAAATATCTTTTAAATAATAGACTATATTATTAAACAGTTTATTTGACAAACATTTTTATAGTAGACACACATTTGTATGTGCTATATGCTTTTTGTACATATGCCAAGTGTTATATTTCACATTTTATATGTTTGCCTTTGTGATTAAAATGAAAGAAAGGACTTAACTTTGTATCTGTGTGGACAGTCATCATTTTGTTCTTTTTCACTTTTTTTTCTGAAGTTCATTTTGGTTTTCAAGAATTTGATGTTTTTCACATTACTAGCTTTATCTTTTTGAACCTGTAAGACTTCATTGTGGCTGTTTTTCATACAAACAAGGACTCAGTGATGCCTGCTATTGGGGAAGTGTCACCAGTTCATGATTTGGATAGTAACCTTGATTTAAGTACTTACAATACACCAGAAAATCTAGGTGTGATGGATAACAATTTAACAGAAGCTATCCAAAAAGCTCAACTTTTTTTGGACAGATTATTAACTGTTTTCCCATTCATCTAATAATGTTGAGGCTCCATTAAATCTGAACAGCAGCAGCAGGAAGTCTTCAACTGAAAGTTCAGGAAGTGACTCCACAGACAGTCATTGCCAGTGACTCAGTGGATTATGAAGGGTCTTCTATTAACAAAAATGTTGTTAATCCATTTGCAACATTTGTCAGTGCTTCTAACAATGTTATCAGCCTTGTAGAAAGTAATGGACTACAAACTAAGACACCGAACTGTAAGTCTACCATTTTTAATTTGGAAAAAAAAATGTTTAAATTGCATTCACTTGAATATGATAACTTTTATTTACATACTTGTGTAGAACATAGACAAGTTCTGTTTGGCTTAAGATGCTACAGGTTTCCAAATGGTATTAAGGAAACAGCATTTTTAAAGATTTGGTTACTGTGTATAACAATTCAGGAATAGAGGCTTTAAAACTGTTAATTAAGCACAACTGCAGTCAGATAACTGTGTTAAAACATGAAATATGTAAATTGAATGATTGTATTGTAAACCGTGATCAGTGTGGCATGTTTAAGTTACTTTATGATGGTATTAAAGCTAAGCTTCAGAGGCACATGGCAACTTTAACTAATAGAAAGCGTAATAAACTGGCTTGAGATTATTTAGCTTATGTAAACAATACAGCATTTGATTTGAATCAAACGTCAAATGGTCTTGTCAGAAAAGGTGCTTATTTGGTTTTAGAGATGTTAAGAGTACCAGAAATATTGACAAGGGGAATTTTGTTGAAAATAATCAGAGTAGTAATGAAGACAGTGGAAATATAACAAATGAAGCAGGGAAGGTACTAGAAGCAGGGGAAGGTACTAGAAGCAGAGGGAAGGTACTAGAAGCAGGGACGGTACTAGCAGTAATAATGATGTTTCACATGGTTCAAATAACCCTTTTCCCACAAGTCACCCGAGACAGACAACAATTTGACCACTACCAAAGGGAAGGGGAACCTGGGGAACAAGAAGAAGGGGAGATATTGAAAGAAATAGTACCTTTATGCAAAATATACAACCTTAGTGATTTATCATTTAGTGAAAGTCAAACAAAAGCTTTGGAAAAAGGTTTTTCTTTTGTACCTGCTGTTAAAGCTCCATTAACTGACACTATCTTAGATTTAAAAATATACATCAGAAAGTTAAATCTTAGATATGTTTTTGACAAAATAGAAACATAGAAACTTTTTATCTGTGTGGACAGTCATCATTTTGTCTTTTTTTCATGTTTTTTCTGAAGTTCATTTTGGTTTTCGTGGATTTGGTGTTTTTTACATTACTTAGTTTGACATAATGTCTTCTTTTCCTTCCACATAGCCTGTTATTAATGGTTTAGATTTCAGTTTGGCAGAATTATCAAGCAGTAGTTTAACCTTTATAATCCCATGATCACTGCACATCAAAGGTGGTAAAATTTAACATGAAGTAACAATCATCTCCTTTGGAACACAATATCCACTACGTTCAGTTCCATGGTAGGTTTGCTTACAAGCTGAAACAACTTCCTCACTAGTGTTGTAGAATCAATATTATTCCATTCAGATAAATTTAAGTACCAAGCTACTATTATATGAAACAAGTTTCATGTAAGAAATGTATGAATTCCTGTAGTTCATCAACGCTTAAGTTTGGTAATCTATATCCTTCAGCAATTATAATTTGTTCTATGGTTGTCATAGTTACACAGTGTCAGTACTGGTGTTATCAAACATATAATAATTGCATGTCTCATAACAGTCTTTAATCCCTGTCATAACACCTCCATTTGATTTTTTTGTTAGAATTTTTGTTTAGGAAAACATTTATATAATGACAACAATGGTTTCCAATCACTGTTTTAGCTATGTTTCACAAACAATAACATCAGTCATATGTGAATGGAGCAAATTCTCAAACTAAAAAAAAAATACTTTATTACTATTGCTTCTAGCATTAACAACCAGCATAGAATATATTGTAATATATCTGCTGCAAAAGTTATCTTCCTTTTTCTTGACAGATGGTCTCTATCCTGTCTAAACAGATGAGTGCCTAAAACTAGGCTTGGATGTTCTATGTATTTCTTCTTTTTAAAATGAACCATTTTTTCACACAGGTATTTGTCACCATTTTTTTTTCATTAACACTCATCTGTCTCTCATTTCTACATGGAAGTTGTGAAGATACATCCTTTGAACTGCACAAGCCATGTTGTCTAAGAGGGCTGACAGTTGTCTGCTAACAGTCAGTAAGTCATTGAATTTAAAATCATTTGAACCAACATGATTGCAAAATGCTTCACACTTCTTACAGAAAGGCTTTCCATGGCTTTGATCACATGTGATGTTAGTACTACAGTATATATTTTTAGATTATTGTACAGCTCTGTTGTCATGACAATGGCATTGCTATTCAATCAAGGATCAAAAGATGAAGATGGTTGAGCTTGAAAAATGATAATTTTTTTTAGACTGATTTATATTTACGTTTCTTCATCTACTTCAAGTGCACAGCAATGACCAGTCTCCAGTAGTTCTGCTATAAGCTGCAGGAAGCTAATAATCATAATTTAAGGCAATTGTAAAGACAGGTCTGCAGAGCTGCATCAGCTAGTTTAGTAAACTAGCAGATATCACATATTCAGATGCCATCCTTAACTTCAAACAGCTGGGTGCTGGAGATAGTGGGGAAGGGTTTTTCCTCTTATGTTTCTGTGAAACTATTGTCTCTGTTCCAGTTGTCTAAATCTTGGGAGGTATTGAAGTTGCTACTGTAAGCCAGTGTGTGAAAGAAACTTCCAGCTTTGGAAAAGGATGATTTACACAGGATTGTTCTAGCCTCTATTGAGAACACAGATGAGGTGATAAATTCCAGATTCATCTGTGTTAAATAGGTATCTTTATTTTCTCACATTTAGATGATAATTGTTGATTGAGACTCTTTAGGAGAAATCATTCAATTTATTTACAACTCATACAGTTACTTTTGGCCATCTGATCAATTGCATGATATATTCTATATCTTTTCCGCTGACAGAGCACTCTGTGTACTGGCCTTTGCTGTTTGGCTTAGTGGCAGCTCTCAGAATAGTCTCTAAAGTTCATGTTAGTGATTTTAGGCTATTTGCATAATCTTTCCATACAGTTCTACTTTATTTCAGGATGACAAAGTTGGTGACCTCTTCTCTGCAATTTCTAAAGAAGGATATTATAAAGATTATCAACCATGGTGCGATCTCTGAGATGGTATATTTAAGTAGGGGGGTATGGGGGCACAGCCTCCCACATTGTGGGATGTGGGTGGCGATGCCCCCCCACTTCATTTTGTGTTTAAACTTTTTTTATTTCTTTTTTTTTTTTTTTTTTTTGCGGAGCAATGATTTTTTTCCTTGGGGGAAAAAAAATTGCTGTTCCGTGTCTTCGCTTTTTATGGGTTTCGACCTTAATGGATCGATGAAAGAGTGTTTGCTCATTTAATCATTCGATAATTTAATATAGACCTGTTCTTAGTCTCTAATTTAAGTTTTAAGTTACACTGTACTGGCTATAAAATGCTATATTATATTGAATTTCATGGGTTATAATATTAGTTATGATTAGTACTTTATAGAATGTCCTTGTTGCTAGTGCTTTTACATATATTACTACTCCACCAGTTACATTAATTAATTCTCTAAATGAGTCATACATACCTTAAATTAGGGTATGTTTTAGAAAGCTAAGCAATACCTCTTTATTCTTTTGTATACATACTAATTTTGAAATTCCACATTTTTTTTTATTTGCCGGTATGTTTTTGTTTTACTGATATGTGTTCATGAATACAGGATTTGAATAGTATCACAAAACTGACTAATAGTGTCCTGAGCAAATTTATTTGGATCATTGACTGCTGTACCACATCTGTTTTCATGCACAACATGCTGTGCAGTGCATCACAGTATCCACTGTTAAAGTCATGGAAAGATGATTATTTTATGACCAAGTTCACATTTAATAATCTATATTAATTACAAGCACTATGACCAGAGCAGATAAGGCCATCAGTAAAATATGTAAGATCTTGTTATTATTAATAAAAAAAAAAATGCTAGAAGAACTCCAAATGACTACTAAAGCAGTTGTATAACATTTAGTACTTTCATTTGTTTTAATATCACAAACTTTTGGATGATCAGTTATCATTTTTAATTTAAATACATTTGTGCAATATCTGTCATCTGTTCTGATGAAGTTTGTGATATTAAGATGAATTAAAATGAATGAAAGCACTAAATGTTATACATCTGCTTTAGTAGTCATTTTTAGTTCTTCTAGCATGTTTTTCTTTTCAAAAGTTTTACATTCATTGTGTTGGTTTGGTGTTTTTTTCATCAGAGTAATCTTATTATTAGTTGGATTTCATATCACTTTTTCTCTTGCATTTTGATTTACATAGTTCATTAATTTTTTTTTGTTTTTTTTTTTAACAAGAAACATCTTTATTAAATTATCATGTATGACGTAACCCATGTTACATTTATATAAATGAAAATAAACCATCTCAACACAGTCCCAGTTGCAAATATTTTACATTCCAAACCGTGTCGACACAGCTGTTGCTGCAAATATCATGCATTACTTTTAACATATTCAGTCATTGTTAGTCAATCATTACATAGCTCATTCAAATCCTGCCTTCTTCTAAACCTTGTGCCTCATCTGCAATTACTGAATCCAGATTTCCCATTTTTTCCTATGTAATTTGTTCCTACCCTTTACTAAAGATACTAGTTTCAGTTGTTTTATTTCTATTACTAACTTTGCTACTTATGATAAAGTTGGCTTATACTTTGGTTTCCATTTTCAAGGAATTGCTTTTTTGGCAGCCATCATAATTAGACTGAGCAAGGCCTTACTATATCTAGACAATTCCAATTCTGTATCATAGCTCAAAAAATAATTTCCCTAGTTACTCCAATTTGTTCACCCAGCATTTTTGACAGAGCAGTCTGCAGGGAATCTTTAAAGTCTGCTAAATCATTACACTCCCAGAAAATAAGTTTCCAATTACCTCTTTCTTGCCCATCACACCTCCAACATTTGCTGTCTATCTGAGGAAAAAATTCTTTGAAGTCTGCTTGTATATAAAAATACCTATGCAAACACTTCCAGGCAAAGAGCCTAAATCTTTTAGATTTTATTGCACATTTGGGAGACATTCATAATATCCCCCCATTGTTTCTTTGTGAATTGCTTATCTAATCTCTCTTCCCAATTCTTCCTAACCTCCTGATTGATTCTTATAGTTATCATGCAATATTTTATATGCTCCGCTAATCTGAACATATTTGTAGAGTAGTTCAGACATTCATTGTTTGAGTAGTTAAAATTCCACATAATGATTGTATTTTATTGTAATTTTTACATACTGGAATTTAATTGTTCAGTTGAAGCCTAATCCACAATCTTGATAACATTTTGATTTCTTGTGCTCACTATTCAGGATAGTGTCTTAAAATCTATTTTATATAGGTACAGTTTCTTGTTTACTACTGTCAATGCATTTTATTTTTTATGCTAATACTCTACTTACCTTCCATTTTATTATGT
Organism: Protopterus annectens; assembly: GCF_019279795.1. Classification (NCBI taxonomy): domain Eukaryota; kingdom Metazoa; phylum Chordata; order Ceratodontiformes; family Protopteridae; genus Protopterus; species Protopterus annectens. Next base: position 1,058,102,110 of record NC_056745.1, read on the forward strand.
CAGACATGAAATGATCTATTATGGGCTGTCCATTTTCATTCATGTTCCTCTCGGATTTTATTGTTGCTTATGATTTATTTGTGTCACTACCAGTTGTGTACCCCTTTTTCACATTATTGTTTCACAGCTACATTCTGTTTCTTAGTTAATCTAATGTATTAATATAAAGCAAAGATAACCTAAAGGACTGTTCCCTTTCTGGGTTGTAGCCACCTTGTCTGCTCCAATTAATTGTATTAGAGTCATAGTAGCTAAGTCATGTTTACTGTGATTAATCATATGTGGTTTGGTTGATACATGTCAAATCTAAACTACATATGAAAAGCTTTCAGGAGGACTGCAGTCTCAAAAGCAACAACACACCTGAGGTTGGAAAACACACAAATATTTTTGCAGGGGGGGGGGCAAGGTCACTGCACCACCATTTGTGGGGGCATACCTCTACAAATCTAATATCTCTAAGCATATCTTCTTGGAACAGGGAAAAAGGATGTAAAGCAAATGTAAAACTCATATTATACCTCTTTTCTCACTATATAATTCAATGAATGTGTGACCTAGGAATTCCCATACAGCAGACTGTCAAGTACCGAAAGAGTATCAATGTCTTGCTTTAATATTATGAGATAGTCAGCAAATCAGCTGTAACAAACCACCAGGGACAATGTTTCAGTATTCAGAAAAAAAGAAGTTCACAGAAGTAGAAACGCTTAATTTATTAAACAGGATAGAAGCTTTCAGGATGCACCCTTCCTCAGTTATCAATGAATACATTTTACAAAAAAATTCATCTCATTATATACTCTTCAGTACATAGTAACACATGACACAGCCGGCCAATAAAACAACACATCCTATTAACAATCAATTAATCTAAAACACATAATAAAAAAAAAAATGAATAAATAAATAAATAAAAAAAAATAAAAAAGAAATACAAACCCATATACTTAAATATATATATATATATATATATATATATATATATATATATATATATATATATATATATATATATATATATAGTTTATGTATATGGGTTTATATTTCTTTTTGTTTTTATTGTGTGTTTTAGATTAATTGATTGTTAATAGGATATGGTGTTTTATTGGCTGGCTGTGTTGTGTGTTTCTATGCACTGAAGAGTATATAATGAGATGAATTTTTTGGTAAAATGTATTCACTGATAACTGAGGAAAGGTACATCCTGGAAGCTTTTATCCTGTTTAATAAATTAAGCATTTCTACTTCTGTGAACTTCTTTTTTTCTTAATATTATAAGACTCATTATTCCAAAATGAGACAATTGATAGGTTGCACAGTCCAGGCATAAAAGCCTGAGTCTAGTATTTGCTTGAGTTTCATTGCTTACTTCACAGTGAATGAAGTTTCTAACACTCCTGTGATTGCAAGTTGCAGATTGTCCATGGTCAGTGCACATTGGTGGAACAGATGTGGTACACTGCCTGTCTGAGATCATGCTTTCTTCAAGCTGCAGTAATGCTAGAGCAATAAATTAAGGAAGGTTTAAAGGGAGAATTTCCCTATTATGTGTGTGCAGTGGGGTTGCCCACTACACAGATGTTTTTCATTGGTGTTAGAGTTGCTCATAAAGTAGCAAATTCAATAAATACACTCTGAGGATATGTGTATTCTAGCTGTTATTTAGAAGTTGTTGTGACTGAGCTATACTAATGCAGCTTTGGATTAATTAGGTAGATTTAGTGGATCTTTACTGTCTCCAGACTTAGGAATACATAAGAAGGGAATCAACTTCATTATTTAGGTAGTAATTCATCTTCCAAGTATCAGAACACTGAATGCAACAATAGACATCATCAGCCTCATACAATGAAAAATTGGAGAGTAATTAAAAGGAAGTAAAGCCAAATTAACTAGGGCTGAAATTGTTAGTAAGCTAATAATGTGGCAGCAGAATGGAGTGTAACAAGAAACATTACCAATACAATCAACTTAAAAAAAAGTAAATGTAAGAAGAATGTTTGGTGAAAAAGAAAAGCAGGGAAAAAGAGAAAACAAGTAAAAGAACGTAATGTAGAAATGCATCTTCATAGCAGGCTGTCACTACAATAATTTTGCAGAAGTATTAGATAAAAATGCATGATAAACTTTTTGCAATTTTTCCTTAGAATGTTATTAGGTTGCATTAGAGAAAAATGATTTACCATGTTCTTTTGCATTCAGTTATTATTGTGCTCCCAGGAGTGTATATAGTGTCTTCAAATTGACATGGACATTCAGATTTTGGAATGCATATGGGATCACTTTCAAAATTGTTTAGAACTAAACCTATAAAATACACAAAATATGTTAATTCTTTAATAAGTGAAAGCGTTCATATAAATAGACATTCAGGTGCGTGAGATTACTAAAGCAAAATATTAATCTGCAATAGTTACTGCACTATAGAAATGATCTACCTTCTGGACATTCGCAAACACCAGTGCATGAGCGTTGAATAAGTGGATTTGGATTTGTGCATGTTGATGGAATTACCACCCCACAGTCCTTGTACTCTAGGTTTCCTCCACATTCAGGAATGTCTGAGACAAAAAGAAAGTAAATATCAATATGTATATATATATATATATATATATATATATATATATATATATATACACTCTGATAAAATATTCATGAGGCAAAACATCATTCATGAACTTAATTCATAGGTTGCAGTTTTAAGTAAGAAAAATTAAAACTTCAAAGAATTTTTACAGTAAAGATACGTTATACAATCTGTATTCTAATTTCAAAGGAAGTAATTATTTGTGTCTGTTCCTGGTCTTAACTTTTGGTACATAAGCAACGGATAATTTGACTAGTGAAAGTAAATATCAATATATGTGCACACTCGTGTGTATATATGTGTGTGTGTGTGTGTGTGTGTGTGTGTGTGTGTGTGTGTGTGTGTGTGTGTGTGTGTGTGTGTATTTATCATCTGAGGAAATATTCATGAAACAAAACATCATGCTAACAATGTAAAGAGTTATAATATATAATTAAAACTGGTTGTCAAAGGTTCATGGCCTTATTTCCTAGGTTGCAGTTTTAAGTAAGAATAATTAAAACTTCAAAGAAATGTTACAGTAAAGATACATTATACATTCTGTATACTAAATTCAGAGGAAGTAATTATTTGTGTCTCTACCTGGTTTTAACTTTTGGTACATAAGTTAGAGATAATTTGATTAATGGACTATGTGGATCAGTATGGTATAATTTTCTGAAAACTGGCTGTTAAAATAATATTACTAGACTTCATAGGTGCCTTTTGTGTCTGCAGTGTTTTTCTCCATAAAATAATATTAACTGAAACATATAGTCTAAAATGTATATATGAATTGTCATAACCTTCAAAATAAAGTAGATAGACATTTTGAGACGGTAAACATTTGGCTTGTGTCATTATTTTAATTTAATATTTAGAAAGAAAGTTTCATTGTTCAATATTGTTCTACAAAAAAATAAAAAGATAATGGGAAGCATATCATCCTCAGTGCTGTTCATTGATTCCCTGGTGAAAGAAAGCAAAGGAAGGGAATTCATGTAAGCGAATGAAACATAATCTGATTTTAACCCTTCTGCAACTGTGTGTGCCTGTCTGTCTATCCTGTGCCCACACAGATGTGAGCTGCTTGTCCTGCAGAATGTCCTTTGCTGTTGAACTGGTAGTCCTCTCTACTGTCCAATAAGTGACTGTGTGTGTGTGTGCGTGTGTGCGTGCGTGTGCGTGTGTGTGTGCGTGTGCGTGTGTGCGTGTGTGTGCGTGTGTGTATTTATCATCTGAGGAAATATTCATGAAACAAAACATCATGCTAAAATATCAATATATGTGCACACTCATGTGTGTGTGTGTGTGTGTGTGTGTGTGTGTGTGTGTGTGTGTGTGTGTGTGTGTGTGTGTCTGTGTGTGTATGAGTTGGTGGGTGTGGGTGTGTGTTTGTGCACTCATGCACATATGTGTGGGAATCCCAAGATGGGTTGGATTCCTATCCTAATTTCTCTGCTATGCCCTGATGAGTGCCAGTATAGATCCCCCACAGCTTTGATCTGGATAAAATGGACAGAGAAGAAGAAGGAACAAAGGCGTGTAGAAATGAAGGAGCTTATCAGTGAACTGCATAAACAGATATTCAACTCAAAGCCATATCTAGGGCTGGGCAAAAGGGTCAGCTGTCCCATGTGCATGTAGGGGGTGTTAACACTACAAAATAGGTGGCAATTGGTTCTTGTAAGTTCTTGTTGCACTTGTAGTTATTAGTGTAAGTACCAATCAGTACGCAAACAGTATATGTGGCATTTAAGCAAAGACAGTATGCGTCACAGTTGCTTACATGGTAAATGGTCTGCAGTGTGTTTGTTGTAGTACTGAAAGAAGACAAGGAGCTGTTATGTAGAAACATCGTTTTTTTTTTTTTTTTTTGCTTAGAGCCAGGTGGATGTATTTTTGGTACTCTACTGGAGACATTTTTTTTTTGACTCCATGGATGAGGGTTGCCAGTTAAGGAACTGTCCAAAGCAGCATTTGCTCAGGCTACAGCTCTAGTTCAACTCTACTATTTTTACTATGAAAATATGTTTTTTTTTTATCAATGGAATGATGCACAAAAATATATTGCTTTTTACACTGTGTGAAAGCAATATTATTTAACTTATTAAAGCAACCCAAAATGAAATATTCCAAAAACAGTGCCTGTGTACTACATAACTATAATTTTTTGCAAAGCAGAATGTGAAATCCATTCCATCTCTGATTTGGTGATGTTGAAATAACTTAAAATATTTCCCGGCCATTCAGGTAATTTAGGCTACTACAACTTGGCTGAATATTGTTTTAATCTCATTGAGAACAAAGAAGAAAAAATAGGTTCAGTGTGTTAATGAGAAAGATTACTACACATTACTTTAATGCCAAGGTGCAGTAACCCCAGAATTTAATTGTGGGGGCAATTGTCCTATAAGGGAACTCAGTTGCTACAATTTGATCAAATGTACTTTTCACATGGATCCATTGCAGGCTCAGCCAAGCTACAATCTAAAAGAGATACAAGAAATGATTAGACTAAAACAACAGTTATAAAAAGTTACATGCAGTACGCTTAGCTACACAGAATGCACTTTGTAGAAATCAATGTGGATATATACATATACAGGAAAAGAATGGAAAAATATTTAGGGATAGCTGGAGTCAAGTATGGAAGTAAATGAAGGAGAAAAATAACAATTGGTTTAAATGGCAAAGGTGCTTGTTTGTAGCCATATTTAGTTAATATGACCAATATATAATGGAGTTGCAATAGGCCTCTGAACAAATATACTTTCATATGAGACCTAACTTTGGACTAAGAGGTTAGCTCCTTAAAGTTAGGGAGTTCCAATCTTTAGGTTTCAGAGAAGAAGAGCTGTGGTTAGTGCAGAAAGGGATAGTTTGGTGAGTATATAATACAGGGTATAAATATGCCTGATTTCTTAATTTATAGGCCAGGGATTTCAGATTTAGATTTCAATGTGCAGAAGTTTTAAAAAAATGCAAATCAAGTAAAAAAATCCACCCATTTCTTGACCAAAAGCCAGCTGACTTTCTTATTTGTTTTCCTTTTTTCCTACTCCCCCCGCCCAGGGGACCATCAGCTGCCACAGCTCCTCTCTTAATTGACCAGGTCTATTCGACTCACCTTAGCCTCTACCTAACCCATATGCAGGACTGGTGAAGAGTCTGAAGATGCTGGTGCAGTGTCATACTGATGTGCTCTACCATCCCACTGGGCAGCTTTATGAGCTCAGCTGTCTTCAGGAGGTGTATGCATGCATACATGCTGCTAAGCAGGCAGAACCTCCCAACCAAGCAACACTGTTTCCAGCACAGAGCTTGCCTGGCTTTTTATTCTACAGTTACAGTGAGGATGGTTGCCCCCCCATGCTGGATAAGCTGGTATCAACCGTTAACTCCCATCCTGCCCTGCCCGATTCTCTCAGGTTCTGGTACTGCTAGTCAAACACAGAACATCTAGAGGCAGTCAGGGCTTCATCCCTCTCTGTCAGATGGGCAGGTGACTTTCTTAATTGATAGACAATGGTTTTCACATTGTGGGGAGAATTAGCCAATGGCTTAGTTTGTTGTAGATGCCTTGTGGTCTTTTCATGTTTTAGATGGAAGCTCCAATAGCTAGTGCTGGTTGATTGTATTATATTTATGCAAGTAGTATTCTTCATACTCTAACAGTGCAAGTAGTATTCTTCATACAATAACAGTGCAAGTAGTATTCTTCATACTCTAACAGTGCAAGTAGTATTCTTCATACAATAACAGTGCAAGTAGTATTCTTCATACTCTAACAGTGCAAGTAGTATTCTTCATACAATAACAGTGCAAGTAGACTTCCTTTCCCTATTGCTGCTCTTGCCAGTGAAGAAAGAAAGTTTGGACTTTTTCTAGCCCAGAAAAGCAAGTAACTGATTTTCTGTCGAGTATTAGAGGTGTATTTCAAATCTGACAGTGGTTTAACCAGATTCTAAGATATTTCAAAAAAGTAGTTATGCCATTGGGCTCATTGCTGAGTCCTACTATTTGCAAAGCTTCTGTCTAGTTCCAAATAGCTTGGCATTAGTTTTTGAGCTATTTAGAAGTAGTTTGCTGTTGCTAATCCACCTGGTAAATGAGTGCAGATCTGCTTGAAGCTGGTGTTGAATGCAGAAGGTTGAAGTGTCTGATATGAATAAAACTTTATCAGCATATCATATAAATGGCAGGTGGGAGTGGTCATTGAGGAGTTTATAAAGACTGAAAAGAAAAGTGGTGCCAGAATAGTTCCCTGGGGGAGCTGCTCTCCCTAGTGGCGCAAATAGGGAGAATGATAAACGAATCTTAATTCTAATGTGATGACTGGAGAAAGAAAAAGTATTAAAGCCTTAAACCGATGCAGCCATCTTGACTTACACTGTAGGACAGAATATGATTTAGCAAGAGTGAGAGGTCAGCCATCAACAGCCTTCCTAAGGCCTCTCAAAAAACTCCAGCTTTGCTCTGTAGCATATCACCTACTTCGAGGAGATCTCTGCCTAACATATAAAGCTGTGTTAAACCCAGAGCTGTTGGACATGCTACACCTAAAGAAATCCCAATCCCTCCGAGCTACACACTCTAGGGACCTAAACCTTTTCACCACAATAAACAGGACATGCTGGAGGGATAGATTCCTGTCCCAGAGACTTCCTATACTCTGGAACAAGCTACCCATCTATGTCAAGCAAAGTTCCTCATTAGCACTCTTCAAGAAAAATTTGATGAATGGATGGGAAATAGGAAATACACCCCGGGGATCACTTCTGTGGCTCTGCTCGACAGGGGCACAAGAAATTAACTTTCTTGGGTGGCGTAAGCCAGGGAACCTTGTTAGCTAGGCTTAGCTAGGCTTACTTAGGCCCTTGGGCCGATAGCCTAGTACCTACGTATGAACCTATGAATAATAATACCTATTACATTACTTTTATTCTTGTTAGATAATATTTCATCATTAAGTGACCAGAGAGCAGACACTGTGCTCCAGCTGGTCCAAAAAAAAAAAAAATGTTATTTAATAGAAAGATGGTATTGATTGATGTATCCAAAAAAAATGCATGTATGTTAATGTCTCATGTATCTTATCTAGTGTGTTTATAACTGAGATAGTGAGGCAACATTAGGTTGTTCAGGTAAAGGTTTGCTTAAGGCTGCTTTCCATACTAATTGTATAATGTTCTTAGTAGTATAGGGTCTATATGTTTGGACAAAAGAAATGGTATTAATCTTTGAAGTAATTGCTGAATCAAAGGAGAAGGTTATCAGAACCTGTGGGCCAGTTGGCAGGAATTTGGATGAGAAGGGGATCGATGCCTTTAGAGTGAATTTGTTTAAAGTACAAGAGAACAATGTACGGGGAAGGAGATGGAGGAAAAGTTGCTGGCTGGGGAAGGGGATATCGAGAGTGTTGCAAATTATCAAATTCCAGAAAAAGACTCTGTGGAGAAAAATTGGTCTAGGGAGTGATGAATAGAGAAACTGAATGTGGTAATTTTTTTTTTTTTTTTTTGTAGAACATCTGAACATCCATACAATTAAAAATAAAGTTAAAATAAAACATTAATTTATAAAATGGGTAGCACGGTATCTTTTTAATGCAGAACATTAGGAAAATACAAATACATATTAGCATTTTCAGACAGTGTACAGTACCACTTAGAACAGAAGCAATGATGGCAGATGGAATAAAGAATTCTTAAACAGATGAAAGGATAGCCAGTACAGACACAAATGCAAAAAAAAATGTTTAAATTGATATGGTGTGGGTTTCTAAATATCTAATTCTTTAACCCAGTTTTTAAGTCCAACATTTTGAAATCCATAAATCCATAAGTCAAAAGAATGAAATGTTCAAATGCATAAGATACCCATGGAATACCCCAACTGCATATCACATGCATTATTAGTATCTCATACACAAATATACATTCGTACAAATCAGGATTCTTAAATATATATTAACTATTTCCCAAGAACATGTGGGAGCAGTACATGTGCGCTCACATAAATTAGTATTCTAAGTTAGCTCCATATCATAGAGGGTTAAAATCCTGAATATGGCTGGGATTCACCAATTGTGCTGAACACATTTGTATGGGTAATGACCATTCACAGGCTGTCAGTAACCCTAAGACACAGACAGCATGGATAAGCAATGGTCAAAACAGTGTACAATACAATGCTTGCTAATGAATGCTTAATGATATGGAAATGGGACATCCTACACAAATGGATTATGCAAATGAAGCATCCCAATGTGACAGAATGATTCACAATCACTTAAAATGGTATCTCCGCACAGAAGCATATACACATATCGAATACCATGATATGTGGTGTACAACAGCAGCCATGCTAGGATGGGCAGCAGCTGCTACTGTAAATAGCAACATGTTTTTGGAGCCACCATCAGAGCCAGTGCTAACAAAATTGCACATTGCAGCCATGCACACTACTATAAATGATGTAAACAGTCCCATTTATACTGCCATACCACCTGCTCACAGACCAGTGGATTATGAACTGTTTTCCAGTAGGCAAGGAAACTGCAAGTGAATCAGATGAATTGCAATGCTTACAAGCAGAATCAAGGGGAATGTGTGGTAAATATGTTCCTGTGGATACAAAAGTATGTGTAACCATAACCATCTTAGCTACAAGGATCTTTCAGAAAATTACAAAACATTAGATTGGGGATATGTCAGTCTCATTAACCCTACACTTGTTCCTCAGTCTTGAACTTTAACATGCAGATAGGGGTATCTTTCTCCTCTTGACAACAAAGAGAGAACCAACATCATGATACCCTTTTATGCCATAGCCCATTCTCTAACGTCATGGAAGTCATCAGTTTCATGGCCATTACTATGACAACTCCACCTCCTTCAGAAGACTTGGTATACATCTACAGGAAGGGCCTTTAACCTTCAATTAACAGGTGCTCTGTAATGTCCGGGGCAGTCTTTTATAATATATCCATATTCTACCCAGGCAGTTCATATGATTCACACATTTGGCACATATTTGACCTTCCCAAAGTGTCATTTGTTTGGTGAATGAACATATATGGTAGATAAACAGGTCTATACATACAGGTATCATGCAGGCATGGGGCATATGCAGCATACAATATATTTGCACTGGGTGTTGCAGATTATGACAGACATGCTGTAAAGTCCTGGTTGATTACCTCCATACTCAACCCTCAGACCATGCAGGAAATAGCTCGCAACACAGGCCGTGTGGAAAGGTGAAACACAGTACAGCATTTGATCAGACTACGGATGTAACTGAATAAAATGTTACTTTTTCTTTTCCTATAAATACATTCATTTAATACCATAATTTAAACAATTGATCTAACCTTAATTGATTAATTAAAGAAATTTATTTTAAAAAACCTTGCTTAATGCCATATGTTCACTAAAAAAAACTACTTAGATATTAGATATTTATTAAAAAATTACATTAATATAATGAACATTTATTTACTTCTAAAAACTAACATTGCTATTTGCTAACTAAATTATATTAAAATGATCAGACTACCCAAGGGAAGTTTCCAGTGCCTAAACCTCTGGAAAGTTACTACAATACATTGAAATTATATGCAGAAAGACATTTGCTGTGTGTGCCATGCCTTACAACATGGCATTGTGCAAACAAGTGCAGCATCAGCAGGAGAACATAATAACAAGTGCTCCTTTACCAGTTACAGCAGAAGCAGGCAGGCAGGGTGGAGAGTTCGGTAACGATTATGCATCAGAAGTGCCACCGATGAGATAGAGGAAGAAGTTATATTTTGCAACACTGGCAAAGAAGTGGCATCTAGTCTGCAACTGTGGGCCTTGATATATACAACAAAGAATAAAATTATGCAAGCAATATCACACCCAGCCTGTGCAAGTTGTGCAGAGATTGGCAACATTGTTCATCAGACACTACCATAACTACACAAGTTGTTCTATGCATAGATACCATTAGCATCACTTGCACAGCTGGGGAGGACACGTCAACCCTATGATGTCCTGTTGTGCTTCACCCTCTACCAATAGAACATCTGAAACACAAACATAATACCATTGCCAGCCAACATACCTATGCCTCTATAACCCCCTATGGCATGCCTAATGATACACATGAATATACCACAATTGCATGCATTGGTAAACATACCCTTTCCTGCAGGCTGTTTCAGTTGCAGACCAGAAATGACCAACAAGGCAGCTATGCAACTGGGTATTGGTCTTTTCTTCACTATGAACATGAAGTTGAGGGTGCTATACTCTACTGAAATGGGATAGTCACTCAGTCATCCTTTGCCTCTCTTGAAGCATGTCTAACTGATGCAAGCCTGCTCTTAAACACTAAGAAATGCAAATTAATATTATTTACATCCAAACAATTCTCTGTCCTCAAACACTCTTTGAATATTACATCAGGCAATAAAACTACCACAGAAAAAGTGAATACAAAACTATTAGGTGTAACTATAGGTAAAAATCTGAAATTTGATAGGAAACAGAAGCCGTCGCAAAACCCATCAAAAAAGGGATTTCTCTAAAACTCAAACCCTTACCTAACTGGTGCAATAAGCAAAACCATTGCCCAGTCCAACCTATTTCGCTCACTCCTATATGCATCAAACATTTTTGCAAACTTGCAAACCACACAGCAAACAAAGTTAGAGGCATGCTACAACAAAGCAGCAGAACTTTCTACAAAGTTTATCATGTACGACACAGCACTGCCTTGCCTTAAAACAACTACACTGGCAAGAGCTAACACAGCACCTAGTCTGCACCCACCTAGTCTCAGCCCATTATTTTATTTGTAACCACGATAATTGTCCCTCCCTTTAAAACATCCTTTGGTAGTATTTAGCATGCAGAGAGCTACACTTCAGTGAAAAACTTCCGGTGACAAAAGTCAAACAATGCTGCAGGAGATGGTTTATATTCCAGTTAATCCATCAAATTTGGAACAAGTTACCGCTTCCCCTAAAGCAGACACATTCAAAGACTTCAAGTAGAAATTAAAACAAGATCTGGCTGACTTTTGGCTGTGTTCATGTACCTCACCAGGGTAAGTTGGAACCTTTGAGCCATGACCATGCATATAACACGTATGAATTAGTTGGAACCTTTGAGCCATGACCATATAGTGCTGTCTCCTAATGGCATACAGGCACAGCCTCTAATAGATTCTCTAGTAGATTCAAGAGCCATGACCATGCATATCACAAGCATGAATTAGTTGGAACCTTTGAGCCATAGATACCATGCATATAATAATCCAAGAATTAGTTGGAACCTTTGAGCCATGACCATGCATATAACACGTATGAATTAGTTGGAACCTTTGAGCCATGACCATGCATATAACACGTATGAATGATAGACAACATACGCACAAATCACAAGTCGCTTGCTCAGCTGTACTATCTCACCACCATTTAACCACAAATCTATACTTTTTCCTCCATTTTCCCGAAATTCCTTTTTTAACTTCCCATATTTCCCACTTTCCTCCTATTTACCCTACTCAGCCTTCTTTTCTTCCATTCTCCAGTATAAAGTTACACTATTTTAATGTTGGATAAAATGAAGAGCAATGTCAAACTTGTTTACACCAATATCATGTTTCCTTAGAATTCTATAAAAAAATTACTCTGTGTTGCTTGTATTCTTAATGTAGTATTTCATTAGAACCCTATGAGTTAGACCATTGTTGTGCATTTTCTCTGTTTTTATAGTAACATTTTCCTTATTAGAATATTATTGTATTTATTTTTATTCTCATTGTTTGTTGATTGGGCCTCCACTAAAAATGGGATTTTCTTGCCAGATGGAATATCCCAGTCAACAAAAATAAATAAAGAACTAATGGACATTAATAACCTAGTGCTTCCCCTACTGCTACACAGGTCACTGAAACCAGATGTGTTTGCACGTTAAAGTCACTCTGAGGTGTGAGGGGCCACTTCTCCTGACCAGTAAGCTGAACAGTAAGCCACCTCTGTGCTGTGTCCCACACCCTCTAGTGAACCTGTCTGACTCAATGCACCATGCCTTTTCCTTTGCACAGGGTATCATATCAGTAACCTTCATCCTACAAGTTACAGAGACTTATTTTGGCTGCTCACAACATAAACATCCTGCACCAGTCCCTACCAGATCTGGTCCTGATAATACCTGACTTTTGCACACTTGGACAGAAGGTACATGACATATGCGAAGAAGGCTTGTGTGGGAATTCATTATTCTGGTTTGTGATCTTTTCAAGGTGTTACTTTCCTTAGGCAGCCTAGTCAATGCCTGCACATATTAGTAAGTTAGTGTGCATGGTCTGCTGTGGTATGTCCATAACTATGGCCACAGCTCCCCATACTTTGCATACTTGGTTATCAGTTGCAGTTTGTGCCATGCATAGCCTCTTCCCCACATACAAACTGTAGCCATACCTCAAAATATGACCTTGAAATCCCACACTCCATGCTGAAAGTCCTTCCCATAATTTGCTATGCTCATGGTTTGAACTCCCTGCCACACACAGATGCCATGTTAGTGTCATGGACTCCCTGCTACACATGCATAACATCTACCAAACACTCACTGACATCCAATGTAAAGTTTGCTGCTGTTCTTACTGAGGCATTTTACCATGCAGCACAGATTCCTTAATGCTGGGATTTAAGGAAGTGCCAGAGGCTTTATTGAAATTCCTTTGTTTTAGAGAAGTGGCTGTAAGCAGGGGTGTAACAAGCAAATTCCATGTTGTACAAGCTCTTAGTGCTACTCCCTAACACCTATCACTTAAAGAATGGACACATCTCTCAAAAATGCTGCCCTCCAAATGCTTAATAAATGTAGATAACATTTTCACCTGTTCCTCCTGAAACTATTAAAAATATTGTTTTTAAATTGGTAAGAGTGAATCTGTTGTTAAAAACATTTAGTCAGTTGTAGACATGATATTACCCAAAAAATGCCATATTGATACGATGCTCAGAAAAAAAGATGTATTCAGTAGAGTCCAATGAGAATGCCTGGCTACATCTTTGGCTGGTTTATAATGTGCTAACAAGAGCCAGTTTGTGTAGCAGCTGTACTTATGAAGTCAGTTAGTGCCACCAACTGCAAATTACTGCCAATCACTCTACACTCTCCATATATGTTGGCACGAGCCACGCACATCATAATGAGCCCAAAGTATGTGATCGATTTACTCATGATTATGGCATTGTTGTGCCCACGGCATCAAGGTGCTGTAGTCATGTTCTGGAACAACAATGCAGCAGTGCAGCAGTACAGCTGTGTTCTGGCATCAAGGTGCTATAGTCATGTTCTGGAACAACAATGCAGCAGTGCAGCAGTACAGCTGTGTTCTGGTGTGTAGTGCAATGTTACATTGTGAGACAAGAGATTCAACATCATACACCTGTGTACATTGGGTAATACTAACTCCTCATGTGGACTTGATTGAGTGGCCATGACCATTTTAGTTAATGAGTGATACATTCTTCCAGCTAGTTGTGCTAGGGAGAACAGGATTTTCCTGTTATTCCTACATGGGCACTTTAAGGAGCACTTACTGGTCAGTTATGATGGCCCTTTGAGGAAAGTGGATGGTTGACATGAGCTAGAACAAATGCTGTCTGTCACTAGCATGAGCTATCCAGACGAACAATGTTGGCAGTGCTGTAGTAATATGATGTGGTTCTGCCTTGAGCTTCTTCACCAGTGAGACTCAGAGATTCAGTAAAGGAGCCAGACATGTATTGTAAATTATATCAGTTTCAATAAGAAGAAATGTATAACATTAAATTATGGGGAAAATAACCATCAATATTCATAGACCACTAGAAGGCAAATCATAATCATTGTGGAGGGCTCACATCTAATGCATCAAAATGCGAGCAATACACTAAGGTAACAAAAAGAAAATATTTTTGTAATGAGAGCATGAACTGCAAGGAATGAAGAAATTATCTTACCCTTTACAAAACAATGATAAGGCTGATATTAGAATATGGAAAATAATTCTGCATATATTCAGCTAATGAAGTGGCTAGGATGAACAGGATCTAAAAATAATACACAAATTTTATCTTGAGGTTAAGACACAAATCCCATAATCAAAGTGTAATAGAACTAATATTACTCTCAGTTTATTAAAAATTAATAAGAAGTGATTTAAAATGGGCATATAAAATGTTTAAATATGACATTTTAAGCACTATTGCAAGTATTGAATTAGTGGAGCATCAGAGTTACACACTGAACGATAATTTACAACTGACAATAGAAAGATACAACAGAAAAATGAAATATTAAAATGGGCTATTTTCAAGTAAGAGTACCCAAAATCTGAAACAAAATCACAACCTTGACCAAAACCTCAACGCAGGGAAGAACCTAAACCGACTACTGTGTTGTATTATTTAAGGAACCAAGATAAGCCTTGCAAAGTGTGTACTATCTGTTCTTTACCTCCTGTAAATTTTAACTAGTTTTTACCCCAGATCATGGAGTATAATAACTAAGCTTACTCCAGCCAGGACTACCAGCAGCCTTACTCTACTACTTTGCTCCTACTATTTCAATCCTTAACTTAGGCCCTAGTTTCTCCCACTTTGTCCATTCTTTCTCTCTCTGCCCCACTTGTTTTTCTCATCAAGGTATCTCTACTGCTATTATAAGTTCTCCCACTAGATGGCAGCACTCACCCACTAATCTGCTTGCTGTGTTCTCAACTAGCAGCAAAGTGCTTCTACCAACTACTTACCTGTTTCTCCCACACTCTAAATATCCCACTATCACTGTATTGCCATCCTGACCCTCTCCCCGTCCAGCAACTTTTTTGTCCCTTACCTTCAGACTACCTACCTGGATTCTCCATTCCACTTTCACTGATTGTCTTCCCAGTCTCTCTCTTGTCCTTGGTCTGCCCCGCTCCGTTCACCCTTTCTCTCTCAAAGCCAATCATATCCTCCACCTACTTTAATCACCTGACCAAAACCAACTACTTCTCACTAACTGGATCTATCCTAACTCCTCCCCTTAATAACTACACCTCTACCTCAAATCACTTAAGATGCAAACACCAGCTTCCCCTGCAAATATTCAACTACTACTCATTATCACCCTTTTACCTCTCTTAACGACATCTTACCTACTAACCTTCTATGAACACTCTAATTACCTACAATTCTACTACCCTAACAAGCAAACAAGTATTATACCACCAACAACATGCCAAACACATATAAATATCACATCTCTTCCTACCTACATACTTCCAAAGTATCACAGATTAACCCATATTAAATATGCCCACCTAAAACCTAGAAAACAATTCAACAAACTTAATGTACTCCATTACCCTTGTCCAAAACCTCAACTACTTACCAGTGGTGACATCCATCCCAACCCAGGCCCTATACACTCTGCTAATATTGAGCTCCAAAGCCCCGATCACTCAAACCTTATCCCACTTAGGCTTCCTAATTCACTTTCTATAGCTCACCTTAATATATGTAGCTTAAATAACAAAGCTGCCTACCTCTATGCTCTCCTAGATGTCCACTCTTTTGACATACTATGTTTGTCAGAAACATGGTTAAAACCTTTAACTACTGATAATGAAATCTTATCACCTGGTTACAGTATCCTAAGAGCAGACCACAAAATTAAAAAGGGAGGGGGAGTTGCCATACTCTCTAAAAAAGGATTACAAATCTCCACACTAGACTGTTATCCAACACCTCATAATCATGTAGAAATTCTTGCCACCAAACTTCAACTTAACACTAGTAAATCAATAATCATTATCTGCATCTACCTACCTCCTGGTAATAATACTTGTATCCTTGAAGACACCCTTGCTGGATTATCTTCATCTTTCCCTCAAGAGACTATAATTCTAGGTGACTTTAATATTGATCAGAAAATCTGCTCACAAAATCAGCCAGCTTCACATATTAACCTATATGGATTTTCACAAATGATCAACTTCCCAACCAGAATTAACAAACCCAATATTAAAGAGAGTATATTAGATTGGATACTCATAAACAATCACCAGCAAATGTATAAGGCTGGAACCCTTCCTGCAGATGTAAGTGACCACTCACTCACTTATATCATTAGGCATAAGACAACTACTCCTAACCCAACCACACTCAGAACAATCAGAACTAATAAAAACTTTAATCCTGACTATTTCCAAAGTGAACTTAGAGCATGTGATTGGACACCCATTAAACACCTCCCTCTAGACGATGCAGTGAATGACTTTAATTCAAAATTCTTAACAATCCTAGACTATCATGCACCAAAGTGTACTATCAGAACTAAGTATAAGCCAGCCCCATATCTTACTAAGGAAACCAGGCAGAAAAACCTACTTAGAAACAAACTCTGGGCTCTCTGGAGATCTACTAAGCAACCCGCAGACCAACTTAAATTTAAACAAATGAGAAATGATACAAAAAAGCCATTCTCTTGGACAAAAAATAACTTTCACTGTCATCTCCAGCAAACAAACCAAAGGAATCCACAAAAGTTCTGGGACAATATTAACAAACTTCTTCACCCTGGTCATTCTGCCACACCACCCCCTACAGGAGCCAACCTCAAAGATCCCAAACAAACAGCAAATGCCTTTAATACCTTCTTCACAGAGGCCATCCAATCACTGGCCAATCAAATAACAACTCAGAATTCTAGTCACCCAAATTCTGTAACAAATTCACTCCCTATATTCCACTGACAACCAGTACCAACTCACCTTATCTGTAATCTTCTTCAAAAATTTAAACCATCAGCCCCATCAGCCAATAACCTACCAGCAGAATATCGCCAAAAAGCTGCCAAAGCTATAGCCTACTGAATATTAATTCTGATAAATAGAACCTTACAAGTGGGAAATATTGCTACCATCTGGAAAATCTCACACATCATCCCCCTACACAAAGGTGGCAATTCTAATGAATACTCCAGCTACCGTCCAATAGCATTGCTTTCTCTTTTAGCTAAAATAATGGAAAGATGTATCCATAAACAACTACTTGATCACTTACTGCAAAATAATCTACTTGCAAACTGCCAACATGGCTTCAGACCATTTCATAGTACTACCACTGCTCTTCTATCCTTCTCTGACAGCATCAATCATAACAAAAATAACAACACCCTCTCCTCAGCACTCTTTATTGACCTTTCCAAAGCTTTTGACATGGTCAACCATCATTTACTTATAAATGTATTAAGATTTCTTTCCCTAGATTTGCTGGTTATTCAGTGGTTCCAATTGTACCTTAACAACAGACAACAAGCAGTCCTTTGGGACAATAACCTATCTTTACATCTCCCCGTTACACTAGGAGTCCCTCAAGGCTCCATTCTTGGTCCCCTCCTATTCTCAGTCTATATAAATGACCTTCATCTAGCAATTACTCAAGCTACCTGTATTCAGTATGCAGATGATTCTACAATCATCTGCTCAGCTAAATCTTCATCTGAATTACAGTCCTTAACTCAGAGAATGTTTACTGTAGTAGAAAACTGGTTTTTACAATGTTGCCTCCTCCTGAACCCCAAAAAAGACAAAACTATTGCTCTTCATACCCACCCGCAAGCCCAGACCAATTAACTTCTCAGTCCTATCCAATAACGGTACCATTATATCTCCAGACCTAACTACTAAACTTCTAGGTATAGCAATAGACAACAACCTTACCTATGAAACTCACATTAACAATACTATAAAAACTGTAAACAGGAAACTGGACTCCCTGAATAGGATAAAGCCATTCCTTACTCCACAAGCCAGAACTTCTATTGCCCTTACCCATTTAATCTCCACACTTCTCTATGCGTCATCCATATATACAAATCTGATGAAAAACAACCTCAATAAACTGTCAAACTCTTATAATAGCATAGCTAGATTTGCTACAGCCTCCTCTTTCAGTACCCACCACTGTCATAATCTGAAATAACTAGGTTGGCTTGAGCTACAAAACCAAATCCATTATAACCAACTTATCATTGCCCATAAAACCTTCTTCCAACCAACTAAAACACCAATACTATCAAACCTTTTTACCCCTTATAAAAACCTTATAACTTATGCTCATCCAAGAAATTACTAATATCCAAGTATCAAAACCAATACGAAAGATGTGTGCAAGTCTGAAGTAGACCAAAACCAAAAAAAAAAAAAAGCACGAAAAAGCTGAATGAAGGTCAAAAAAAAAAAAAATAGGGTACTCCCAGAAAGCATTCTTTTCTTGGAGGTAGAGAGAGACTCTTGTTGGATGGTGGATATTGATGTAAGGTCTACTGTGTATTTGTTGATGTTCATCTCTGATGAATGAAGACTTGGATATGTACGTATTCTTTGTGTTGCAGTGTTGCAAAGTTATAAGGAAATTGTGTTTTTGTTTATCTTGAGAGTTTGGTTTTTGACCTTCATTTGGGCACTCGTGCAAGTCCTGTTTTTCGGTTTTAATATCCAAGTATATCTAACAATATCTCTGGTGACTCTCTGTTCTGTAATGCTGTTGGAAAATACTGGAACCAACTTCCAAATGAACTTACATCTATGTCCTCTTTAACACTATTTGAACAAAAATTGAAACTTTACCTTAAAACACACTGGTTATGCGCCTGTACAAACCCAGACTAATCTAAAATGGCATTGCTATCATCATCACTGCTGATCTAGCTTTTTTTCAACCAATACCTCTACTTTCATGGACTAATCCAAGTCTGTTCCTTACTCTATCCACAAAAAAAAAAAAAAAAAAAAAATTATTTTTTTCTTCCTTTCTTAAGAATAGAGTTACTAGCAAATTTATATAATGTTCTGCAACAATTTTTTTGTATTCAATGATTGAAATGTAATGTAATAATCTGCTATTACTTTTTGTACATGCATTTATATGTTAACCATTTTATGTTTATGTTTATCTTTTTGTTAATCTTTTCAAGTGGAGCTTATCTCCCCGGGCCTCTGCTGAAAATTGACATGTATCCAGTTAGACTAGCCCGGTCAACAAATGTAAAATAAAAAATAAATAAATAAATAAATATGCCAATTAATATAAGGCAACCAGAACACCTATTCATGTTTAAAACTGTTTTGATATATAGATCTATACATCCGCATATAGATAGATAGACAGACAGACACATATATGTATGTGTATATGGATTCACTTTATAATCTAGAAATACTAAAATACTGAATTTTAGTATCTCAAGACTATAAAGCCGAAAGGCCAAAAAAAAGACACCTATAACCGCAAAATTCAAAATCGCGATCATTTACATAACACACACCACCATACAACCAAACACACATACACCTACCTAATGACACTACAGCAAACAAAACAACACACACAAACACAGCATAACAAAGAAGCACAGTTACCCTATGTATAAGTAGGGGGGCAAGCCCCCATGCACTCCCCATTTGGAGGGGCTGCGCTCCCTACACCACCACTACTTATATATACTAACTCTGAGGTCTCACTAAACACACAAACACATAAAACTCACCACTACACACACTCACACACACTAAAATCATTACCCAATACCCTTACAAGAACATCACTTACCTGAATCCCCAGCTAAAAACACAAACCGCACCACACGTCATGAAAGTGACAATACAGTGGCAAATTCAACATTTCCACATTCGATATTATGCAGTTTCTCATAACTGCACTTTCAACTTTATAGTCTTGACATACTAAAATTCGATATCTTAGTATTTCTTGATTATAAAGTGAAACTGTGTATGTGTATGTATGTGTGTGTATATATATATATATATATATATATATATATATATATTTTTTTTCTTTGAAAAGGTGTATGAAACTAGATTATCTGAAACTTGGCTGTTTGCATGGCTCTTTGAGGTCCTCATTCATTTGCAAACACTAAAACATTATTTTGTTTTCAAAAAGTATTGAAGCATTCCCTGAACATGGTTGGCTACCACAGAAGACAGAAGTGCATCCCCAGGCAGCAGGGTGTGTACATGTTGTGTGGCAGTCCACCTTACATCTGCACCGGTGTTATTTTCATACATGGTTCATGACTGATGATAGCTTGCCATTCAGTCATTTTTTCCATTTTTCTTTACATCCGGTTGTAGCAGAGAAGGAAAAGGAAAACCCCAGGATAGCACTATTTCCACTTGTCAATGTATCTGTAATAACAAGTATAATGAGATGAGTTTAGAAAAAAATCTGAAGGCTTTTTTTTTAGGAATAAAAAGAAGTTTTTGTGGGTGGGGGGTAAAACAATGAATGATAGTTGTACATGCAGGGGTATTTTTGAAAGATTTCAAAGAGGAAGTTTCTCCTTTCTTGGCTAAAATGGTTAAGAGTTGTTGTTGTGTCTTTCAGCTTTTAGGTTAGGGGTCGCCACAGCGGAACTCCGGTCCACTACTGATTGGCAGTAGATTTTTACATGCCGAGTTACCAGCTCTGACGCACAACCTTCAACGAAGGTACGCCCATTCGTGCATGTCTCCACACAGAAGACGCTCTAGCTGAGAATCGAACGGGACAACATCTTACTGTGAGGCAACAACGCTACCGCAGCACCTCCACCGCGGGTAATGTTATTATGAAAGAAATAAAAAATGAAGAAGGGAGTATTGTGCATAATCAAAAACATATAAAGCATGATTTAGAAAAAGTCAGAAATATATAGATGAGACAGGAAAGAGGAGTGCAAAAGTGAGAAATGTAGGATGTTTTGAGTTTTTCAGATGAGACAACTGAAAGTTTAATGAGAGAGGTTATGCTGGATGAGCTGAATATAATATTGGAAAAATAATGTTGAAGAGGTATCTGGCTTGGGTGTTATAGATTATGTAGTGTATAAAAATTAAAGGTATGGCAGAAAGTGTTATTAGTAAATGCATCTGATGAGTGGCTACAAGAAGTTGTTATAAATGATGAGATATGTCAGAGGGTTATTAAATTATAATGGAAAAAGAAAGGGAAAAAGAGTGATATCATGAACTGGAGACCAATAACATTAAATGATATGGGCTATAAGATTTTTATAAAACTATTGCAGGTTAGACTTAATAAGGTGTTGCATGAAGTTCTGGTGGAGGATAGTTGTGGTGTTAAGGGTAATGTAGTTAGCATTTGTTAATTTTGGCGACAGGAATGGTGGCTGGTATTGTAGAGGTAAAGATGTTAGATTGTTAGTAGGGGATGTTAGAAAAGCATTTGATTGTGTAGATTGTGATAGTTTATGAGGTATCATGAAAGAATATGGTTTGAAAGAGATTTTGTTTTATTTAGTTATTAATGTAGAGGGGATAAAGATGTGTGACACTATGTCAGAAATCAGGTATTCTGTAAATGAAATCATGCCCATTCCTAGTTTTGTTCTTATGCAGATGACATAATTGTGATAGTGAAGGATGAAAGATGGATAGAAAGAATGGTTAGTCTGAGGAAAGTGATATAAAAAGAAAGAACATTATTTATGAGCAATGGGATGGTATAATTTATAAGATTAAAGCAGCAGACTATGGAAATGATTCATGATATCTTATAAGAAAAAGCGTTCTAGTATTAGTTTAATTGTTTTAGGTAAGAGTGGGTATTTGGCTAAGGTTTATATTATTCCTGGTATAAAAGAAGACTGAGGGTTTAATATTAACCTAATGGTGTATGCATCTATGAAATGATTTCTGAAAGTGAAGAGATAATGGAATGTAAAGTAACATAAAATAGGGATCTGGAAGTTAAAAACAAAGATGTTTAGGAAGGTTTGGTACAATAGTATTGTTAGAAAATGTTATGGAATAAATAAATTTTATTGATTAAAAATGGAGTTTGGCTGCAATATTAAGTAGGTGTGTGTGTGTGGGGGGGGGGTAATGGTGTAATTAATGACTGGGTAATTGTTTGTAATGAAGGTGTATTTCAATTTGTACTGAAATGGAGTTATTGCATAATCCAGTGGCATGGCATCTTTTACATCCACCTGACAACCACCAATTCATCAGATGGGACCTTGATTTAACATTTCATCTGAATGTACTCTCAGGAGTGCAGCACAGCCTAATACTTAACTGCAGTGCCAGCAATCCAGTCGAACTGTTGTGCCACTGATACTGCTCATTACCTTGGATTTGATGTAAGACTCGTCACAACCCATTTTAGTGTTATGCATATGGTGAAAGCCTACCACACCACAAAGCAGAATACTGGGTGTATAGAAGGACTGCTCCATTAGGGTTATGGGTGTGTTGGATGCCTTCCATAGCACAAAACAGAGTTTTAGTGATATGGATGGAATGCCCTACATTAGCAATTTGGGTTTGGGAGAAACATCCAATTGCACATATTTATGTTCTCAATGTGGCAGAAGGCTTCCACATAACATGCAAGGGTTATACGTGAGGTGGGAGGTTCTTAGACCCAACATCAGTATTTTTACTGTGGTAAAAAGGTTCACATTCCCCATTATTTTCATGGGAGTTACAGGAGTTTCTCACACTATAAGTTAGTGTTTTGGGTGTGGAGCAATCCTGCTGCAGGGATGTCTTCCACAACCACATCAATGTTTTAAATGTGGGAAGTCACCCACACCCAACAATCAATATCTCAGGTTTGAAGAAATCCTAGGATATTAGTATTATGGGTGTGGTGGAAGACTTCCACATCATATGTTCCACACCCCTGTTACTTATTCTATCAATTCAAAATGTACTATTACATAAAAAAATTAAGTATTTTCTGTTTGTGATGTGACTTCATATGAAAAATACAGCATCTCCAAAATACTGTACTTCTTACTTCTGTGGCTGGGAGTGGGTAAGGGATGGATAGGAAATTTATACTGCATTTATAAATGAAATGTGAATTGTTTCAATTGCCATTAGTGTGGGCAAATAATTATTTGTAGCTAGGGATACTTCAACAAGTTTTTATTGTTATCACTGGCTTTTGCTAACATTATTTGTTGAATTTTCTGGGGGAATATTTCCTTTCCAGATTCAAGTGCCATTTTGTATGAGTTTGAAGGAAATGTCATGATTTCTAAATTAATTACTTATTTTTAGGAAAAAATACAGGGTTGGAATATTTATTTTTATTTCTTTATTTTTGTATAGATCTTGTGTGGTTTACTGCTTTGTCATTTAATATTTAGTGTTTTTTAGAATGTTTATAGGTCAGCTGAAAGTCAGTTCAGACTGACTTGATGGCATAACATATAAATGTCTGATGACATCCATAGGTTATAAATACAGAGATGGTGCAAATCACAAATAAATATGTTCTGGGCTGGTTATGTGTCCTTATTTAACATTGACTAGATCGGTAGTTATGGTATACACCTCTGCATGCACACACACACACACACACACACACACACACACACACACACACACACACATATATATATATATATATATATATATATATATATATATATATATATATATATATTAATGGAACTTGTAATATGTTTAAGGAGATAAAATACCCTGTGAATATCATAGATGAGGTGATGAAAGAAGTGATGAATGAAAGGATGGGTAAATATAAATGTATTTTAGGGGTTGAGAAAATGAGAATAGGAACAACATTGTGGAGAAAAGTGCTGTAAACAATGACATGAACTACAAAGGAGCATGCACCATTTATTTTAAAAGTGATACTAGGAATATCCAAAAAGTCATTAGTAATAATTGGAGGAAGTTTGACAGCTTCTAAGATTTAGAACCTATTTTTAAGGAACCTCTTAGATTTGTTCTGAAAAAAAGGAAAAAACATTATGGAAATGTTTTATCACAATCCAAAAATGAGAAGAGGGCAGAAAAGACCTGGTACCTTTAAGTGTCGAGTATGTGGACAGTGCCCCTACATATCAAACAAGGAATTTATTTATGCAAAACAAGGGATAGGTGGATAGAGGCAACCATCTACTCAAATTGTAACAGTGTAGGATTAGTATATTTAGTAGAGTGTAGGGGTTGTGATGCTTTTTACATTGGAAAAACTACACGCAAACTTAAAAAAGAGAGTATATGAACACCTATATGATGTACAGAAAAAAAAAGGATACAAAGAATGCACTATATAAATGCACTTTAGAATGCCAACAGGCTGGTTTTAGTTATTTTGTCCTAGAAGAAATAACCCAAGACCCAAGAGGGGGACCATGGGAAACCAGAATAGAGTACAGGGAGGTCTATTGGCAGTTGGAGTTAGAAGCCAGTAGACCTCCAGGCTTAAATGAAAATATATCCCCGGTACCCATTTTAAAATTAAGAGCTGCTAGAATCGAGGACAATATTCTTTTGGTTAGGTGACATATATACACCCCTTACAGTGTATGCATATGAATATGTATGGTATCAGTCACACAGATACAAAGAGTATACAAAATTCTTCTAAAATGTCTAGTATACATAATTCTTCATAAAATTTGTTCAGCACTTCTGCTTTTCTGATTTTTTTAAGACTTTAGATATCTTTGTGTAGGATGGTGTTATACTTTTAAATTTGCTCTCATTTGTCACTATAATGTGCAAGTGAAATGTTAAAATAATATTACCATGACTAACATATAACATAACCATTTCTTTGTGTTTATCCAATACTGTATTCCTAGCTATTTCAAATGTTATTTAGCAAAGTGTGTATTATCTATTAAATAACTTCCTAGTGTTAAACATTTTGAAACATTCAACTGTACCACAGTTACATACTGTTTATCTCTCTACTTGTATTTGATGTGAGAAAATATTCAATAAAAAGTTATTTGCAAAAAAAAAAGACTTTAGATAATTTATACTATTGACCACTAGATAGCATCACCATCCTTGGAAATAATAGGTTTTAGGCCAAATTACCTATTTCATCAATTCATATTTTTATAGGCTTTTCTAAAGCTTTATTTATTTTTTTTATAGATGTTATTATATCAATCAAATAATTCACCTATTAGTATTTTTGTATGACTATTTGCATCCTTTATCTCCACAGTGGGAACTTGGGTAGCTTGAGAATGAATTTTAAAACTAATGAATTGTTTTGTTGGATCAATGGTTTTAATAATGGGATTAGGGTATTTAAGAACAGAATTTGTAATGGTATTGTATCTGATGAAGTTCTGGTGTTTAGAGGATGAAAATGCTGTGATTTCCTGAAGCTTTAACACAAGATTGTTTTTATAACTTTAGAACTTTGTAAGTAGTGTCTGATTTCATCTGGTGCCTCCAAGTGCCCCCTTTTCTCAGTTTTATTTATATATATATATATATATATATATATATATATATATATATATATATATATATATATGTGTGTGTGTGTGTGTGTGTATATCAGTCTACTTTGCAATCCCAACATCTCACAATCATAAAGACAAAAATCCTGAGACGACAATCATGAAACAGAAAATACTGAACTGCATAAGTTTACCCAGTGCAAGTAAACACTTGCCCAATGTGGGGACTTATGCCCTTTCTTCACTGTAATCTGATCCTGGAGTTGGTTTATATAGTTGGCGAGTATGGGAGGCACAGCCCCCACCTAGGTAGGTTTTAGATGCCATGGTGTGTGTTAGTGTTGTGTTGGGCAAGTGTTTACTTGCCCTTTGCATTTGTCATCTCTGGATTTTCATCTTCATACTTGTGGGATTTTAGGATTGTGAAGTAGATCCATATATATATATATATATAGAGAGAGAGAGAGAGAGAGAGAGAGAAAGAGAAAGAGTATTTATTTATTTTACATTTGTTGACTGAGCCAAAGCTCTTTTTCAGTGGAGGCCCGGGTTGAAACGCTCCAGAACATACACAATTAATAAAGAGATATTCAATAAGTTACAATTTTAACATCAGTAGTTACAAGTTATATAATAAACAACAGCATGTTAGCAGGTACAGCATGATAAGCAAAAATGTTTTTTTTTTTTGCTAACCTAAAGTAATAAAAGCAGATTATAGAAAAAGTTTTAGAAGTTACATAGAAGGAATGGTATATAACAGTAAAACAGGATTGTGTTGGTTGGTTATAATTAGGGAGGGTGCAAGCAGTGGCCGGTCCACTGTTTTGTAAAGTAGTCTTTAGTAGCTAGCCTAAATTGTTTGGGGTGAGTAAGGCTCCTTATTTCTAGTGGGAGTTTGTTCCACTCACTAGAGAAGTGATAGCTGTATAAGTTGCAGCCTGTCTTAGATTTAGGTTTGTAAACAGGTAATAAGTCTTGGTTTGCACTCAGAGATGTCTGATAGGTGAATAGTGGAAGATGAGGGATGACTGCACTGGGCAGAAAGCTGGCTGATATAGAATGGAGTGCATAATTTGTATCTGAGATTGGAAAAAACAGGTGTGGTACTTCAAGCCAGTTCAGGTATTTTAGGAAGGGACAGTGGTGGGATTTATATGTTTGTTGAGCTGCAAATCTATTTGTCTTGTGATAGGTTGATTCTAGTTTGTCGAAAAGAGAGGAGTTCAGATTTGTGAGTATTTGGGAGCAGTAAGTTAAGCAAGACAGAAGGTAGGCAGGAGAAAGAGTAACCCTAGCTTCAGGGGTGAGGAATTTGTTATTCCTGTACAGGAGTCCTAGCTTCTGATGTTTTTTTCTGATGCAATTATTAATGTGTAGATCAAATTTTAGTTGATCATCTATGGTAATGCCAAGTAGTTTTGTGCTAGATTCGACCTTTATAGCGCTATTATGTAGGGATGTTATGGAGAAGGAAGGCTTGATGTGGTTAACTGATTTGAATAGAAACAGTAGCAATTTTGTTTTCGTAGGGTGGAGGATAAGCTGGTTATTTGTGAGCCATGCCTCTTCTGAGTTAAAAGATGTCTGGGTATTAGTTTGGAGTTCAGAGGGTGAGTTAGCAATAGTGATGACTGTGGAGTCATCTGCATATTGGATAATGATAGAGTGAGGACAAGAGGAGTAAAGTGAGTTGGTGAAGATATTAAATAGTAGAGGTCCAAGAATAGATCCTTGGGGGACACCTGTTCTTACTGGAAGGGGAGTAGATAGTGTTAAGTCCCATCTCACTGACTGCTGCCTATCAGTGAGATAGTAGAGAACCATCTGACTGTTCCAGGGGAGAAGTTAAGGTCTGTAAGTTTGTTATGTAGCAAAGACTGAGAGACAGTGTTGAAAGCCTTTGATAGGTCAAGAAATAGGCAAGATATGAGTTTGTGTTTGTCTTTGGCTAGAGAAATAATGTTTAGGAAGAATAGTAGAGCTGTGATAGTACTTTGCTTGGGACGAAAACCATGCTGTGTAGAGTAGCTTTTCCTGTGTGGGATAATGCATAACTTGCTTATGCATACATTTCTCGAGGACTTTTGAGAGTTGGGAGAGGATAGCAATACGTCTGAAATTAGAGATTTCTGTGGAGTTACCTCCTTTATGAATAGGAAGAGTGTAGAACTGTTTCCAGATAGATGGAACTTTAAATTCAGAGACTGAGTGATTTATTAGCATAGATACAGGCAAGGCAAGGGAGTGTGCTGCAGTTTGGAGAACGTATGAAGGGATATTGCCTGTAGATACAAAGCATGGTTTCAGCTTAGAGAGTAAAGTTTTGATGTAGTTATTGGGAACAGATTTGAAAGGGAAGGAATTTTTAGTGTTAGTAGTTAGGGGAGGTTAAGGGAGATTAGAAGTGTTGTTTGAAGGGTTAGGGTTAAATAGTTTGGAAATAGATTCAATAAAGTAGGTGCTGAGTATGTTAGCAGTCTCTTCTGGTGACTTGGGACATGGATTTGATGAGGTTGGGTTGCCAGAGTGTAGTATCTGGTTTATAGCATTCCCAAATTTCTTTGGATCAGATTTTAATGATGGGGGATTATAACAGAAATATTTTTTGTCTTTGTTGATGAGTTTTTTTGTTTGATATCTAAGTTATTTGTACTTCTGTTAAGTCAGCTGGAAGTTTGGAATGTACCCATTTTTTCCAAACCCTATCTCTGGTTTTCATTAGGGTACGGGCTGTTTTAGATAACCAGGGTGAGATTTTTGCTTTTGTTTGTACTTTTCTGGGTGGAGCTAAAGAATTTAAAATGCTAATGAAAGTTGAGTTGAAGGCTTTTACTGCATTATCTAGTGGGAGCTGTCTAAGAAAGTTCCAGTTGATTCTAGAGAGAAGGGTCGTGAACGTGTCAGGGTAAAAGTTGGAAAGTTTACAGCAGATGATAAGCCTGTGTGGTTTAAAAAGATGGGTGGTATATCGGAGCACTTTTATAGGTGAGTGGTCACTCAAGGAGTCTGGTAGTATTTCTGGATTATGGTATTTGCAATGCACACAAACACACACACAACACATATACAGTATGTAGGTTTATTGTAAATGGTTAAAGTATATTTTGACTTGCATTGCTCCACAGCAAAGTTATCAAACAACAGATTATTGAGTTAAGGCATTAAATACAAAAGCAATTTTTTTTTTTTTGGTCAGAGGGCCTGCTCATATTCAACAATCTTGTACAAATACCAGACTCCCATTCACCCTATTCAAACTGCATTTTTATTCAGTCATCTTACTTTAAATAAAAAGCATTTAATACAAGTGTATTTTGACTAACTGTGGGATTAATATATATCTATATATATATATATATATATATATATATATATATATATATATATATATATATATATATATATATATATATATGTTTATTCATATGTAGATATAGGAATATAGTTCATTCAGTTTGAGTAATATTTACACTGACTATCAAGCTAACAAAACCAAATGACTAAAATTTCATTTTTAAATGTAAAAGTCAGTTTACAGCAATCACAAACAAAGCAAAGCACATAAAATAAAGTTTTATGCAAAGACAAGCTCATCTGTAGCACATGCATGTCTATTGCATAAATACACTTACACTTACTCCACAATTAAAAAGAATGGAGAAAGTGTAAACACTACTTGCAGCACACAAACAGCTCAGTCATAAAGGCCATTCATACACCTATCATCTTCTATTGCATTGACTAACACTTTAACTATGTCAATATACAGAACACATGCAACTGTCCTTCAGTACAAATGGATGATCCTTTCAATGTGCACCCTTAATGCTGACTGTTTAAGAGATGTCCAAGGATGATCACATGTTCAGGGAGTGGTGAGTGATACCTCATTGAATGTGATGTGTCCTAATGTCAATGAACGTAAGTGATGAAAAGGCTTTCTTTTTCATTACTTAAAGATTAAATGGCATTTTGAGGCAATATAAAAGCAACTTCCAGATCTGAGACATCTCAACAGTTACAGCTGAGCTTTCTGTCCACAGCAATGTCACATGTTTTTAAAATGAGGATATTCACCACTCTAAATCCTCACATGCTCTTCTAATGGTATAATTCCATGCTACAGTGTCTTCCCTGTGATCTTGAATTCTAACATATTGTGGTTCTGTTCAAGGCCAACCATCCATTGAAACATACTATCACTTTTAGAAGCTAGTTTCCATAAAAGACCCATACTGAACATTTATTTTTCTGCTTCAAAGGCATAGGTGACATGATGGAGGCCGCCACCTTAGGAGCAAAGGATTACAGGACATGAATGGCAGATGCTCACTGGCCTAAAGTACATTATCTACATTACTGCATATGCAGTCAAAACTCAAGTGCATAAACTGTAGCAACACATATTTTGCTATAGTTTAAAAGGACAGGAGATTTTTTTTTTTTTTTATAATCGAGCCTCAAGTCAGAGTTGATCAGCCCAGGTCTGTAAGAATAGATCTGTTTTGCAACTTAATTAAGGAACAGGCATTTTGAAGGAGGGGAGATGACACCACGTGCCAAAATAGCTAACTACATCTGTAGTCTGCTTAACTGTTGTTTATAGGATTGGACCCCAAGTTAGCCTTACTTATAATGCCATCCAGTACTGAAGTCCCATAACCTTGATTCAGCTACTTGATCAATTTGTGGTTGTAGGTCACACCACAGAAATCTGTCTAGTACTTGTGACAGTGCTGCTGCATATAAATAGCAGTTGGACAGTATCTAGCCAACCTATGGTCATAAATACCAAACTCCAAATATTTTCAGGGCAAATGCATAGGATGATTTGGTCATACATTCCTGGCAGTAGTTTACTTGGTTGGATGGTGGCTTTCTGATTAGCAGTTTGGAAAGGATGGACTGTATGGATTCATTGTAGAATATCAATCTTCTGCAAAAAGGAGATTCCTGGATAGATCCTTCTGGTGTCTCTTTGGAAGTGGCACAATTAAGGGATGAATTGGCTTCTTTGAAAGGTGACCTTACCAGGTTAATTGAAATGCTGTCACAAACTGAAGGAGGTGTTAGCATTTCAAACGAAGGTGGTCTGTTTCCTTTATCGTCATCTGAAGGAAGTAGTTTGCACATGTCCGGTACTGGGGCAGCTTCAGTAGCAGTTTGTAATGGTGGTAGCATTGGACTGACTGTTTCTCCTACAGGAAGAGGAGATGTAATTGTGGAGAAAGCATGTAGAAAAGAAACCACAGCCAGTACTAAAGGGAATATAGGTGATGTGCAAAGACGTGACAACACTACAAGAACAGGTATTCTTTCTATTAACTCTACTGTAGCTCCTACAGTGAATTTGCAACCTAAAAGACAGTTGTGTGTAACCGGTGGAAGTGAAGGAACGTAATTACAGTGTACATTGTTTTTTAAAAATGTTATGGACAAGACATTATACTTAAAAAAAAGAAGCGGAATAAGTGAGAGACTATCCGACTTTGTAAGAACTGATTTTCACCTTAGAGAAAAAACTTTTTAAGTTTATTGTTTGCAGACAGAAATGGGGTATTTGAGTTTATGTATGAAATTAAAAATTGTATCTCAAGGTTTATGATGTACTCGTTCCAATTTGGTTTATGTTATCATGTGGAAATGATTGCTGATTTAATTTGTTTCTTTGACATATGTGGTTTAGAACTGATTCCTAGAATTATAAAGTATAATGACGTTGTGTTTGAATTTTCATGACTAAAAATAGATGAGTTGAACAAGTCCATTTTAAGTGATTTATTGTTTGACCAATACATGTCTTTATATGAGAAAATAATGAATAAGACAGAGAGAAAGTAAAACAAAGATTTTATTAGAAAGCAACAGAAACTTGAGAAAGATGCTAAACAATATTCCCAAAATAAGGCATTTTCTACCTTTCATTTGCATGGCTTTAAAGCTGGTATGAAGGGTACAATAATTAGGGAAGGTGACCAGTCACCACCTGGAAATTTTCAAAGGGGATGTAGTAAAGAATTATATGAGCTTGACTCTTTTTCTCTTAGACCACAGTTTTTCAACCAGTATGCTGGTTAGAGAGACTGGCCAGCTGATCATAACAGACTATGATTCAGGGCAGAATCAACAGCTGTCTCCAAAGAAAGACAGCCACAGGGATGGGGTGGTGAGGAGGAAATGATTGAAAATAGTAATGCTGGTATTATAGGGTCTTACAAAGGATTTAAAATATAGAATTATACTGATCTTCCTCTGACTAAGGAACATTTCTTATTATTTTCTAAAGGGTTCAAGCTTGTTCCCACATGACCAGTAGATGTAGCAAATTCATTGGTAGAATTAAAAATGTTCACTAGCAAATTAAATTTTTAAGTATATTTTAAGGACCAGAATAATATTAGTGAAAGGACAGCGGATAATCCTTCCCACTTAAAAAGAATTAGTACTTTTAACCCCCCTCCGTTTGCATACCTTGATACAAGTATTTGAAAAGGCTGTAATGGAAGATATATACAAATTGTTTTCCCAGGAAAAGAAAATGCATTGGAATCATTCTAAAAAGGAAAAAGAAATTTTAAGTGCTTTGGAAAGGAACAAGGATTTAAGGGTGATGAAACCAGACAAAGGGTGTGACTATATTTAAAATGGAAGATTATAGAAATGTGATTACTAATTTATTACACAACAATGTTAACTATTCTCCTATTTTGTTTAATGAAATTAACACTGCACATCAGAGGATAGATTCCTACCTTGAGGAATATCTTTTGGATAAGTGTATTGATATGGACTTTCAGTACTTGCAACAACCTAAACTTATAATCTGAAATATTTTCAGGATTCCAAAGGTCCACAAATGTGTATCAAACCCTCCATTTAGGCCAATGGTATCAGCTAGAGGCTCTAAAAACCCATCCTACTGCTGTGTTAATAGATAGTTTGGTTAAAGAAGTTGTGAATAACACCCTCCACCTGGTGAAGGATTCATGGGATTTTTTAAGCAAACTTAAGCAGAATTTATGGAAAAAAGAGCTCATTTTTTAACAATTGATGTGGTGGATCTTTTTTCCACAATACCCAAAAATGAGGGTGTGCAATATTTCCAAGAGATTTTATGGCAAAGCTACTCTGTACCAAATGAACAAATTTCTGTTGTAGGAGAACTGTTAGAAATTGTGAGAGAACAACTTTGTTCATTTTGAAGTTGAATATTACCAACAAATTGCAGGAGTAGCCATGTGTGCATCTTGTGCCCCAGCCTTTGCCAATATTGTTATGCTAGGATGGGAAAGGGAATTTGTGTTTCCTAGTCCTTTTGCCAAATATATACATCTTTATGTAATATTTTTTTGGATGATATATTTATTTTGTGGAACACGGTAGGAGAAGAGATACCAAAGTTTGTGTACTATTTGAATGGTTGTTCTAATTATTTTAAGTTTACTTACACTTGGAGTTATGATGGGATCAGTTATTTGGATACCTGGATATCTCACACTACTAGTGGTTTTAAGTCTAATATATTTAGGAAGGACACATTTTGTAATGCACATTTACATTACACCAGTAAACACCCACGGTCCCACAAAAAAAAGTTTGGTCAAAGGACAAGCTATTCTAACAGCTAAGATGACATCCATGTATGAGGATCTTTGGGGTGAGCTTTAACGCTGAAGGATATGTTGGTAGACAGAGAGTATCCAGAAAAAATGCTTGATGTTCAAATTAAAGAAGTATATTGAGGATGGGGGACAAAATATCACCCTTTGTTAGGTAATGAAATGGTAAGGGCAAGTGAAGCCCCTCAGAATGTTCATTATGAAAAAGCCTTAGGTTTTATAACATAATCAGTATCCTAACCATATTAAGGGAACTGTAAAAATAAATTGGAACACCCAGTGAGTAGAAAGATTCATGAATTAGTGGGACAAGAACCTGCCTTTTCTTATAAAACAGGGAAGAACTTCAAACAATTGTTTGAGGGAGGAGCAAACTATTCAGTAAATAAGGGTACAATTCCCTGTGGCTGTTGTAATCAATGTAGTTATATTGTAAAAGAGAAAAGTATAGTTTTGACCAACATGTTGCAAAGTAAAGTAGATTTTGCTTATGGAAATTGTGCCACAATTAAAATTGTTTACTTAGCTAAATGTGAAAACTGCACAGGCTTCTATACAGGGAAGACCAAAAGGGCATTAAAAGTAAGAATATATAAACATCTGTATGACATAAGTAAAAAGAAAGAAACAAACAAATGTCCTTTACAGCCATTCCTGCATATGTGAAAATGTTAAAAGTTTTTCTTTTGGAATTTTAGAAAAGGTGAAAATTAACCCTAGGGTGGTGACTGGCAAAGACTGCTGATGAAGAGGAAATTAATGTGCCATCTGAGGTTAAATGCACATTATTGCCAAGTCTCAATGACCAAGTTTCCATTGTACCAGTATTAAAAGAGAAAGTGGATGTTTTAATTTAAAAAACATTTTTAAAAAGTTTAAAATGTTTTAATAATGGTTAAGTTGTATTTTAGATGTTGAATATATGTACATAAAATTACAACTTTTTATGTTTTGGTAAAAGTAAGGGTTACAATAATTAAATAAAACAAAACAAGGGTATAAGTAGAAGTAAGTGTATGGCTGTTTAAGGGGGTGGTGAAATTTGTTTAATTGATTTTAGTCATTTCAAATTGAGGCAGGATGTATATAAAGAAAGGAAGTAGTATGGGTGTTTTACCTGATTAAGTTTCTTTGAGAGGACAAAAGCACTTATGATTTGTATGGATTTGTAGATTTGAATAAATATTGTAACTTCATAATCATGCAGAAGTCAGAATTTTTTGTTTTTACAATCATTCCTGGTATCCAGCTGTAGTATGTTGTTTCCGCACGGTGCTGAACACTGACTAGTGATACAACCCCCCAAGATTTCCAGCTGACACACAACAGGATTGAGAGGTCAGTACTTTAGGCAAGCCCTAGTGCTCATTAAAGTTTCATTTATAGTAGAATGATCTAACTGTCCAACTGAGCGAAGAAGCAAAGTTGGCATTTGAAACTCTATTGAACTATTTTTCACCTAAAGAAGGCTGCCTGTTAGTGGCTTCAGGGAAATTGCATCACTTCCTAGATTTGAGAATGATTTTTCTTTTTCTTCTTCTTTTTTTCTCTCCCTCTGGGAGAATTTTCAGAATTCAGTCTAGGATAGTTTCTTCTCTATTGTCTCACCACTGTAGCTTCCTTATGATGACTATAATCTTGACATTTGACGTACTTGTCAAATTATTAATGACTCACTACCCTTGGTTACAGATATCCTCCTCAGCACAGCATCTTAAAGCAATGGCAGACATTACACAAAACCTTGTAGAGTAACTACTTTTCTTTATTTGTAAATTTTCACTGTCTTTCATTACATTGTGTTGAAATGTCCTTTCTCCATGTTACTTAAACAGCAATTAGAAGTGGAGGAAATTGTCAGACATTTAGCACTAAGACTGATTTTGCTTTTGATCCCTTAAAGATTAAATGGTATTTTGAGGCCATATATGTTATTTGAAAGGTGCAGGGTTGGGAGGGTGGGCTAATGGTTAAGGTGTTTGCCTTACAAACACAAGGTGCAGGGTTTGAGTCTCACAAGGGATAATTGGCTAGGCTTACAATGGTTTGCAAGGGCAGTTAGCCTAGTACTAACCTATGAATTTATGAACCTATGAACCAGTGGTGCAGCACTTAGAGTTACTCCATAGAGCAAGAAGTTCCACGGTTTGATTCTCAGCTAGCTTGCCTTCTGTGTGTCCTCCCTGCATTCATGTGGGTTTCCTCTGGGCACTCTGGTTTCCTCCCATGTTACAAAAACATGCGTCTGGAGCATTTCTCCCCGGGCTTCCACTGAAAATTGGCTTGTTCCAAGTTGGATTTTCATGTAAACAAATGTTAAATACATAAAAAAGTAAAAATAGAACAGCAACTCCCAGATATAAGACATCTGAAAATTACATCTAAGCTACATGGAAAACTATGCTAAATATTTTAAAACTGATTTGACATATAGCGCCATATGGTGTGCAGATTCTGGATATATTGTTGTAATGAACTAATATCACTAAAATGAGATACATCTCAAAATTGACCACTTTTATTTCTTTCACTTTTATTTCTTTCACTTTTATAGTCTTATTCTAATACTTAACTACAAACATTGAGTTGCTAATATAACAATAGCAAGAAATATGGGATTAGACTTTCTAATGTTACTACATTACTAGCATTCCTGAGTGATTCATATCTAAATTGTGCTTTTACAAATGTAATTGTAATTGTTACCACAATTGTCTGTATCTTATCCAATGCAGCTTATGCACTAAAGTAACAGCTAATCTATTCAGGCTGTGATGATATCCAGTCAACCCCATAATACTTGGCATCAACAGCAGTATAGATGCTCAACATTAACATTTAAAAGCTTAACTTTTTGGTATAAGTTTATTCATTTTACAAACAAACCTAAATGTTATGCAGTATCATTCTCGGTAATGAGTTCATATAGATGAAGTATGAGAAAAGTTGATAATCTCCTAAGTATCAGCCTTGACTGCAGTACAGGATACCTCTGTTTTATTAACAGATGCATGCCTTACAGAGCAGTCAACTTCCTGAGGGGAAGGGACTGAGTAGCACGTTTGCTGGATCACCTACACTTTGGGTGAGATAAAAGGTTTATAGGGGAAGCAGTTACCCACAATGAAGACCTCATACTTTAGCACTTCTGAAAACAG
Source organism: Protopterus annectens (assembly GCF_019279795.1). Classification (NCBI taxonomy): domain Eukaryota; kingdom Metazoa; phylum Chordata; order Ceratodontiformes; family Protopteridae; genus Protopterus; species Protopterus annectens. The sequence continues at coordinate 1,058,138,765 of NC_056745.1, forward strand.
TTGTGAAAATGTACCACCAGATCATGTATATATATAAATCCACACTAATGTCATCATACATTAAGCAAAAATGTAGACATAAAAATTCCAAGCCCGTCTCTTACTCCAACTGGCAATAAATATTTTCAAACAACCAATGGAAGAACAAATGTGTCAATAAGATGATGACGTTCGATGGCCAAGAAAGGGGTGGGCCAAAGAAAAAAAAGAATAAATTGTCAGATACAACACATATGCAGACTTTAGGCAGTAACTATATTATTATGTAGTACAGGCGAAATCAGCACATGGTGAAAATGTTTTTCAAATTAATGTTGAGCACATAAAAAATTTTAACTTTGTTTCTAGTTGTTAATTACAAACGGATGCATCTACAATATCAATTACTTTGTAACAGAATTAAGCAAGTAATAACGCCTGGCACCATGTGTGCTAATATGTAATTAATGCCCACACCTCTGGAAGGGCATTAATTGCACATTAACGCACATCCTGAAGGGCATTATTGCACTTAGAAAATGAGCTTTCTGTAAAATTGCTGTGGTTTACTTATTATTTATTTATTTTTAATACTATATTTTTTTAATAAATATTTGATGTAAAATAGTTCCTCTGCCTAATGTTTCAGACCTGCTGTAGTATATTTTAATGGTGTTGGAGGAAGCATTTTACATCCACTATAACAGGTCTATATTACATCATCGAACACGTAAGTAAGCGAACGCTTACAATGTCAAAACCCAAGAGCATCAATTTTTTTCCATGGGGAAAAAAAATTGCTGTTCCAAAAAAAAAAAAAAAAAAAAAAAACTTTAAAACAGTACATAAAATGGGGGCTGTGCCCCACATACCCCCCTACTTAAATATACCAACACCGAGTTCGCACTACACTACCAAAAATGGCAAAGTAAAGGAAGCAGCCAAGCACATACTTTCCCAGGGAAAGAATTCACTTAAAAGCCGCTTTGCTAATTTGCTGTTTCGTTCTTTTATGGTCGATCAAGACGCATTCGACAGAACGCATCTTTGATCACATAATAGGAACCCAATATAACACCTTAAAAATGTCCAGGTATTTACTTTATTTTTTTTTTTTTTGTTCCTTTCTCGTAAAATCTTTGATTTGTTGCCATTTATTAGAGATTGACATCTCTAAGTGATGACATAAATTTGTGCTTCAAACTTTCTTTTTATTTTGAAAATTTATTCTAGCATAAATTGGTGATTTCATAAAATTTTATTTCATTATTTTGGAGAAAGTAAAACACCCCAAAAGAGGTGGTGACTGGGAAATATTTGTTTAAAAGAGGCAACTCCTCTGGCAAATTTTACTGAATGCCCCCCCGTATCTATTAACACTATTTTGAATATCAAATCTAATATTCTATCATAATATTGCAAGGTCAATGATATTTGCAATTTTTAATATCTTTACATGAACTTTTTATGACAGAATACTTTTTATGACATCCACCAACTTTTTCTTGCTTATTTTTAAGAAGGTTTTTAAACAACTTTTTACAGTTAAATTATTTGAAGAAATATTTATTGACATATATTTATTTGATGCAGCATATTTCATGCAAGTATATTATATGCAAGTATTTTTAAGTGTGTATTTTAGTGTTACTTTTAAGTAGGTATTAATGTGTGTTTCTTTAAATAGGTTCATAGGTTCATAGGTAGGTACTGGGCTATCTGCCCAAGGGCATTTATAAGCCTAGCCAGAGTGTGTCAGCTTTCGCCGCCCCATTGATTAATTAACTGAGCATCTGTCAGGCAGAGCCAATGAAGTGATCCCAGGGGTGTATTTTCTGTTACCCATCCACTTGTCAAGGCTTCTCTTGAAGAGTGTTAGTGAGGGGCTCTGCCTAATGTAGTTAGGAATTTAGTTCCAAAGCACGGGGAGTCTCTGTGACAGGAATCTATCCCTCCAGCATGTTCTATTTATTGTTGTGGTGAGGTTTAGCTCACTAGAGGGCGTGGCTTGCAGTGACTTGGATTTTTTTAGGTGGAACATGTCCATCAATTGTGAGTTGCACATGGCTTTGTAAGTCAAGCAGAGATCACCTCTGAGTAAGCAATATGCCGCTGAGTACAGCCGGAGTTTTTTTTAGTTGGGCTGCATAGGACATATGTTTGAAGCCAGTGATCCTGTTGGTGAGGTGCTTTTGTGTTCTTTCCAGCTGTAGGAAGTGTCTTGTGAGGTACATCCCAAATGAGGCATTGTACTCTATGATGGGTCTGATGAGTGATGAGTAGAGGGGCACTATAACTTCTTTATTTCTAGATGCAAACCCCTTAGCAATTAGATGGGCCACATAGAAGGATTTCCTAACTACTTTCGCAATATGATTGTCAAAGGAGAGATTACTATCTACCTAGGTCCCCAGATCTTGTATTACCTTTTCTGTATTAAGGGGGCTGCTGCCTATGTGATAATTTGTGGGTGTTTTGTTTTTCCCAAATGGGATGACTATGCATTTTTTGGCATTTAGCTTGAGGACATGACTTTGACACCAGGTGTCTGTCTCAATAAGGCCGTTTTGAAGGATGTCCGTGTCAGCCGGCGAGTTAATTATGGCTCCCAGTTTGCATATATCAGTGAACTTGGTTAGCCACAGTCATCCTGTGTTTGCCTGTACTTCTGAGAAACATATGCCGAACAGTAGGGTCCCAGAACCGAGCCTTGTGGGACACCACTTGTGACTGGTTTAGAGTCGGACCTGGAGCCCGCTATTCTTACCGTCTGAGTTATGTCTGTAAGCTAGTTGGCAACCCATCTTGTGACGTAGGGGTTTATGTTCAGGCTGGTGAGTTTTTCTATAATATCCGAGTGAGGAATGGTGTTGAACTCCTTGGCGAGATCAAGGTAGGCTGTGTGAACCACCTTTCCCTCGTCTATGGCCTTGGTGACTGTCTCGAAGAAGTCAGCCAGGTTTAGTAGGCATGATCTGCCCTTAACAAAGCCAAACTAGGTCGGATGAAGTGTTTGGAGGTTCCCAATGTCTTTGTTAATGAGTTCCATGATGATGCACTCCATAGCCTTGCAGAACAGGCTAGTCAGGCTTACGGGGCAATAGTTACCAGGGTCAGTTGTGGCCCCTCCTTTGTGGAGCAGAATAACCATTGCTGTGTGCCATTCTGTGAGCATGTAGCCTGTGGAGAGGCTGAGGCTGAGCAGCGTGTTTAGGTGGGGGGCTAGTTTATTCTGTAGTTCGTGCACGACACAGTCTGGGACACCATCTGGCCCCATTGTTGCTGTGTTTTTGGCTTTTGAAAGGGCTGTTTTCACCTGTGCTTCTGTGATTTCTGGGACACTACACTTTTCCAGTATTGTTGTGGGCCCTTTTGAAAGTGAGAGGAAAGCGAAGTTTGCAATGAATCTATCTGCCAAGATGTGGGCAATATCAGTAGGTTCAGTATATTTTGTGCTATTTTGCACTGGCTCAGAGCATATCTGTGAATTGCCACTTAGATTCTTGACATAGCTAAAGAAGGCTTTGTGGTTATCTTTCGAATCCTTGGCTATTTTTCTTTCGAAGTTAGCCTTGGATGATTTTATGAGGGACCTTAGTTTCTTACTGATACTGATCAGGGATGTTTTTCCTTCTTGGGATTTGCTTTTATTCTGAACTAGTTTCCTCCTTCTGTTGTATAACCTGCTTATGGCAGGGGTCCACCAGACTGGTTTCTTTCTCTTAGGGGAGTGAGTCATGGTTTTGCTAGGGATGGCATGATCCATACATCCTTGTAGGTGCTTATAGAGTGCAATTGTAAAGGATTCTGCATCTTGGGCAGTGTTATCCTTTAGCGTGGGGGCTATGAAACTTACCACCTCTGCCTTAAGTAAGGTGAAGTTTGCTTTAGAAAAGTTTTTCACTGTGGTTTCCTTGGTTGGAGGTGGTTGTGGGGTGTGGAAATCCAGGATGATTAGTTTATGGTCAGATCTAACCAGTGACGGGATTGACCTACGGTATGGAACACCTGTCGCCCATGTTGGTGATGACCAGGTGCAATATGTTGTGCCCTCTGGTAGGGGAGTTTACCAGCTGATTCAGGGCATTTGAGTTGATATATTCTAGGAAGTGCTGAGCCTGGGTGTTTGTACTCAAGTAGTTTTCCCAGTTAGTGGTAGGGTAATTGAAATTGCCCAATATCAGGGTGTTCGGTAGGACCTTCATATTTTCCAGTGTCTCCAGAAAGGCGGAGTGGTGGTCCTGGGTCATGGAGGGTGATCTGTAGCAGACCACAATTTGCATTGCAGATTTGCCCGATGTTAATTGCACATGGATGATCTCAGAGTTATCATACTATGCCACTAACCTGGAGGTGTGGGTATCCTTGATGTATATGGATACACCCCCCCTCCTTTTGTGTTTCGGTTCGTGTTTTGTGGCCGAAATGTGTGGTATGAATTGTAGCCCAGTAGTGCTGGAATGGTCTCTGGAGCCTTGAACCAGGTTTCAGTTACTGCACAGATGTCGACATTCTCCATACTTAAGAATGCTTTGAGTACATGCATTTTGAGATTTAAACTCCTGGCGTTGAGTAGCATAACCCTAATTTTTTTTACTTGTGCTGTTTATGGTGGTGGGTTTGAATTTTGAGTCTTGCCTAAAAAAGGCACTATGGGGGCAGCAAGAGCCTTGGCCAGTATTCAAAAGCCAAGGGGTGACAGGTGCAAGCCATCTCTTGTGAAGCAATGCGTCTTGTCGAGTCTGTCATCCCAGGCTGACAGACACTGGATCCTCTTTGAATGACACCAGAAGCTTAGCCAATTGTTGAAATTGATCATTTTGTTCTTTATATTGAGGTATCATTCTTGATGAGGGAAGGATACTACTTAGGGTCAGGGTCATACCCACCTGGGCTACATGATCAGAGAGCTGTTCCATGTATCTTTTCATGTAGTCTAGGGAGGTATGTCTCAGGTCATTCACACCAACATGAACAAGACAGAGTCATATTTGTACTTGTTCTGGAATGACCTGAGTGTCTGTGTTATGTGGCAGATTCTGGCTCCTGATAAGCAGCTAACAGTAACCTTCTCCTTGTCCAGCCTATTTAGTGGAGCGTCAGTGTGCCTAACTATTGAGTCACCTATTACTACCGTGTTAGGTATGTTATTTCGCCTTAAGGGCTGTGATTGTGCGGCACATTGATTTTGTGTTTTATGTGTTGTCTGGTTTGTGACGGGAGGTGCAGGTTGTGTGGGTGTCTGCTTTGGAGCTCTCTGATGCTTTTGCAGGTTTTTATTTATAGCATCTGAGTGTGATTTTGTGTATTTATGTGTATTTTTTGCCAGTGCTGGTTTAGTAGGTCTATGTGAGGCTGTAGGTGTGGTGCAAGTGTTAACCTTCTCCTCATGACTGTCTGTTCCAGTCTTGGGTGGAGAGACCTTAGCCTCCAGTTTGGCTGTATAATTGCATCTCTCTCATATGTTAGTTTTGTGGTAGGAGGAGAGGAGAATGCTGTCTGTGTACATGAGACAGTTGTAACATTGCCAGGATAACCAGATTCACCAGCTGGACTGGAGAGTACACCTGAAGTTGCCCTTTGGTCATGCCTGAATAGTAGGGTGAGCTGCTTAGTTGCTTGGTTGGTGAGGGGTGGATAAAGAGCCTTGCCCTGCTGGGCAGTCAAGTGTCGGGGTATATTAGTGCTTGCTATTAGGTCTGAGCAAGTGCTGGACTGTAGGTTGCTTTTTGAGTGCTTAGGTTGAGAGTTAGACTAGTTTCAAGTGAAAAACTGAAGAGGAGACTTAGTGGAGCTGGGAATAAGTTAACCCTAGCTAACCGGTGCTGCCTGGCGCACTAAACTGTGCAAACACGTTTTTTAAACTATTACTTCTGGGCTGAAACCACTCCTCCATCGACAGATGGCTGCTCAGTTCCCCTCTCTCACAGGTGAACAGAGAAACTTCCCTCTATCCAAGTAAGGTATGGGCAACTCAGAAACTTGTAACACAGCCCTGAATTCAGCACTAGCCTAAAAACTGGACTATACTAACTTAGAAAGGCAAGAAACAAGAAATTTTTGTTTGTTTGTTTTTTTGAAAAGATAAGGCAAAAACCGTAAAAAGTACACTTAAAACAGCTTTAAACGACTACAAGCCATCAGAAAAGGCAATTGCACTTTAGTGTGTAGCCTACAACAAGTAAACAATTTATTTAAACAAAAAACAACTTTTTAAAAGTGCAAACAGTCAAATAAGTACAATATGTGAAAAAAGCAAGCTTTTAAATCATAATAAGTGCTGGAAAAATCAGCGTGTAGATGGAAAACAGTTAAGTACAGCAAGAAAATACAGAAAACTGATAATCACTGCTGGTCTAGGCATGGTGTCTCTTTCTGAGGTTTCAAGAAGGAAGGGAGTTACTTTTTTACAGTTTCTGATGAAGTTTCTGTGTTTTGGAATTAAAGCTCTAAAACTGGGGTGAACAAATGTTTGGCTGGGATTATTGTCATGTTTATTAGTATTGCCAGTGGACGATCTCTCTCATACAAGCACGCATATACACACACCTCTGCTTCAGAAAATGCAAGCTGACACAAATCCTAATGTTGAAATAATGCTGAGAGTTTATAACAGGATTATATAAAAATATATTGTGACTTTGAGCCTTGTTCCCATTTATTTTATGCTTATCCAGATATGTTGAGGTAAGAGGTAGAGAAATATGCAGACCTCTTAACCAGTGCTGCTACCAGCGATCACCCCCCCTCTCTCACACACACACACACACACACACACACACACACACACACACACACACACACACACACACACACACACACACACACGCACACACACATTTTCTTTTTCATTTTACGTTTTACACTCGCTAAACAACAGAAGATCTGCTTACTGAGTGTGAAATAATGGCAGCCGTTAGTTTTTTTCTGTCTAAGCTCCATAGTGGCTTGATATGCTGCCATGAAGCTGTGGACTCATTTTTCAGCAGGTATTACTTCTATATTAATGCTGGAGAATGTTCATTCTCCAGTAAGGATGTGAGCTATGGATCACCCATTCTCTAATACATAATGATGTGTTTTAGTGGGTAGAAGTACACGTGACACACAAGACTGCAACTTAAAAACATCTGAAATTGTTAACTAAAACGTTGTCAAAAAAACAGCATGAAATATCTTTCATCCAAGATGATATAAACATAAACAGTTTTTTTATCACCCAAATAAAGAATAATCTTTCAGTTTGTGCTACACATGAACTTATCTGGAAATATGTTATAATTCTGTAAAGTATAAAGTTAATAAATATCTTACATACCACATGTTATGTTTAGATCAGATCTCCAGGAATTCACAACAGAATAATTTGCTGATTCTTCACACTGGTGGATTGCTTCTGAAAAGCTGGTACATACACTTTCCAATTTCTCAGCAGAGTTACAGTAATCTTTGGCTCCATTATTACAGATGTCATTAAGGATTTCATCTGGGCAGGAACTTAAATAATCTCTGATGCGACTAAGGGACTGAAAAAAAAAGTGACATTTTGTTGATAGTGTTCTTGAAAACGAAAATTAATCTGAAGCAATTAGAACACTAACATTATATAATGTCTATTATGAAAAATTATAAAGTTTCAAGGAAAAAGAAATATTCAAACTGTGTTCTGTCTCCTATGGAATCCTTTCCTGCAACTATTCTCACTTGCGTCTTATAATGTCTTCATATCTCTCTAAATAATGATATGCTCCTATCCAGGTAGCATAAGCTATCTCCGTTATTATGGTTACATATTATCCATAAAGCTCTAATAAACATAATTTCATTTTCCATCCATGTTTTGGCATTATAAACTTCTTTTTGAACTAAACGTTGTAGCATATTCTTCCATTTGTAAATATGTATGTATGTATATATATATATATATATATATATATATATATATATATATATATATATATGTTCTTTAGCATATCCTTGTATCCGTAAATATGTTTTGTCCATTTCTTATGTAATCCTACTTACTCAGGCAGTGCCTGCAAATGGTTCATTGACATCAGCGCACTACTCTGGTAAACAAATATAAATAAATAAAGTAAGTAAGTAAATACAGGATGTTGAAGGGATATCTATGCCTGGCATACAAGACATTGTCAGGTCCCGCCCTGATTGACCTCTTGCATATCTGCAAAACAAACAGCACCAGAATTACTGGTTCTAAAGACTTAAACCTTGCATGCAACATAAATAAGACCTAATGGAGGGACAGGTATGAATCCCAGAGACTACCCCTTCTCTGGAACAGATTCTCAATCCATTTGAAGCAGAGTTCCTCCCTACACAATTCAAGTGTAATTTGGACAGAAACTTCATCCCTGGTTTGGTAGCTATGTCTCTAATGGGCACAGGCAGCCTGTAAATGGTTCATCTCCCAAACCCCTGCCTACGGTTATCAAGCGTATCACAACTTTTCAGAGATCTGGGATTCAAGGCTAGTCTTAAAAAAATTATCCCTGGTTTGGTACCTATGTCTGTAATGGGCACAGGTACGCTGTAAATGGTTCATCTCCCAGGCCCCTGATTGTACATGTTTCATCTCCCAAGCCGCTGCTTACATTTATCATGGGTGCCAGAAGATGTTAGAAATTTGGGATGCAAGGCTAGGCTTAAAAATGTTCACAGTGATCATTAGCCTAGTACACATCTGTAAACTAGCTAACTTAAAATGATGGAGATAAATATCTAGATGCCATTTATTCTCAGGTTCAAAGTTGATCAGCTGGAATGCAAATAGATGCTTAGAGAAAACGTTCTGCATCATAAATAGAGCATGCTGTACCATTAAAATAATCAGAAAACTGGGGTGCTCATCATGTGATTTTATCTGGGTCATAAAGAGTTGACTAAAACCATCTCCTCTCTGTCTTTGCATTTCCTCTTTTGTATATATTGAATTGTAATTCTAACTTAATTTCTTTGTATATTTGAAATTGTGTAAGACAAAAAATCTTTTAAGGAACACTAAGATGCTGCATTTTTGTGTTTTAACTCTGAGTTTGCCACAACACATTTATGGTGCTTCCATCTATTTTCAGACTGGGTAGTGCCCAATTTGAAGACTGAGACTGATAATCCTAGTCCAAAAACTAAGAAAGTGTATGTGTTATTAAGCACAACTATTTACTTCTGCGCATTTAAAGCATTTTCTCAAGGATGTGAGAGAATACTTTCAGATATAGAAATTTCAGAGGTAGTTTATATTTCCCTGTAACTGCTCTTACATGTTTGAAATTCTGAGAATTATAGTTACAATCCTTGAACTTAAAATTGGAACCCCACTTGGGTCATTTTCTTCTTGATATGTCATGAGATTAGGCCAACAGTAAAAATGAGAAAAGATTTGAAAAAGTAAGCTATCCATTGTTCATAGTCTGCCATTTGTATTATATGTATAGTTGTTGTACTTTTTAAGTAAAATCACATTTTTACCACACAGTCATTCTGAATTTTACTGTTACAAAAACAATAGTTTTCATGCACTACGGAACCACCAACATATTCACTTTATCCAGTTTTTAGCTTTAGGTGATAACTGTACTACTACTACCATCTTTTAAATTGCAGAATTTCTCTGAAAACCAGAAATCATGGATTCAGTGTAGCCATGGGGGGGGGCAAAAAAAATAAAAATCCAGTGTGCTATGTTTCATCATACTGCAGATGAGGAAGTGACCAAGTTATTTAGAACATTTGTCTTTAAAGATGAGTTGAAAGACAAAAATGGTAAACTAACCATATTAAAATCATTAAGTCCAAGCATACTGCAAGCCAAAGAAGGATCTACCATAGCCAAACAATTCACCTTTTCCTAGAAATCTTGAGATTCAGAAAGCTACTGTTGCTTATATCACATATCTAAAGCAGAGAACACAAGACTGCAAATTTGGTGACTTGATTGAACTACTTGTATGAGGTAGAATAGTCTATGGGATTAGAAATTATCAGGTGAGGGCCAGATTACCAAGAGAAGCATGATTTTTTCTTGATTTGGCACAGTGACACAATGGTTAGTATTGCTGCTCAGAGCGCTTGATTTTCCACCTCAGGTTCTGGCCAGGGTATCTTGTGCGTAAAGTTTGTACATCCTCTCTGTGCTTGTCAGGGTTTTGACTAGGTGCATGGGTTTCTGTCCATATACTAAAGAAGTTATAGAGGTCAGCTGGGATGTCTTCAAGTTGTCCATAGATGTGTGCACTGTTTGAGAATGTGTGCCGGTTCGGCAATGGTATGATACCCTATTCATCACTACTTACTCTGCCTTGCATTCAGTCCATGTCACTGACTCTGTTGCTCCAACATTCATAACCTGGGTTAAGCATTTAATCAGAAATCCAAATGAATGAATTAAAACATGTTTTAAATTGGAAAATAGATATATTCTTGGTGAATAAACTGTCAATTGTGCAACTTAAGAGCATTACTATAGAGCTCAGAGTGTGCAGAACTAAATTAAATATGATGTGAAAAAAAAAGCCTGAGAATGTTAAAACTGTAAAAATAAAAACAAAACAGCAGTTGACCACATTTTTTAGCAAAATGGCACCTCTCAATAAAACATCAGTCAAAAATGCTGCTTGTACAAATATTGTAGGTTTAGAAATGAGAAGATGTTCCATAAATCTAAAAATCAAATCTGAAGACTTTGTGTGGGTAATAATCACTTGGAATGTGTCTAGGACTACAGTGCATGATGAGCACAGTAATGATGCATTATGTGGTGGCAAAAATGACTGTGTGTGTATCATTCAAGTTATGAAATAAAAGAAAAAAGTATATTTAGGCCAAAAAAGTAGACTGTAGGAAAATAATTATGTTTAAACTGGACACTAGTACAGAATGCAGTATAATGGCTAAATCTAATAACAAAATGCTGAATATGTTTTCATACATACTACTTTCTTATTCTGTTCACTACAACCACTGAGAAGGGCAGCCAAATGCTGTACAGAGAATGGATAGCTCAAAGAAAAGTCTGTTTACCAATTATATTGGTAAACAATGCACTGCATCTAAGAAAGGCAGCAAAATGCGACTCTGATTAGCACTTTGTTACAAGAACAGAAACATAAACCATGTAACTTTGAAGCTGAAGCACCCAATATTAATGAAATTTTGAAAAGATATGCTGATTTGTCTGAAGGCTTAGGATGCTTTCAGACCAAGTAACATATAAAGCTATCATTAGAGGAAGTTACTGGGATTCATGTTCCAGGTAAAGTACCTAACAGGTTTATGGCCAAAGGAGAGCAACACTAAATGTGTGTGGAATTATAAGGAATTATAAGGAGTAATAGTCAAACAGAATGGGTTAGAAGTATGGTGGCAGTGGTAGAAATGTGCAAGCTCATCATTTGAATTGATCAGTAGCATCTTAATAAAAAGAAAAAGAGAGGTGGGACATCTGGTAAGGCATGGAATTAACAGCATGTTTGCCAGACAGCTCCTAAGTAGAGTAGAAATATATAAGAACTAGTTGATGAAATGACTACATAAAGGCAGTAAGTAATAATCGAGAAAGAAGTATATGTCAACCAGAAAAGTGGAAAAATAGAAAAATGAAGAAATACCTAAGACAGACAACAGGAAAATATAACACAAATATACTGGCCATGAGGTCTTTCAACAGATGCCAGTGAATAAAGAAAAAAAGAGGACATTTTAAAACATGTCTTTCTTGAGCTGAAAAGAATGAACAGTAGACCGGAAACTTCCATCAGTGACAATGACAAAATATGACCGAACATAATCAAGGCAGCAGATGAGAACTCGGAAGTAATACAAACTCAATCAATGAAAATGAATTACTCAAAGCTATATTGGGTGCATCAGATTAAAATTGGAGTTGCTGGAAGCTATGTTAGTTGACCAAAAAGACAGAGCAAGATGGGAACATCTAAGAATATGTGGGATTCCTGAAGTGATATGAGATAGAGACTGCAAAACTTTTATACAGAAATAGCTGGCACAAATGGGAAAATATACCAGAGAAGAAGATTCTCTTGGAGACATCCCATAGAACTGCTTGTGTCCCATTCAGAGCTCCTCACGGCCAGCTAAAATAGATTATAGTGAGATTTTGTTTTACTTCCTCAAAGAAATCGTGTTGACAGCATTATGGAAACCAGGAGTGAATCTATTCTATGGAAACACCAGAGCATATGTAGATCAAAATGACTCTGCAGACACACATTGAAAAAGAGCAGCATTTATACCAGTTTAGAGGATGACTGTTGAAAGGCATTAGATTTAAGAGGCTATATGCTTACATTTAAGATGCTATTTCCAGCACCTATCATGCTGAGGTGGCCATGGGGCTAAAATTTATAGTAAGCCCAAGAAAGCAAGGTGAGAGAGAGGGTGAAGGTGCAGCAAGGAGACACAGGAATAAATCACAATCTGGAAGGACTGGACCCTCATGAGGAAGAGCAGGAGGCACTGAAAGGGATAGGCAGTTCACTGTGAGGATTTTCTGTGTTTTCAAAAAATATCAAGCTCTATAAAAGAAATGGCTGACTCCATGGCAGCAGAACAGGAATAGAGAAGGACAAGAGATGGACATAGATTGTAATTGTCTATTCAAAAGGAAGGCCCATGAAGCTTTTGACTAAATTTTTAAAGTGCAGTTACAGTAGGTAACTATTGATTAAGCAAACCAGTGGTTTAATGTCTAAATTTGAACTCTAGTTAAATAGTTATAAATGCAGCCACATTAAGTCTTAAAACTCTAGTAAATGAATGTGTTAACCAGTAAAACATGTTGAAGATGATATCTCTGGTGGAGTGCAAGGTAAAAGATATATCCAATGGTATCTTCCATAGACAGGGGGCTGACAAGTTGTAAAATGACAGAATAACAAACATGCTGAAGAACGTGTACATTAAAAGGCTGACATGATAGGAAACTGTTGCTTATGATAGAAAGAGGCTATATGGTAGAGCATACTAGTCAATAATGGCAACTGTGAATATTTGTAGTATGGGATGGGGAAACTCATGTAGGAAGTATAAGGTACATCATTAAAATTCACACATGATGATGTATTTAAGGTCAAATTATGAGGTATTCTGCAGGCAGTGACCACAAAACTGGACTACCTAGCATTTGATATTGTAAGTAATAGGTACTTTGCAGTATGCAAAAGATGGAGAAGAAAAGAAAATAAGCTGAAAGGAAAATGACCTAGCTGAGATCGAGGTAGGCTGTATGGACTGCCTTTCCTTCATCAATGGCTTTGGTGACTGTTTCGAAAAAGTCAACCAAGTTTAAAAGGCATGATCTGCCTTTGACAAAGCCAAACTGGGTTGGATCCAAAGTCTGCAAATTCCCAATGTCTTTATTTATGAGGTCCAATCAATGAAAATGAATTACTCAAAGCTATATTGGGTGCATCAGATTAAAATTGGAGTTGCTGGAAGCTATGTTAGTTGACCAAAAAGACAGAGCAAGATGGGAACATCTAAGAATATGTGGGATTCCTGAAGTGATATGAGATAGAGACTGCAAAACTTTTATACAGAAATAGCTGGTACAAATGGGAAAATATACCAGAGAAGGAGATCCTCTTGGAGACATCCCATAGAACTGCTTGTGCCCCATCCAGAGCTCCTCACGGCCAGCTAAAATAGATTATAGTGAGATTTTGTTTTACTTCCTCAAAGAAAGCTTGTTGACAGCATTATGGAAACCAGGAGTGAATCTATTTTATGGAAACACCAGAGCATATGTAGATCAAAATGACTCTGCAGACATACGTTGAAAAAGAGCAGCATTTATACCAGTTTAGAGGATGACTGTTGAAAGGCATTAGATTTAAGAGGCTATATGCTTAGATTTAAGATGCTATTTCCAGCACCTATCATGCTGAGGTGGCCATGGGGCTAAAAACTTATAGTAAGCCCAAGAAAGCAAGATGAGAGAGAGGGTGAAGGTGCAGCAAGGAGACACAGGAATAAATCACAATCTGGAAGGACTGGACCCTCATGAGGAAGAGCAGGAGGCACTGAAAGGGATAGGCAGTTCACTGTGAGGATTTTCTGTGTTTTCAAAAAATATCAAGCTCTATAAAAGAAATGGCTGACTCCATGGCAGCAGAACAGGAATTGAGAAGGACAAGAGATGGACATAGATTGTAATTGTCTATTCAAAAGAAAGGCCCATGAAGCTTTTGACTAAATTTTTAAAGTGCAGTTACAGTAGGTAACTATTGATTAAGCAAACCAGTGGTTTAATGTCTAAATTTGAACTCTAGTTAAATAGTTATAAATGCAGCCACATTAAGTTTTAAAACTCTAGTAAATGAATGTGTTAACCAGTAAAACATGTTGAAGATGATATCTCTGGTGGAGTGCAAGGTAAAAGATATATCCAATGGTATCTTCCATAGACAGGGGGCTGACAAGTTGTAAAATGACAGAATAACAAACATGCTGAAGAACATGTGTATATTAAAAGGCTGACATGATAGGAAACTGTTGCTTATGATAGAAAGAGGCTATATGGTAGAGCATACTAGTCAATAATGGCAACTGCGAATATTTGTAGTATTGGATGGGGAAGCTCATGTAGGAAGTATAAGGTACATCATTAAAATTCACACATGATGATGTATTTAAGGTCAAATCATGAGGTATTCCCAGGCAGTGACCACAAAACTGGACTACTTAGCATTTGATATTGTAAGTAATAGGTACTTTGCAGTATGCTAAAGATGGAGAAGAAAAGAAAATAAGATGAAAGGAAGAAAATGACCTAGCTAAGAAACACATGCTGCTTGGGAGAATGGATCAGTCCAAGGGGATTGTGCTGTTATACAGCTGTCCACTGGTAGAACAGTCATGTAAAGATAGTGACAAAGTGACAAACCAACAGAGGAGACACTATTAAGAGATAAAAGAAGGGAGGAAGCACAAGATGTCAGTGTTTACCTTGAAATGTACATGAAAAACACCCTCTAGTCTAAGACAGTAGTCAAGGCATTTTCTACATATTGTGTAAGGGCTAATGCCCTCAGAATGGGAGGTGGTTTTGATGTATACAATTGTGAAACAGAGAAAAGGGGAGGGGAACATGGGAGTGCACTGGCAAGAAGGAGGGGGAAATACAAGCAGGAGTATTCCGGACCTAAGGGTTATAGCAGTGAGGGAATTAGAAAAAAATGAAGTAAAGATTGGAGACGTTTACCCGGAAAAAGAAAATAACAGAAAAAAAGAGAAGAGGGAAGAATGAGCCCTAATGTAGATACTGTAGTGAAAGAGGATGAAAGAGAGAAAAGACATGAAATGAAAATGGAGGATGTAAAGATATGGAATGCTAATGGGATAATGGATCCAGTAAAGACAGAGAGTGAGAATAATGACATGTTTTCAGAGGCAGGATCTAGATATAATGATGATATAGGAGAAACACTTGACTAAAGAACAGAAGAAAACTGCCAAGGAAGGGAACAGATATATTAGCTTGTGATACATACATACAAATAAGGTAGAAGTAGAGAGCTGGTCATACTATCTAGAAGCATATTAGCCCTCAAACAGAATACATGTATAGTAGGTGGAGTGGGTGTTCAGCAGTTTGGAAAGGTGAAACTAAAGAGGTAAAAATGACCTTGGCAACTATCTATATACCACTAGAGCTAAAACCAAGCAAGTTAATGAGATACTATTAAATGTGATCCAGATACAAGAAGGTTCTTTGTTAGTGGCTATAGACTGGAGTACTATCATACCTCTCAAATGTCAAAATGTTTGCAGAATGGCCAGGTTTTTGCGTCACATGTTTGGTCCATTCCTCATAAAATCATATAGATTTCTGGCAAATCACTGAGGACTGAAGTCACTAAATAATGACATATATTTGAGTTTCATTCTAGCAACTTTCTAAATTTATGAGTGCAATATTTAAAATCTACCCCTATATTTTGGGCTTTGTCCACCCATTATTTCTGTCTCTGTCCAGATTCCTTGTGTTAAGAGGTTGAGAAGTATCAGTATGATACTGGCTCAAGAGGAGGATAAGGAATAAATGGAGACAAAAGTACTTTAGTGGATACTGGTAATGATTGATAGTTGGAAGATAAAGGAGGAGCCAGTGGGATCAATGCTATATGTACAGTATCTCCAAATGGAAAAAAATGGTCAAGAACAGACAAAATATGTATACTAAAGAAGAATAAGAATAACATAAAGGATATTAAAGTGAGGCAAATGTGTTATTCAGGCCATATACCAAATAGACTGGACTGAGAATGGGGGGCAAAGTGGTAGAAAGCACTGGAAAATGTCTAGCTGCTAGATGCAGAACACTGACTTTACTAACTGGGTAAAGAGGGAAATAAATGATATTCTGATGTGACAGCAGATGGCAGTAGAAAGAATAACATGGGAAATTTGTACAAAATGTAAAGAAAAAACAGGGAAATATAAAAAAGAGTGAAGGGTAAGGAGAGAAGGGAAGATTAACAATTTAAGGCAATGTAATTGTCAGAAAAAGATAAAGATGAAATGATAGAAACAGAAACGGAAATACAGACAGAAGAGAACAAAAGAGTAAGGGGACAGGGATTAATAGTGAAAGGACTTCTACATACAATGATAATGAGGACAGTGAGAGTGAGCACTGTAAGGCCATGACAAGAGAAACTGAAAAGAGTAGTCATTCAAATAAAAAGGTAGGATCTTAGGAAGTACTGCAGGATGCAAATAAAATACTGAGTGATTTAAAAATTGCTATCAAAATCTTTCCACAAGTAATGGAATGAAATAGAACCAGAAGGAAAGACTACATGACTTTTTAGAGTGGATAAACTTGCCAGGAATAGAAGAAGGGTAAAGGGAAAGATTAACAAAAAGAGCTAGATGAACAGGAAAGAGAACAAGCTTTAACAGCACAAAAAGGGAATAAGGCACTTGGTAGTGATGGCTGCCAATGGAGGTGCGGCTTTTGCGAAAAGAGAATGTAAAGGCATGGAAACAACTATTCGGTGATGTCTGTAGTAGTAGGAACTATTCAGATTCCTGGCAATGGGGATAATAGAAGTAATAAGGAAGGAAGAAAGGAGAAAAACCCTTTCAAAGCAGCCTGATATAGACCATAACAATACTGGATCATACTTATAAATAGGTTCATAGGTAGGAACTAGGCTGTCAGCCCAAGGGCCTACATAAACCTAGCCAGCAAGGTACCATAGCTTACGCCACCCAAGAAAGTTATTTTCCTGTACTACTGTCCAGCAGAGACACAGAAGTGATCCCCGGGGTGTATTTCCTATTTCCCATCCATTCATCAAGATTTTTCTTGAAGAGTGCTAATGAAGAACTTTGCTTGACATAGATGGGTAGCTTCTTCCAGAGTATAGAAAGTCTCTGGGACATGAATATATCCCTCCAGCATGTCCTGTTTATTGTGGTGACAAGGTTTTGGTCCCTAGAGCATGTAGCTTGGAGGGATTGGGATTTCTTTAGGTGTAGCATGTCCAACAGCTCAGTTTGACATAGCTTTATGTGTTAGGCAGAGATCACCTTGTAGTAGGCGATATACTACAGAGTAAAGCTGGAGTTTTTTGAGGCAGTCAGTGTAGGGCATTTGTTTGAGGCCAGTAATCCTCCTTGTGAGGTACTTCTGTGTCCTTTCCAGCTGCTGCAGATGTCTTGTGAGGTACATTCCAAAAGGAGCGTTGTACTCTATAATGGGTCTAATGAGTGACGAGTAGAGGGGAACAATTACCTCTTTTTTCCTGGATGAGAACCCTTTTATGATGAGGTGTGCCAAGTAGAAGGACTTCCTGACTACTGTGGAGATGTGACTGTCAAAGGAGAGACTACTGTCCACCTGGGTCCCAAGGTTTTTTATCATGCATTCGGTGTTAAGTAGATTGCTGCCTATGTGGTAGTTCATGGGTACAGAGTTTTTACCAAAGGGGATGACACTGCACTTTTTGGCATTGAGCTTAAGGCCATGGCTCTGACACCAGACATCTGTCTCAGTGAGGCCCTTCTGTAGGATGTCCACATCATTTGGGAACTTGACTATGGCTCCTAGTTTGCAGTCATCTGCGAACTTTGTCAGCCAGAGGCCTTCTGTGTTAGCCTGTACTTCAGAGAAGTAGATACCAAACAGGAGAGGTCCCAGGATGGAACCCTGTGGCACTCCACTTGTCACTGCCTTGAGGTCAGATTTGGAGTCTGCAACTTTTACAGTGTGGGTTCTGTAAGTGAGCCAGTTGGCAACCCATCTTGTGACATAGGGATTTATGCGTAGTTTAGTGAGTTTAGCTATAATTCCAGAATGGGGGATGGTGTTGAAAGCCTTGGCAAGGTCAGGATAGGCTGTGTGAATCACTTTACCCTCATCCACGGCTTTCCTGACTGCCTCAAAGAAGTCAATCAGGATCATGAGGCATGATCTGCCTTTCACAAACCTGAACTGGGTGGGATCCAGCGTTTGGAAGTTATCAATGCCTTTGTTTATGAGTTCCATAATGATATGTTCCATGGCCTTGCAGACCAGGCTCATCAGGCTAATAGGTCGATAGTTCCCGGGATCAGTGGTAACTCCCCCTTTGTGGAGTGGGATAACTGTTGCTGTGCACCATTCAGTGGGCACAAAGCCTGATGCAAGGCTATTATTGAACATGGTGCTTAAGTGGGGAGCTAGTTTGTTCTGAAGTTCATGTAAAACGCAGCCTGGGATGTTGTCTGCTCCCATGGATGCTGTGTTTTTGGCCTTAGAGAGTGCAGCATTTACCTGCGTAGTTGTTATTACAGGGACTCTGCATTCTTCCTGTATAGATATGGGCCCTTTAGGGGGTGAGAGGGAGGTAAAGTTAGCACTGAACCGATCTGCCAGGATGTTGGCAATATCAGTTGGTTCTGTTATTTTCATTCCTTTGTGCTGTAACTCAGAGCAGATCTGGGTGTTGCCATCTAGATTCTTGACATAGCTATAGAATGCTTTGTGGTTGTCCTTGGATTTAGTGGTGATTTTGTTTTTGTAGCTTGCTTTGGAGGATCTTATAAGGGATCTGAGCTTCTTACTGAGGCTGACCAGGGAGCTCCTCCACTCATGGGATTTTACTCTCTTTTGCAACAGTTTCTTCCCTCTGTTGTACAGTTTGTTTATGACAGGGGACCACCAGATTGGCTTCCTTTTTTTGGAGGATAGCATCTTGGTTCTGTTTGGGATAGCACGATCCATGCACTCATGTAAGTGCTTGTAGAGTGCATTTGTGTAGGATTCAGCAGTTGTAACTGTATTGTCCATCTGCATGGGTGTCATGAAGTTCACCACTTCTGTCTTAAGAAGCATTAAGTTGTCTTTGGAGAATTTCTTTACTGTGGTTTCTTTAATGGGGGGTGGGGGCGGGATGTGGATATCAAGGGTGATAAGCTTATGGTCAGATTGGACCAACGAGGAGTTGACTTCAGGTGTGGAACACCGGTCACTCATATTGTTAATGACTAGGTCTAGGATATTGTTGCCCCTGGTGGGGGTGTGGATAAGTTGATCTAGGGCATTGGAGTTTATGAATTCCAGAAAGCGTTGAGCTAAGGAGTTGGTACACGAGTAGTTTTCCCAGTTAATGGTGGGGTAGTTGAAGTCGCCCATTATTAGGGTGTTTGGTTGAACCCTAATATTTTCTAGTAAATCAAGAAAAGAGGAGTGGGAATCCAAGGGCATGGTGGGGGATCTGTAGCAAGCTACAATTTGGATTGCAGTTTTGCCCAGAGTTACTTGCACTTGGATAACCTCGGATGCATTATGCTGAGCAACTAGCCTGGAGGTGTGGATATCCTTAATGAATATGGACACACCTCTGCCTTTGGTTTTTCGGTCCAGATTACATGGCCGAAAAGTGTGGTATGAGATATAGCCTGGTAGTGCAGGGGTGCTCTCTGGAGCCTTGAACCAGTTCTCAGTCACTGCACAGATATTGATGTTCTCCATTTTAAGGAGTGCCTCGAGTGAGTGAATTTTGAGATTTAGACTTCTAGCATTGAGTAGCATTACCTTCAGTTTTTGTTTGCCTGTTCCTGTTATGGTGGTGAATTTGTTATTTGAACTCTGACTAAAAAGACACTATAGGGGCAGCAAGAGCCTTAGCCAGTATCCAGAATCCCAGGGCGACAGGTGCAGGCCATCTGTGGCAAAGCATCGTGGTCTGTCGACCATGTCATCCCAAGTAGACAGATACGGGATCCCCTTAGAATGACACCAGAAGCCTAACCAATTGTTGAAGTCAATCACTTTGTCCTTGTACTGTGGTATCATTCTGGGCGATGGCAGAATGTTACTCAGGGCTAGGGTCATACCTGCCTGGGCTACAAGATCGGAGAGCTCTTTCATGTCTCTTTTCATATAGTCCAGGGAGGTACATCTCAGGTTATTCACACCAACATGGACAATGACAGAGTCATATTTGTACTTGGTGTGGAGTGACCTGAGTGTGTGGGTTATGTGGCAGATCCTGGCACCCGACAGGCAGCTGACAGTAACCTTCTCCTTGTCTAGCCTGGTGAGTGGGACATCAGTGTGCCTGACTATAGAGTCACCCATGACTAGTGTGTTGGGTAAGTTGTTTTGTCTTATTGGTTGTGGTTGAGTGGCACACTGAGTCTGTGGGCTATGTGTCATTTGGGTTATGTTTGGGGATGGAGGTTACTTGCGTTTCTGCTTTGGAGGTCTCTGTTGCATATACAGATTATTATTGAGAGCCTCCGCAAATGTTTTTGTGTTACTGTGTGTGGATTTTGGTTAGAGAGACTTTACCTCCAGTTTGGCTAGATAAGTGCATCTCTCACAGGTTGTAGTGTTGGATGGTAGGAGGAGAGGGTTGTCATTGTACATGAGGCAATTTTTACATTACCTCAATATGCCCAGATTCATCAGATAGACAGGAGAGAACACTGGGAGCTGACCCTTGGACATGCCTGTATAAAAAACTATTTTCCTCTAGATAAGTGAGGAAAGTGAGTACAAGAGCTGTTTTTCTCTACACAAGTGAGAAAAGTAAGTACAAAAACTGTTTTTCTCTAAGTAATGAGGAAGATAGAGTGCTATAGTAATTATTATACCATGACCCCCCATTTATATTCCAAAACGTGCATGCTGATTGGCCAGCGTGCACTTTGTAAATCAACTTATACTAATGGAAAAAGGTCCGGTCGCCTGGACTTTTTCTATTAGTATAAATCTATTTTAAAACACTGTCTCGCTATGTTAAAAGAGTTTAACATAGCGACACAGAACTAAAACATTGCTTTTTAAAGCTGTCTTGCTATGTTAAAGTCCTTTTTATAGTGACACAGTAAAAAGCAACAGAGATCTCCATTGCTTTTTAAAGCTGTCTCTATGTTAAATGGGTTTAACATAGCGACATAAGCAACGGAGATCTTGCTTTCTCCGTTGCTTTTTTTAAAACCTGTCTCGCTATGTTAAACCCATTTAACATAGCAAAACAGTAAAAAGCAATGGAGATCTTGCTTTCTCCGTTGCTTTTGGCCACAGCTCTGATGTACTGCGTAGGCATGCACAGTACATCAGAACTGCCGCGGATACCAGCCAGCTGTGGAAGGGCAGCAAAGAGGCATTATACAATGCCATTATTTAAGAAAAGTAATTATTTCTTTTCTTAAATAATGTTATAGTATAATAGCAATAACCCACTTCTTGGTGTGGGTAATGCAGGATTTACCCTTAGTTGTCTTTGTTTCGCCCTCGGGACCAAACCACGCCAACTGTGGGTAAATCCCGCATTACCCACTCCTAGGCGTGGGTTATTGCTATAGTAGCTTATTTAGTGCTTACAAATTCTGAACAAGTGCTGAACATGAACAAGCAAATTTAAGTGCTAAAACTAAGAATCTGTATCCACACTAGACGAGTTACAGGACAGAAACAAGTGCAAATGCAGGCTTTCAAATCAGAAAGTTGAGAGAGATGGAAGAGATTGCCCAGACAGCCAGTAACTACAATTTCTGGGCCAGAACCACTCCTTATGTGGTAGACAGGTTACCTAGTGCTTACCACTCCCACTGATAAGCTAGAAGGCTTCCCTCCAACACAGAAAGGCTTGGGGGGCTCATAAGCTTACATACAGTCCTGGATACAGCAAATCTGTATCTGGAACACTAGTTACAGGAAAGGTAGAACAAACAGACAGTTTTTTTGTTTTTTTTTTTACAGAAAAGTAGCAAAAACAGTAGTAAAAAACAATTCACATGCAGTGCAAGCTAACACACTTGAGTATGCAGCAATATTAGACCAAACACAGTTTAAAAAATGCAATTAAATTAAAAAGGACTAAAAGCAAGTGCAGAAAGAGTTTATTAGGTAGAATGTGGTAAAGAGATGGGACAGGGGGAGTGTCCCAGATCAAATCTACAGTGGGGCGGGCAAGTGCAAAAGCCACCAAATTTAAACTACAGACCAAAAATAAGGAGGGTGGGTGGAACAAAACAATTTCAACAGAGATCTAAGCAACAACTAAGTACAAACTTTAAAACCAAAAAAAAAAAATATTCTCAGCTCTGTATATTTGCCGATCAGTCTCTCAGAACAGTGAGACAACAGTTTCAACAGAGATCTAAGCATCAAGTAACAAACTCTATAACCAAAAACATATACTCAGCTCTGTATAATTGCAGATAATCTGTAAGGCAGTCTCTCAGAACACAGGTTCGAGCAATTTGAATGCAGCTGTTACTATACCAACTGACAACACAGCAGAAAATGGAGGTGGGGTGGGGAAAACTGTTTTAACAGAGATCTAAGCAATGACTAACAGTACAAACTTTAAAACCAAAACAATATTCTCAGCTCTGTATATTTGCCGATCAGTCTTTCAAAGCAGTGAGCCAACAGTTTCAACACAGATCTAAGCAACAATTAACAAACTCTATAACCAAAAAAAAAATATACTCAGCTCTGTATAATTGCAGATAATCTGTAAGGCAGATACATGTATATGGACATACTGACAAAGTGCCTAGGAGCCATTCTACCCCTGCTGATTGATTCTGCCCACTGTAGAATTGTAGATGGTAGACATACCCATTATAAAATTATTAGGAAGATAAAACAAAGAAAGAAAGGACTATATTATTTGCTTTAGATACAGAAAAAGCCTTTGATGGGCATTTTTGTTTCAGGTACAAGAGAGGTTTAGATTCAGCAAGCCGTGGGTTCAGCACAGGTCAAAATTTCAGGAAGGCTGTCAGAATCCTTGTCAATAATCCAACAATCTAGCCATAGTTACCCCCATCACTAATGTTTTTACTGCTTATATAGAGCTGTTATCGGCCTAAATAAGACAGACAGACATAAACAGGTACCACTGGGGAATATAGATCTGGAAGTAGTGTTGTATGCAGATGATGTCATACTCTCACTCATAAATCCCGAAGAAGAAGAGTCAGCAAAACTACATGGTATTATAGGAGAACATGTTATGATTTCCAGATATAAGATAAATGAGTCAATAAGACCAAAGACCAAAGCTTTAGGGCTCAACCACAGATATCAGGACAGCATAAGGAAATGGAATAATCCTCAGTGATGGACAGCAGAACAGATCAAGTATCTGGGAGTTTGGTTGAGGGAACCATATGAGGAGTCAATATCAGGATTGCATAGGAAAATAATGGAAAAGATTCAGAAGAATCTCAAAAGGTGGAAGGTACTGAACTTGGGGTGCAAGTTATTCACTGGCATGTTATATCCCACTTGCTGTACCTGTTGCAGGCTTTTTGGGCACCCCTAAAAAAGGGGTGTGTGAATCAATTAAATAACTGTTGAATAGTTTTTTTATGAGCCAGGGATAGGACCTGAGTAAAATGGAAAAAAAATACTTCCCAGAGAACAGGGGGACTGGCAGTTCCAGACCCAGAAAATCCATGCCCATGTGGCTCACTTTTCCCTATTTGTAAGATGCATTTATCTGGAGAAGGAAGGTAAGTGGTTGAACATGTTGAAAAGGAGGAGCAGTTGGCTAGGAAGTGTGGATATATATTGGAGACAGTATGAGATAGAGAAGCTCCATAAATGGGACCCCTTCTATTGGATGACTTGAGGAATACGATGAATATTTCAAAGATGGGATCTAAAAAAATGGAAACAATGATTCTTCCAATAGAAGGAGAATGTTGAAACAGAAATTAGGAGACAACAAGGCTAAGATGGTAGATACTTCAAACAGAGATAAAACACTCAGCTGAACAAATAGTAGGGTGGAGATGTAATGGAAGATAATACAACAGAATTATAACCTCTCAAAGAGAATACAATTACATTATCTAGCTTTAAGAGAAGAAGGGAAACAATTTCCATGGATTAAGATTCCAGAAGACAACAGGCTTGCATTTGTCCAATGGGTAAGGCATGGAGTAAGCCTGGTTGGGTTAGCAAAGGGTTGATAATGAAGCTGTAAAAAGTAGTTAAAGACTCAGGAAGGAAGATGGTTCAAAAGATGACACAGTAACAAAGAATGTTTTTGCAGAGATGCTTTAATCATGAACACTGGGAAAGGATCCTGCTAACTATTAAACAAGGGATTAGGTTGAGAAAATTCTGAATATTTGACTGAACGTTTCTGCATAACTATTTTCATACTCCAGAAAAAATAGGGTGAATATTTCTGGGAGTTAGCATGGATTAATGGAGGTATAAAACATAACAAATGGGTGATTGGAGACATATCTTTTGGGACTGTCCTGTGAAGAAATATATAAAAAATAAGTGGATAGGACAACAAGAGAGAGAGAGAGAGAGAGAGAAAGAGAGAGAGAGGGTAGGAGAAGAAGGAGCCTAACTGTGCATTGACATTTTACTTTTATTGTTACAAATCTGGAAAAGACTGACAGGATAATGCAGATTTCAAATGAAACTATATTATAAGGTGAAATTGTAAACTTTGGCCTTAGGCTGACATGTTTTTACCTGGCAGGGAATAAATGTGTTTTAAAGTAAGGCATAATATAAGTAGCCACCTAAGTAATTAGCTGAGTGTACCATGCATGTTGACTATACTATGGTTGCAAGCTACTGGTCCTGTCAATCAGTGTAAGTATTATAACTGTAAAAAATAGATTAAGCGGGAACATTACCCACTTTAACCTTTTGAGGAGTAATAGAATGCATGTATAATGGCATATTCTTTTGAGAGATTAATGCAACCAATTTTTGCTAGATCAAGTTAGATGACTCCAGTTTTAAACTCTTATTTATTTATTTAATTTATTATTTATGTAATATAGCTTTTGGTAGGTATAAATTCTTGAGGCTACCTGTTGTGATATCATCAGTACTGGAACAGTTTCATAGAGCTGCAGTAAACATGAGTGAGATACAAAATGAAGAAGTCATTATTACAATACAACCAGAAAGAAATAACGAAACCAGTAAAACACCAACGAGGAACCTTGTTCTGCAGAAAATACGCACAGCAAATGCTAAAATCTTAACGCTTTATTTAATCCACAAGTAAGAGCGTTTTCGCCACGGAACACCGTGGCTTCATCAGAGAATGAAAAAATCAAATAAATTATACAATATATATTAACTAAAACAGGAAATGACATCAATATGCGTCCCCTAATGCCGCAACAAAGTTGTTATGTAAAATAATGCATAAAATTATAAAATTATGCCCCATGTGTATACAATGCGATACAAAACATAAACATTTCATCTTTAAACTAAATAAAAAATATAAAAAATATATAATTAAACAGACTCAACCAAGATGTATAACACCACATATAAAAACAATTTGTTGTATGGAATACAAATAAAGAAGTATATATGGTACAAACAACATACAGTATGTCTGCACATAGCAACTACTTAAATAGAAAGTAGAACAAAAAATGTGTATACATTTTTTATATATTTGTTCCTTAACTATATGTGTTATTTTTGTATTCTAGTATAAACAGGTACCTTGGAAAACTGCCTAGATAAATAAATAAACAAACACTAATAGTAACTAACATTTTCTCCCAGTGTGATCTAACCTAAAATTATCTAAGATAACTTCTCAATTTTAGGACCGGGGCGATGTTACAATTAACGTTAAGGCCAGGGTAGTTAAATGCATCCAGGCGTAGTTGCCACTCTAACTCCCTATTCTCCAAAATCAAGGAGAAAGGTCCTCCCCTTGGTCTTATGGGTACGTGGTCTATGGCCATGAACGTAAAACTATGCCCTGGGTTCAAAACTATATGCTTAGCTAAGGCATTGTCCTCTCTGTTATTCCTAATCGCATATAGATGCTCATACATTCTATCCCGTAACCGTCTGTCAGTTTTTCCAATATAGAACCCCTGACAGCAGTTACACCTGGCAATATAAACAATAGATCTAGTCTCACAATTCAGGGGCGACCTAATAACGTACTTAGTGTCCCTTACCCTAAAGGACTCACCTACACACACATTGTTACAAAATTTACAGAATCCACATCTTGACATTCCTTTCCTTTTATGGAAAGTCCCATCATGTGTATCTCTCTGTAGGAGTTCCTTGAGGTTGTTAGACCTACTAAAAATGAATCTGGGTTCCACCCCTAGTTTTTCAGCTAGGAAACCATTAGAAGAAATGAGATACCAATTTTTTCTAATGATATCCAAAATACCTTGAGTATTCATACTAAAAGTAGTAACGAAACTCAACGAGAAATTACATTTAGGTCTAACAGGTACACATGTAGAATTCCCTCTAATCGCGTCGGGGCTCCTATCCTGCCCTAAACTAACAACAAGACTATCAAGTGCTACGTTTTGCCGGAACAATAAGGGTTTATAAAAACCTTTTGTCCTTTTTGCAGTAACTTCCTCAATAAGTTCTACCAACAAATCATCAGGATATCCCCTGTTGGTAAACATTTCCTTAAGGAGTGCACATTCCTTGGTGAAGTCCAATAAAGTACTGCACATTCTTCCTGCCCTCACCAGCTGGCCCTTAACAATAGATCTTTTTTGTTTATATGGATGAAAGCTGGTGAAGTGCAGGAAAGAATTGCAGTACGTGGGCTTCCTGTACACTGTGGAAGTGAACATCTTGTTTGTGGTGTCTTTCACTAATTTTACATCAAGATAATCTATCTCATCTACTGAAAATCTGAATGTAAATTTCAAAAATTCAGTTGAAAGGTTTAAAGACTCCACAAGTTCCATTGCTTGCACTTCCGAGCCCCTGAACAGCAAAAACATATCGTCCAGGAACCGGGTATAGAATGTAACAAGGTTACTATTTCCAAGAATCCTGTTAACGATATTTGCCTCCCAATAGCCCATCACATAGTTTGCTACCCCCGCACCGCAGGGGGAGCCCATGGCCACTCCACGTTTCTGCAAAAAGAAATCACCATTAAAGGAGAAATAGTTACTAGTCAACACGATATCCAGTAACTCAGTGACCAAGTCGACCTCTAGTTTAGAGGCACCAAAATTTTCCAACATGGAGCCAATCCACTCCACTGCCTCCAAATGGGGAATGGAGGTATATAGATCAATAACGTCAATGGTCAATAAGTTGTTATCATCATGGTATGGTACAAGGTTGATGTTATCAAGGAATGTCCATGAATCCCTACATATACTAGGGATACTTTTAATGTACTTATCTAATATCTGAGTAATAAGTTTTGAACATGGATAAGTTATGGACGACCTCCCATCAATTAGTGCCCTCATAGGTGGGTCACTAATACTCTTGTGTATTTTAGGGATGCCAAACATGACGGGTATCTTTGAACAAGATATATCGATGTAATTATACATATTCATGTCAATTTTACCCGTCAACAGGAGATCCCTAAAGTAACCCCTAATCCTCTGAATACTGCCATTGACTTCGCTCTTTGAGGAACCTATGTAGGCATCACTTTCTAATAATGATGCCATTTTTTCATTGTATGTGGTATTGTGGAATATAACAAGCCCCCCACCTTTGTCGGGTTTTAATACCCGCACAGGTAAACGGCTGACCTCGTCAAGGAGTACCATCTGCTCTCTAGTGACATTATGCTGTTTAGTCCTAGGTCTGTTGTTAGTGTTGTTAGCTAGGAACCTAAAATCTATTTCGCAGTTGTTTTCAAACAACCGCAAAGTAGGGTTTAAAGGGGGATTAAACACACTAGCCAACCTTAACTTATGGTTCATGGTCGCTTCTTCAGTTGGATTAACATCATCAGATGATTGGTTAAACAAAATTTGAAGGTTCATCTTCCTTACGTAACATTTAAGTTCTATAATTTCTTTGGCTATATTGCCATTCCTACTTGGTACGAAGGAATTTCCAAGTGCCAGTAACTCGACCAGCTGACCGTCATGGGGCATAATTTTATAATTTTATGCATTATTTTACATAACAACTTTGTTGCGGCATTAGGGGACGCATATTGATGTCATTTCCTGTTTTAGTTAATATATATTGTATAATTTATTTGATTTTTTCATTCTCTGATGAAGCCACGGTGTTCCGTGGCGAAAACGCTCTTACTTGTGGATTAAATAAAGCGTTAAGATTTTAGCATTTGCTGTGCGTATTTTCTGCAGAACAAGGTTCCTCGTTGAAGTCATTATTACAGATAACATTCTAATCTAAGGTGGTATGAGCCAGGAATCTAACCTAATCCCTGTTAAGTTAAAAATTTGAAGCATATATAATAGGAACCACTGTTACAAAGAAAGAAAGAAACAAATAAATAAACACATAAATACATAAATAAATGAACAAATAAATAAATAAACAACTAAATAAAGATAATGCCTAACTGAAATATCACAAAGTAGCAGATGAACTCTGTCCAGTCACCAATGCCCTTAATTTTTACAGTCTAGAAGGCCATATACCTAATACATGTAAAACATCTGTGGTTATTCTTCTACTAACAGAAAGTCAAGAAATCCTATCAGTATCATCCCTCCATCTGCCTTCTTGTCACCATTTTCTAAAGTTATGATATACTTACAAAAAACAACTACTTAAAAAACTTGGAGATTAACAAACTTCCTTTTAAGATGGAGGCATGACAGAAGAAATTTATGTTCCTGTCTTGTCTCATACTCATCTGTACACAAACAACAACAAGAAATGTGCTTCTTTGCTAGATAGCTGAGTAAGGTAAGAAAAAAAGTAAGCTTGCAAGAATCACTATATGAATGGATGCTTACTGCATTCAGCGAGGAATGATTAGTTTACTTAACTGGAATGTAAATGAGATAACCCATCCTATCAAGTAGAAAAATATTTTTAACTTTATACAGTCCCTACATCCAGAAATTGTTTTACTTCAAGGGGTACATTTAACACCTGAAGAACACTGGAAGTTTGAAAGCAGGGTATTTAGTTAATGGGGTATTCATTCAACACAGGAGTTTGGAGAAAGGGTGCTGCAGTTTTAGTTAAAATGTAATTTATTTATTTATTTATTTATGTAGTTTGTTTAACATGGTACTACACTTGTCACATTACACCATTCTCGCAGGTGAAGAAATTCATAAAAATAAATAAATAAATAAAACAAAACTAATTCAGAAGCATGGTGTAATCAAAGAAGGTAGAGAATCCCACAAACAATTGAAATTATATAGGCTCATAGGTTGTTACTAGAATATGACTACTAGGGCCCTTACAAGCCTAGCCACATATCCCAAATAATTTGGGTCCCCAAGCATCATAAGCATCTTTATGGGGGATTGTGGGGAGGTAATTATGGATTTGTAGGGGGGTGTTAGCTAGGATAAAACTTTTCTTACTGATAACCTCTGTCCTTAAGAGACATGTAGGTCAGACCGGGGGTAAGTTTATAATTTCCTATCTAATTGTCAAGAATGGACGCTGTTTTACATGAATATGGACCCTATTCTGTAGTGTGAGGATCACTTTGGACACAAATCTATCCCTCTACCACATTCTGTTTATGTGACAAGTGATGTTCAGATCCCTGGACCTAATGTTTCTGATGCTATTTGTTTTGAACATGTGCAACAGATCCATCAGAGCTGGGTCTGAGGAAGCTCTGCAAACCAGACAAAGATCCCCTTTCAGCAGCCTGTATGAGACTGAATACAATGAACAGAACCTTTAGATGATCAGTACAGGGCAGGATATTCATTATCTGAATTCTTCTGGTGAGAAATCTG
The DNA here is from genome assembly GCF_019279795.1 of Protopterus annectens. NCBI lineage: Eukaryota > Metazoa > Chordata > Ceratodontiformes > Protopteridae > Protopterus > Protopterus annectens. Next base: position 1,058,168,945 of record NC_056745.1, read on the forward strand.
CGTGTGTTCCAACTGCTGCTAGTGCCTGGTTAGACACATGCCAAAAGGGGCATTGTATTCAATGATAGGTCTGAGTAGAGTAGTGCTATAACTTCCTTGAAATTGCCATACCCTTACCTTTAAATTGGGTGACAAAGAATGATTTTCTTATTATCTTAGCCAGGTGTTGATCAATGGTGAGATGGATGTTTATATATGTTCCCAGATCCCATACTACTGGAGCATTTTATCGACGGAGTAATTAACTTGTGTTGACAGTTTCCCAAAGGGCATTATAATGCATTTTCAGCACTAAGTTTTAGGCCATGTCTTTGGGAACAGTCATTTGTCTGTGGTCAACCATCCTGCAAGGTGTTGGTGTCTTGGGGGAATCTATAATAGCTCACAATTTACAGTTATCTGTGAACCTGGTGAGCCAGAGGCCTTGAACTTTAGCCTTGATTTCCAAGAAGTAGATGCCAAACAGGAGTGGGCCCAGCAAGGAGCTCTAAGGTGCTCCACTAATGACTGGTCTCTTGGTGGAGGTGGTCTCACTGATTCTGACTTGTTGGGTCTTGTCAGTGAGCCACACAGCAATCCAGTGAGTTATCCAGGAATTTATGCCTAGCTCAGAGAGCTTGTCAACAATGCCTGAATGGGGTATTGCATCAAATACCATTCCAGGTCAAGATAAGCTGTATGCACCTTGTTATCTTAATTGATTGCCTTGGTGACCCTCTCCAATATGCTAACCAGGCTAAATAGGTATAACCTTCCATTAACAAAGTCAAAATGGGATGGGGCCAGTATCTGCAGGTTGCCAAATTCCTTGATAATTTGTTCCATAGCTTTGTATATTGTTAGACTGATCAGTCTGTAGTTTTCTGTGTCAGTTAGTGGTCCACACTTATATAGAGGGGAATGACTTATGCAGTTCTCTATTCACTTGGAACTTAGCCTTTTTCAAGGCTGTAGTTGAAAAGTACTTCAAGTGGTCCTGATCAGTTATGTGTTAGACTATTCAGGAGGCAACAAGGTATGCTGTCAGGAACCATGGAGGCAGTGTTCTTGACTTTACTGAATGCCACCAGCATCTGGTCTCAGCTAATAGTTGGGGGAAGTATGTTGGAGGGTATTTCACCTGGTTGAGCTGGGGGAAGTGGGAGGGGGGAGTATGAGATAAATTTATCAACCAGTAGATTTGCTTGGTCACACTGATTGGTGAGGGTAGCACCCATTCACCATTACATCAGCACACTGCTGTGTACTTCATTTAAGGTTCTGGACATAGCTGAAGAATGCCTTGTGATTGTCTTTAGCCTGCAACGCTATCCTGACTTTATAGTTGGCCTTGTTGGAATTAATTAGACTTCTTAATTTCTTATTTAGTTGAACAAGAGACCACTTGTCTTTAAGGGAGTTGCTCCTCCTGATTTTGTCCATGTTTTTTCTTCCTTTTTTATATACCCTATTTAGATGAGGATTCCATTAGTGGGGTTTGTTTTTAATGTTTGTTTTGGAATTTTTTTCTGGTAGGTATGGCAGCCTTTATGCAGCCACTAATATATTCTTATAGGGACTATGAATAATTCTGTAAATGTAGCTGTGGATTGGGGTTAGAGGGAGCCTTGAGTTTTGACAAATTACCACACAATAGGCTGTAGTTTTCCTTAGAATAGTTACTAACTCTTACCAGTTTAGATGGTTTGTTTTTTTTACATCAAAGGAGACAGCTTTGTGATCTGACTCATTAGTAAAGACAAGATATGAGGAGGGGGATGCAATGCTGTCCCATGTTTGTAAGTACCAGAACCAGTATGTTTTATCCTCTGGTCGGAGCACAGTGTGGTTGTGTTAATAAAGTTAAGGACTGTTGAATTTGTGAGTCTAAGGCAGTATACATTTTCCAATCTATAGAGGGGTAGTTAAAGTCACCGACAAATAGGGTGTTTGGTTGAATGGAGAGCACTTCTAGTAGATTTAGGTAAGAATTGTGAGATTTTAGGGGCATAGATGGTGATCTGTAGCTATCCATATTATGGTGAGGGAACTTATCAATGGTGATTTGCACATAGATGAGCTCCATGGTATCATCCTGTTTAAGCAACGGGGAGATATGTTTGCGGCAAACATAGATTGAGACACCTCCACCTTTGGTCCCAGTCTGTGCTGTTGTTGGTCTAAATATGAAGATGTCTCAGTAGCCTTGCACTGCTGGAATACTTTTCATGGCTTTAAACCAAGTCTTGGTCATGGCACACATGTTTACATTCTCCATAGTGAGGAGGGCTTGAAGGGTGTGGAGTTTTTTGTTTAGGTTCCAAGCATTGAGTAGTAGCATCTTAAGGTTGCTTGTAGACTTTTTCACTTTATTGGTGGTTTTGTCTGTTTGGTATTGCCTAAAAAGGCTTTAAGTGGATGGATAAAGTTTTAGCCAAAAGCTTAGGGGGGATAGGTGCAGCCCATCCTTGGCAAAATAACATGGTCATTTGACCATGTCCTTCCATATTGGGAGAGATTGAAGTCCCCAGAGTGATAAGAGAAACTAAGCCAATTATTATAGCCGATCATTTTATGTTCAAGCTATAGCATCATCCTTGGTGAAGGTAGGATGCTGCTGAGTGCAATGCTCATACCTATCCATGATACATATTCTGAGGTATCCGTTATTTCCCTTTTCATGTTGCCCAGTGAGGTATGTCACAGCTCATTTACACCCACATAGATGATGCTAGGACCATATTGGTGCCTGGGATGCAGTGAATTGAGTACATGAGTGATTTTGTAGATTCTGGATCAGCATAAGCAACTAACCAATATCTTCTCCTTCTATAACTTGGTGAGTAGGGCATCTGTGTGACATGCACTGCAGTTCCCTATGAAAGGAGTATTAGGTAAAGTATATGCTTGGCTTATGGGCTTTGCTTTTGAGGGACCATTGGGTGTAGGCTTATATGAGATGTTTAGTGTTACTTTTTGGGTGTGTTTAAGTGATTTTTGAGGAGTTGTGTTACCATTAGATGGCTTTCAAGTTCTTTGAGATTTGGGAAGGTTTCCTTTAAATGCCTTATCATAAGACAATCTGTGCTTTGGTAATTGGTGTCTGCGAGAGAGAGAGAGATGTAGTGTGGGTATTCCTGACAACCTTGGCAGTATGCAAGATTTTTTACTCCAAGGAAGTTGTGTATTCGTATCTCTCGCATACCATGTTATTTTCTTTAATGATTAACTAGCTATCTGAGAACATGAAACAATTGCTATATTGCCTTAAGATGCTAAATCTACCAAACTGGCCACTGAGACATTTGGAATTTGCATATCCATGCTGTCCAGACCTGTAATAGGGTGGGCTATTTAGGATTAAAGATTGGATTTTAAGAGGAGTCTCCTAGGGTAGTTCTGGGTTTAGTAGCAAGATGTTATATTTTGCTAGGCTATGGAAGTGCTATTTGATGCTTAAGTCAGCCGCTCTAAGCTTAATTCAGCACAATGCCACACTGCCTAATAAGTTTCAACCTAATCATAACTTTACAGGGAATTTTTACTGTCAAGGAGTTTGCTAATATACAGAATACTGCTAACCCCTGCTGCTTAGTGGGCAGCTATGCTCAAATATGCCTGATATACAATAGAGGAAAAAAGCTTAAAACCTATCCCAGTAGAGATCACAGTAAAAGCAAGTACAAGTGTGATAAATCAAGAAAATATTCTTATCTTAGCTTGGATGACACTGGATGCAGCTGAAACACTTGAAAAGTTTTGCAAAGTTCTCTGTAAATGAACAAAGACCTTTGCAAACTTGCATGATTTATAGTACAGAAAAATGTTTGAAAGCTGACTCATATGCTGTCTAGCCAATAAACGATCACACTTGAACTTGCTAGAGTGCACAACTCAGAAAAACCAGGTAAACACTTTTTGCCTCAAAATGGATTATCATGGAATTTATTAATGTAAAAGTACAGCAAAAGCAGCTCTCAAGTGCAGATTAAACAACAAGCAATAAACAACTACCAAACAGCTAAAGCCCTGGTTAATTTGCCCTTCTGCAATGTGATTAGGAGACAAACAGAACTAGAAAAACCAACAAACAGAAATTACTATTTTTCCTACAAAATAAAATAAATGCTGTAAAATGCTCAAAGAGCAGTAGTGATCACTGTATAAAGCAAGTACAAGCCTGATAAACCAGGAAAATATCATCTTAACTTGGATGGTTCTGGATGCAGTTGAGACATTTGAAAATTGCTGCATATAATTGCATATACTTCACAGTTTGACTGAGGGTATGAGTCCTCAGAAAAACAAAGTAGATATGCATTGATTAGTTAATTAATTTATTTATATTTGTTGACCGGGAGTGTCCGACTGGACGTAGGTCCATTTTCATCGGAGGCCCGGGGAGAAAATCTCCACAGTTAAAACAAACAGACAGTAGTTACATTGGATTACATAGCGATTAACAATTTACATAGCAATTACTTACAACATATTTACAGATGAAGAATATTGTACATCAGTAGTCAACTAGAATCTATCTGTGAAGTACATAACAGACATTAACAAATGTTACAATAAGAAGTTCCTGGTGTATAATAAGTACTAGGCTTATGAGCATCTGAGCTTGCTATAATCAAGGTAGTTAGTGGAGTAGAAAGAAAGGTAGTGGTTGGATGGGGTGGGTGATATTAGACTGGAAGTTGCAAGGGCATAGACAGCATGTTTTTAGGTGTGCTTTTAGTAAAGTTTTGAAGTGGGTGCATGATGATATGGAGGTAATTGTGGGTGGGAGGGAGTTCCATAATATGGCTATGGCACAAGAGAATAGTGCTCCACCAGCAGAGTTATTGGCTTTAGTGATCTGCAAGTGATTTTTGTTGCTGGATTTTAGTGGTCTGGTGGAGCGATAGGGTTGGAGTAGATTCTGGAGAGATGGGACATTTAGTGGATGGTTTACTAGTCTGTGGGCGAGTGAGAGTTGATACCATTGAAGGAGGTGAGGGAGTTCAAGCCACCCCAGTTCAGCAAGTGAGAGATAGTGGTGACTACGGTAGGATGCCCCTGTGGCGAATTTGGCAATTTTGTTGTAGCAGGTCTCTAGCTTGTTTAGATCGCATTGCCATAGGTTGGTATATATTGGAGAGGCATAAAGTAGGGTGGAGATAAGGTGGGAATTTGCTATTGAAATCTTTGCTGCTTTGGTGAGAAGTTGCTTATTTCTGTATAACGCTTCTAGTTTTTTGTGGACTTTTTTTATGGTCATGGATATGTGAATGTCAAATTTTAGTTTATTGTCTATTTCCACTCCTAGCAATTTGGTGTGTTCAGTTGGGTATATAGTGGTGTTGTCTTTTGCTGTGATGTTAAAGTGAGAGTTGTTTTGGGTATCTTTGGTAGGTTGGAAGATGAGTAGTTTAGTTTTGTTTGGGCTGAGTATTAATTGGGTATTGGATAACCAAGTTTCAACAGAGGAAAAGGCTTCCTGTGTGGCTTTTTGCAGTTTGGGTAGGGACTGGGCTGAACAGATGATGATTGAGTCATCTGCGTATTGTATGAGTGTGCTATGTTTGGTGGCAGAGGCTAGATTATTGGTGAAAACAGAGAAGAGTAGAGGTCCAAGGATGGATCCTTGGGGAACCCCTATGGAGACAGGTAGTTGGGGAGATATGTCATTCTGCCATACAACGGATTGTTGGCGGTCAGACAGGTAACTCTGAAACCAATTGGTGACTGATTGTGAGAAGGATAGGTTATTGAGGACAGAGGTAAGTTGTTTGTGTGGCATGTTGTTTTAAGGCAAACATGTTATACTCTCTTGTTACATTAATTGTAGTACATGTCCTTCCAAGTACTTTCTTACAAGAATTAGTCATCCTAAAGGAATGGCAGCAAAACCCCGACGCTCTGACAATATTGGCATGGGACTAGAACTTGACAGCATATCAGGATGAAGTGCAATTAGGACTGAGATTATTACATGTGCCCACTTTGGGGAAATTTTTGACATTTTTGAGGAGGTACACAATGACAGTGGGATTAGCAGATGTGCATAGGTGGCTAAAGTGTAGTGTGGACATTGGCTTTAACCTCTACTCTTGCAAGTCTTTTTTTATGTTTAGTAAAGTCATGTAATGGCAGAGCAAGCTTGTAGATCAGTCATCTTAATGATGTACCCTATGCCAATATCAGATCATGCTTCCTTGGTATATAATTTTCAAATAAATAGTTTAAGTAGTGAGAAGATATTGAGCCAACCTAATGCTAATGAGAGAGGAAGAATTTCAAGTGATTGTACAAAATATATTTACTAACATATATATTAAAAAGAGAGAGAAATAAAACTCTTCTTTTTCAAGGATGGGACAATATCAAAAGTAAACTGACCTGGGACATGCATGAACTAGAGGCTGGGGCAAGGGGTAGGTGAAACCAAAAGTGGAAAGGAATTCTAAACAAAGTAAGAATAGTATAGGAGAAGATCAGTTTCAACTGGTCAAAGGTAGATTAGATAAGTATCTATAATATAAGATGGAGTTTGCTATAAAGATGTTTAGACTGAAGAATTTTGACCGAACTCTAACAAAGCAAAGATCAAGGCAATAATATTTGGACAAGAGTGTTTGGATATATCCATACCTAGTATATTGCATACTGCAAGAGGTGTAATTATACCCATCCTCAATAGTGTTTGAGAAGTACTATGCAAAGCTATACAGAAAGGAAATAAGTGAGCAATATGTCACAAATGAATTCTTCCAATTCATGGAAGGGTGATATTGGCAAAAATATGTCCGTGATGGCTGCTGTAGCAAAATAGAACTTGTATAAGTCTTTAGAAGGACAGCCAAGTGGAAGATGCCGGGATCTGATGGGCTGCCTCTAGAGGTATACTGCTTCTTAGAAGAATTTACATTGCTCATCAATAATATGTCAGTTAGGGGGCATGGCCAAGATAGTGAACTGGTAGCAGCAAAATCTCTCAGCTCTCTTACCTCATTACTATTTCTGACAGGAATTTTAAAATTAAGAAACCAACTGAGGATTATTTTATTATCATTCAACTACTAATACCTTGGAGAATATACTGAAGAATTTTTATCACCGGATTCCAAAAAAATTCCTGTCAAATTAAGCAGCAGAAAACAATCACCATCAGCACTTCAGAATGAGCCACTTGAAGAACACTTCACAAGATTCTGCCCTTAAGAAGGAACTGCATTCAGTGTTATCCAACATCCAGGACTTGTCACTAAAATTGACAAGATTGATAAGAAACTGGATACTTTCAAGGATAAATGTTCTCAAGAACTGAAACAGCTGCAAGAAATAATTTTACAACAAAAAGGACAAATAGCTATGGAACAATCACTAAATGATATGGATTCTAGACTCATAGAAGAAGAACGTCAAAAAGAATTTTTATTAAAACAAAACACCTATGACCTAGAAAACAGAACAAGGAGGAACAACATCCAGATATATGGACTACCTGAGAAAAGTGAAGGGGACAATTTAACTTTCTCACATCCTGGATTCCTGACATACTGAAATTGCCTGAAGCAGTATCCTATGGTATTGAACATGCCCACAGATCATTAACAGCAATGGAAAATGCATCTACATCCAAAAACAAGCCAGGATCTATAATTGTAAGACTATTTTCTACACAGTATAAAGAGCTTATACTAAGAAATGCCTGGGCTAATTCAACTATTAAATTCCAAGATACTTTAATCAGATTGACAATGATTATTCTACAACTGTAGTCTTTTAAAGGAGGGAATTCCTTCCCTTAATAAAAGACTTAAAGAAGAAACAACTAAAAATACATGTATTATTTCCAGCAAGACTGAGAGTTTTTCTTCCAGAGAAAATAAAAATATTTGAAGCTGTAGAATCAGCAACAAAATACTTATCTAACAACAATGTTTTTACACAAGAGGAGACAATGGATTGGACTAACAGTTCTCCAAAAAGAAATGCTGAAAAGAACAATTGGAAAACTGTAGAACAAAAGAAAAAAAACTGAAGGACAAGTAAATATACAGGTATATATACCTTAAAAATATTTAGCCAACAAGCTAAAATCTTCCAACTAAACTTCCTGCTATGAAAGTCATCTATTAAAACAAGTACTTTTCTCAGTTATAACATTATTTGAAAACTAACATTAAAGCTGATTATAAAATATAACCATAACAAATAATTCAAATGAAACATTTAAGCTTATTTGAAACTAAATATTTTATATTAAAGTACTATAGATTTCCATAGAACTGGAAACATGGTTTGAAAAAAATGAATGCAAAATCAAAAAGGGAACTTCTGTTACATGATTAGTATACAGACTGTGACTGCTGAAGTCAATGCATCTTTTATATGTGTTTAAAACTGACTAACTGTGGATGCTGTGTGTTAGGGTGCAATACATTAATATTTTTATTTGATTTAATTGAGTTAACTTAAGAATTATGAAATAAAACATTCTAAATTATGAATATTTTTATAATATTCTGTGTTTTTTATGAACAGAGCAAGGAATATGTTTTTATTTAGTCTTTGGGCAGATTTCAGACCATAAAATATAAACAAAAATGATAAATAGCCTAATTTATAAAGATTATAACTGTATACTTCAAAGCCGCGGTGGTTCAGCGGTATCATTGTTGCCTCACAGCAAGAGGTTCTCCCGTTCAATTCTCAGCTGGAGCACCTTCTGTGTGGAGTTTGCATGTCCTCCCTGCAGTCGAGTGGTATTCGAAAGACATGTAGAATGGGCATGCCTTAGTTGAAGTTTAGATGTCAAGCTGGCACCTCGGCACACGCAAAAAAATCTACTGCCAATCATTAGCAGACCGGAGTTCCACTGTGGCGACCCCTAACTGGGAAAAGCCGAACGAAGAAGAACTGTATACTCCAAAATAATGTATTTGCACGAGTCATACCCTTCCTTTGACAATTTTGAGCATAGCTTGCTTCCTGCCATGTTCACGAGCCATTTTTATCTTTCCCTGGGAAGCAGAGCCTCTGTTTACCCATTAAAAAATATCATGAGCATAATTAATAGTTTCCGGCGCTTTTTCACTACTCACAAGGTTGCGGTCAAAGAGCGCAGTAAGAAAAAAATCAAAATAATGCGGCTCAAACCTTTAAAATAAGGAAAAAAGCAGCAAAAAGCTTTTTAAAGCTAAATAGATTACTTCTAGAGAAGCAATGATAATATTTGAATGATAAAAGCTATTTTAAACCTGTTTAGATGCTTTCGGTCTTTTTTGACTCTTCACAAGGTTGAGATCAAGGGGCCGTTGTTGAACCAACAAAATAAAATGGCTTGAAGCCTTTAATTCACAAATATAGCAGTAAACAACACTTAAAACATAATAAAGAACTTATATTGAAGATAGATAGTAGAGTTGTGAGTAGAAACCACGGTGAGCCTGTTTAAATGCTGCTGGTGCCCTGGACAGCTCGCAGAGCTGCAGTTATGAATATGCAGGATAAACTAATACAGAGAAAAATTTAAACTTTAAGGAAAAGAGAAAAGCAATAAATAAGCATTAATGATAAAATAAAGTATCTACAAATACATAAAGCAAAAGAAGATAGATTTTTAAATCAGACTGTATAATTAAAAATTGCCAAAAATAAAGTATGCTTTATTTTAAAGGCATAGTACACATGGGACCAATTTAAATAGAAAGAACCAGTATCCTTGCTCCAAAAGTAAAGAGACAGATTATTGGTGAACTATATTCTTTATATGCAGTCAGAATATATTATGATATATTTATTGGAATGTTTTCTAGCAAAGTTCTGTTAATAATTTTATGTGATTCATTTCCTGTTTTTTTTCAATAACATAAAGACACACTGACAAAAACAGCTGAGTCTCATTACATAAACTATTAGATTAGTATTACTAAGGTATACTTCTTGAAAACAATGTTGTTATGAATCACAACCACTTATTAAGAGAATGACGAATGAGGAATCAAAGAATGTCACTACCCACATCCACATATGAATGGTGATAGTTGTAAAGTCAATCTATACATTTATAGATAATGGGCCAGATTCACGAAGGCTTGCATGGAGTCTTAGAGTAGAGTAAGACTCCATGCAGCCAACATGTCCGCTGAGCGATCCAGGAACAGCCAGTAGGGGCATGCAACTGAGCTCTCTAAACTAGTCCTACATGGACAGGGCTGGGATATGCAAATTACCTCAATTGCAGGTGAAAGCTATGCAAATGAGGTAAATTTGTGATCCAGGAAACCCGAACCTGTCCGAGTAGGAGTAGTGTTACTTGCAGAAATGTACTCAGTTGATAACCGAGTACGGTTCTGCAGATAGCAAAACGGAGGCATGTCAGCTGGAAATAAAGCATGCATGTACAGGAGGAAGAATGCCAATGGCCAAAAATACGGCCATTGGCAATGGGAAGAGATGCAAATTAAAAATAAAATAACTTTTTTTTTTTTATCCGAATCTCTGGGGTTTAACCATAGCGCAGCACCTCGCAAACGCACTGTACCCTAAAAAGCAGAAAATTAATAATTAAGATCCACAAATGTGGATTTTATGTGAAACAACAAATAACAAATCTCCTTCCTGAGTAAAGGACCCTCGTAGCGATAAAGTCACAATGAGCAAAAACAAATCAGAGGATTCACCAAAAGCTGAAATGGCACGATTTCACTGTATCAAATCCTTTATTAAGAACAACATGCCTAGGACAGTTAGCGCTTTCACGTTGTTATAACGCTTCTTCAGACTTCAATGGCATAATAAAACACAATTCACTTTAAATAGCTTATAGACACACCTGTGGTTCATTAACATTTCAATTAACAATTAACAATTCTTTTAAAAAATTTTTAAAGAACCAAGGGAAAAAATGTGAAGGAAGAGGGAGGGGGGGTTGTTTGTAAAAACCACATATGCAAACTGTTTAAAACATATTCAGCAATTTTAAAAGTTAAAAGTAACTAATACAAATATAAAAGCATCTAATACAATATGAATGCCCTATGAATCTAGTGTTTGAAAGGTTTAGCTGCCAGAAAAGGTTTCAAGTTAATTCTCTCATTTAACCCATACTGATGTGCCTGCAGCCTAAGGATCCATTTACTCTCAATTTCTTCAGTATGGTTCCTTATATTACCTAATCTGTTGGTCTTCTTTACTATTTCTAACACCCTAAACTTAAAGCAATGCTGAGATCCGTTGTCTATAATATGTCGAGCTAACGCATTAGTGGTGTTCTCTTTATTTATTGCGTAAATGTGTTCTCTTATACGCTCACGAAGGGTTCTATTTGTTTTCCCTACGTAGTATTTCTGGCATTTCTGACATTGTGCCAGATATATTAGATCTCTAGTTTTGCAATCTGCATAGCAACTAAAAGTATATGTACGTCCAGTGTGTGGGTGTATGAATACATTATCAGTGGCTATGTAGGGACATTGATTGCATGTCCGGCATGGATATGTGCCTTTTCTTTGGGATGTAATGAGATGATCATCATTCTTTTCATAGCATAAAAGTCTCTTGAGGGATTTCATATTCCTATATGTTATCCTGGGTTTGTCATCTACTAGAGAGCCAATTCTATCATCCATGGCTAAAAACTTCCAGTTCTTTGTAATAATCTTGCTAATCTGACCATTCCTGTTGGTATAGGGAATAACAAGCCTATTCACCTGAGTCCGAGGCTTGTTGATTACCTTGGGTTCTGTGGCCACTTTCCCATAGAAAAATGGTCTCCCTTTACCAGTTCTCGATGTATCACTGATGTCTGTGGTGGCTTGTACTAAATCTCTATTGTAACCTCTGATAGCAAAATCATTTAATAGTCTATTTTTCTGTTCCATAAAGGTGGCATCATCAGTGGTCAGTTTTGATACTCTATGTACCTGATTGGTAATGATGTTGGAATGAATGTGTTTGGGATGCATGCTGGTACGATGAAGAAAACTATTTCTCCAGCATGATTTCCTGAACATTTCAGTATGAATCTCATTTGATTCTTTAATTAACCTAACATCCAAGAATTCTATCTTGGTACATGAGTGGGTACTTTCAAATTCCAAAAGGTCTGTTGTCCCATTTAGATATCTAATGAAATCTGTAAGTTCTAGTTAATTTCCTCTCCACACAACAAAAATATCATCTACAAATGGTTATAATATTGTATACGATCATGAAAGAGTGTATTATTGAGCACATATGTGTCCTCCCAATATGCCAGTACTAAATTTGCGTAGGAGTTCGCGCATGGGGTCCCCATCGCTACCCCCTTTGTTTGTAAAAAGTATCCATTCTCATAACATAGAACATTATTTTCCAAGACTATTTCGAGTAGTAGCATCCATTTAATAATGTTGTTGTTGCTGACCCCATTCTTTAACAAAAATAACCTTACAAACTCCACACCAATATTGTTGGGTATGGATGTGAATGATGCTTTCACATCCAGCGTCACAAAAAAATCATTCTTATCTATATGCCTTTGATTATTGCTCAAAGTAAGATTCTCCAAAAATTGTTGAGTATCCCGTAATATGTAACTTGTTTTATTGATAATAGGTTTAAATTGTTTATCTAAATATATAGATATTGATTCTGTCAACCAGCCTTTGACAATGGGTCTCAAAGGTGGATCTGTCATTGTTTTATGTATTTTTGGTAGACCTCTAAAGGTTGGTATCAAGGGGTTCTCTACAAGAAAATATCTATATAGTTCCACATCTATAACATTACTTAAAAGCATATCATATAGATGTACTGTACTGTCATACAGTTAACGAACTATTTGCAATTACTCAAACAAAGTTATTGTACAAAATGCTGATCCATGACTTAGAAGTGGACAGTCAGAACTTGCTTTCCTTTATTTTTGGAAGAAATAAAGATGTTCTTTGATTGTATTATTAAACTTATTATAGCCTAACTCAAGAAAAGTTATATCTAAGGTATAAAACATGATGTAAGTATGTAATGGTTTTCAGGGATTTATAAAAATTAATATAGTATATGAATGTTTGTAAAATGAGTACAACTGTCTAAATATTGAGGAAAATTTACTGTTTGTTTAATCACAATTGTCCTAATTTGATATGCAGATATTATTTTAAACTTACAAATCATTTGCCAACATGTTTTTCTTTATAATGAGCTTTTAATATCATAAACCATCTACCTACAAGAATACCGCAAATCTGAATTACTGCACTAGTTTCTTTGAGTCCTGTCAAGCTGTGCTAGTGAAGGTTGTTTTCCTCAGTAAAGCAATATCCGATAGACATGGCAACATGGACAGGATACAGGAAAAAAAAAAGCATAGGAAAACTGTGTGAATGCAGAATCAAAGCAGATTCAAGAAAATCATTCTTGTTCTGCTAAGAATTCATTGACTAATAATGTTTAAGCAACAAAACTATGTTTAGTAACATATTTACAAGTTTTACCTACCTGTAGCCCATTTTCACATGCTGGGAGCTCTTCAGTTTGTGGTACGCATTGCTCACTGTCTCTTGATTGTAGATACTTCACTTGTTTATCAAAGAAGCTATCAGCTATTGCAGAAAAAAGTAACAATTAAGTAACATATGTATGTAAACATGAAGAAAGCAATCACTTTTGTTGCTCATGTTATTTAAATTGCATGTAGCACTGTTTCAAAGCATTTTTCATCACAAGAAAAAACAATATAGAGTGGTCCATTGCTTCCTAGTCAGATGACTGTACTATATTTTTAGAAATAAGTGATACTTTGATGTGGATAATGCAGAGTTTACTCATAGCTGATGTGTTTGGTCACATGGGTGAAGATCTTTCTGTTGAGAATGCTTGTTTACAGTAGAGAGTCGATTACCCAAACGTCGGTTATCAGAAACATCAGTTATCCAAACGCAGTCTTCCAATGTTTTCAGGTAGGAAAAAACATAGTCTGAATATGTAAAGGTTATATGTATTTGCTTGTGTGTGAAAAATATTCTTTATTGTCCACTGCAAATGCTGAATGGATAAAAAGTGTATTGCTTGTGTGCAGAAAAAACAGGATTTTAGAAGTTTTTTTTTTTTATCCAGTTCAATATACATTTGATTATCCAAACAGTTTGATTATCCAAACTACCGTAAGTCCCAATTAGTTCAGATAATCAGTTCTCTACTGATTATCAGATTAAACATGAAATCTATAGGTTTTACATCTAGATTGTCTCATAAATCACGTGTAACTTTGAATGGTGCTTTATTTGATGATTGGTTACTTGTGCTTCTTGTCAGTTTGAATTTATTGTTTTCATGGTACAAAATGAAAATTGTATCTGATAACAGTAATAGTAAGTATTGGAGTAGGCAATCTACTACTCCTAGAAGGCAAATTTATTGTTTTTAATTTTTGGCTGAACAATGCCTGATTTACTATTATGTTCTAATTTAAACTAAAACAGAAATGTCATTTTACACTAGCACAGTATGATGCCCCAAACCAATCGACCATTCAGTGATGGTGCAGAGTTATCTAGGTACCCTGTATAAGTACCACAGTGTAGGTTCACACAATGCATATGTACCTATGGGCAATTTGAAAGCTGCTAATTTACATCCAGTGCATATTTGTGATATTGCAGCTATCCCAAGAACCTGTTTAAGACTCACACAGAACAGGAAAACCTGCTAAACACTCACACAGAACAGAAAAAACAGAGTGGACATGCAGATTCCTCGTGGAAGTTTCCCTAGCCAAAAACCAAAGTAGATACCAAGCACTGTGAGGGAGCAACACTAACCACTGCATCGGTGTGCTGCCATCTAGAAACATTTGAAAGCATACAGTTTGTCTGAGCTCAGAAACTTCGAAACTTGAACAATCACACATATTTAGTTAAAATCAGCACAGTCACACACTGAGTCTGTACTACTTTTAAGTTTTTACAACTTTTAGAGTAAGAATATTCCAGTAGTGTCCATACAATGTTGGGGTGTATGGGAGTACACTTACCTACACTGCAGGGTACAAAGGGCTTGGTCCCTGTATTGTATTTTTATGTTAAAGCAAGGTTTACAGAGTAGGAGTGTGTTGGACTGAAGTTTTGCACTGTAATATTGTCAGCTCTGTTAATCATCATGAATGTAATCAATTAGACTGAACCAAGCAGGGATCAGTACTTTTGATGTTTAACCTGTATTTGGTGTCATTGTGCAGTTCCAGGGAAACAAACATAAAGAATGACATCTCTCTTCTACATACCTGATTTATTGACCATGCTTCCACATAGTCCAGATGTAGTGTAGTTTCTGTTAAGGGTTATCTGCGAAAGAAAAGAAAATAAATGTGCTAATTTGATTCCTCTTATAGCTCACTGTTGCCTCGATTACAAAGTAAGAAACAGCAAACTACAACATGCTGGTATCAATTGCATTAAACAATGAGATTAATAGAAGTTAAGTATGTTATGTAAACTTCCAGTTGCAGTAGTGAAAATACTTAAAACTTTATGAGGAATGCATAATAAATGTAATCAAAGTCTACTGGCAATTTTATGTTCTTCAGAGACACTAGAATTTAAAATGGGAACAAGAAAGCAGTCTTAAATAGTTGAATACTAGCCATTTATTTATTTAGTTCTCTATGGTCATTTTTTTCTCTTTGTTACATTCAAGCAGGATTGATTTTTACCTATAATAATAAGGCAGTAGATAATACTGTCAGAATCTCATATGCAAATATGTTGAAATGTTTCCTTATTTTCTTAAAATCAAGTGAACAGCACACATTGTAACAGACAAGTGAGATGCCAGTTTTGTTGAGAATTATTTTTTAACTTGCAAACTGAACCAATGCATGCATACCTTTATTTTCAGTTTCTTGGAAAATATGCACATATTTCTAGTCAATTCCATTCATCATTATCTTTAAGGATTTATATTTTAAGGCCATAGCACCCTGACATAAAAACTTGCATAATTTAATGACAGTTCTTCAAAAACCAATGCAACTTATCAGCAATGATTAATTTTAAAGAGTATTATCAAAAACTCTACTAAATTCTTATATTTTAAAGTCTGAAAGTAAGGCAAGAAAGACCCCTATAGTTACACTGCTGATAAATGCCACAGCTAAGAGATCCATAACATGATTTACTCAGAATGACTCATGCCAAGAGAAGTTCACTTCACTGAAAAAAAAATCCAGAAAATCCCTGACTGGTTTAGTCTAACAGGTGAGCTGGACAGTAAGGTCATCAGATAACTACAATATATGAGCTTTATGTCAGCAGGACAACTAATTATTCACTGGCACATTGTAAGAGACTTGTCAATGCTTGGCAATTAGTACTGCTGCACTTGGGTAGTAGTGACTATGCACGCTAACCCTAACAGCACATTGCATAACATTTTATGATATTATGGGGTTAGCCGATGAGATCAAAATATTGAGGAAATCTTTATACACACCTATTCTGGGAAAAGGACCAGAGTTGGCAATCCCTTCAACTTCCAGAGTATCCAACCACCCTACAAACAGTTTTATATACACCTACTCATCTAGTTCTAAAGAAATGGAGGAAACTGTCAGAAACTACTGGCCGGTTCTAGCCCTTTATGAAGATTTCAAGGACCTTTTACCCCCCAGACCTAGTTTTGTTAGAAAAAGAGGCATTAACTTCAAAGAAATCTTTGAAAGGAAACCGGATAGCAAAATGAAGGTGAAACAATCCAAGAAGGGCACTTATAAATGTGGCTCTTGTAGCCAATGTCATGCTTTAATGAACGTCGAATCCGTGTACATTCCATCTAGGAGGTTCAGGACAAAACCAACTGGTTCCTACTCTTGTGGAAGCAAAGGGGTGGTATACCTGGGTATTTGTACTACGTGTTCGAAGTTTCGTGGGGAAGACTGAAAGAGAATTCAGGAGACGGATCTACGAACACTTATATGATATGGCTAAACAGAAAGCAACCAATGCCTTTTACAAGCATTCCCTTTTTTGCCCAGGTAGTATCATCAAATTCTTTGTTTTAGAACAAGTGGAACCGGATCTCAGGGGTGGTGACTGGGAATCCACCCTCGAGTACCGTGAGCTAGTATGGCAATTAAGGTTAGATGCAGGGAGACCACCTGGATTGAACGGGACTATTAGTATTAAACCCGTTTTAAAGCTTAGAAGGGCACGATTATAGTTATTCCACTGTAACTAATGAGTTCTGTTGTCCCATGTTTCCTAATATTATGCCCTTCTTTCACTACCACTTGGTATGTGCGCATTTTATTATAACACATGACTTAAGGACTCAAGATTCACTATTTTCCCTCTCCTTAACTCCCATGCCTTTTTCTTTGGTATGACAACCTGACACTTGGTCTAGGGTGTCCTTTTTGATGTGAACTATGAAAAAGAATCAAGATCCCTATTACAAACTAACACTATATGCTCCCTCACACTTCTAACAGAATTTCACCTTCCAGGTTCATCAAAACTCATGGATTTCCAACGTTTCCAATAGCAGCTTTTTAAAACATTTTAACTTTGATTTTATTAAATTTGAAACAGTATTTTTAATGTTTTGTAATTTTACAAGCATAATCCAGCTGTCAAACATATATATACTTTCAATAATACAAGCTTTTATCTCATGTTTCATTTAATGCAAAGCCCCTTTAAGGAATCTAACAACTGATTGACAACACCTGTTTTCAATTAATGTGTTACCTATGGTTATATAAAAGGGTTTGGCTTCAGCAAATGCTTTTGTACTCACTTGAAAAAGCTCAGGATTATCCTGAGTGAAAGTGCTTGTGTTTATTTCTTCTTGGACCTACTTGAATAAAAGATTTTCGCATTTCACATCAGCTTTTGTTTTTTGTTCCTGGCGGCTGTGGAGTCGTGTTACTTGGATTTCTGGCATTTTTTGGATCTTATTTTATGATATTTCTTACTTATGACATAGATACATGGGTAGGGGACATTGCTATAATCCTTTCTAGAAGACACTAGAATGAGGAATAAGAAATGAATAAAAAATATTTGTTAATTAAAAGACCTGTAATAGAGCATGTCCCTTTTATAATGTGTGTGTGTCTTTTGGCTTTTCCCGGTTAGGGGTCGCCACAGCGGAACTCCGGTCCGCTAAAGATTGGCAGTTGATTTTTACGTGCCAAGTTGCCAGCCCTGATGCACAACCTTCAACGAAGGTACGCCCATTCACGCATGTCTCCACGCAGAAGACGCTCTAGCTGAGAATCGAACCGGACAGCATCTTACTGTGAGGCGACTGCTTAATTTACTTAGTTTTCCATAACACAGACTCACATTTTAGCTCTTTATCTCACAGTTTAATATTAAAAAACAGCCTGGAAGTCCTTAGGATCAATTGCAGTGCTAGAACTGCTAATGGCGCTTTTTTAATTTTATACAGCTTGCAGCAGTCCATTCTGTAAAGCAGTCTATGGCTTCTGGAAGGTATTCTTCTACAATCACAGCAGCCATCAGATGTTTGGGCTTGGAAGATAAATACTATTTTTACCACTAGCAGAGTGCTGATAATCTGTTCAAAACCTTGAGAATCTTCATGGCAGGGCATAGGCCTGGAAAGAAAGTGCTAAGAAAATCAGACCCTGCAATACATCGGAGATATGATAAGTTACCTTTATTTATTAGGTCAAGAAAAATGTTCCAGCTTCTGGTATTGAGTACTCTGAACCACCCAAAGACAACTTTACTACTGAAAGTGAAAACAGAGGATGGGGAGGATGAGGGGTAGTACAAACCATCCAGCAAGTCATATATAGAGACAAGGCCAAAGAGTACAATGGCAGAATGGTTTCTGATCATTATGAATCAGGGATTATTAACTGAGCACAAATGGGAAAGGCAGTAAACAGAGAAAAACACAAGGAAAATTGAGAATGGCAAAATTTGAAAGAGTTGTTACATGCATGATAAGTAACTACTAGAGTAGATGAACTGGAAATGGGAATAAATGAAGGAATATAAAAAATATTTGGGCTTCAAAAATATGAAATCTGTGTGAGATGAAAGGAAGAAAAGAAATATGCTTCTCTTTGAAGACCCTGTTTTTGTCTAGACACAATCCTTACAAGGCTAGGGAAAATGGGAGGAGTGGTCAGTTGTCTTTCCAATGTCAAGATCTCTGACATCTCAGGAGCTCTCAAGACTCCTCAGGTGAGCAGATATGACTATGACATGGTGGTGGTCCATACAGGTGTAAATGAAATGGCATGGAAAACCCTAAGGGAAATGCAGAGAGACATCTCACAAATCTCTATGCATGTCAGAAGTGTAGCAAAGATGCTGGTATTGATTGGAATCTTATCTTCACCAAGAATGGTACCGTATCACAAGGAAAAGATGATTGATTTCAACAACTGGGTCACTAACCGGTGTCATTCAAGGAGGATCCAGTATGTGTCAGCATGGATGAACTGCTGCACAGCCCTACTTGCTTTTCCAAGGACAACTTACATCTCTCATTTCAAGGCTAATGGGTCTTCCTGCCTAAAAGCACAACAAACAAATCACCAGACAAGATCAGTCTAGCAATGTTCAGTGCTAAAAGTCTAAATTACAAATTGCCTGACCTTGAAGCCATCCTGCATTTACCAATAATCTACATAACTCAACCCCATGCTACACTTATTCAATATGCAGATGATTCGACTTTACTCTGCCCAGCCCCATCTCCAGCCATTCTGCAAGAACTCACCCAGGAAACCTTTAACTCTGTAGAACAATGGATTTCTGATATCCAACTCATCCTAAACCCTAATAAGACTAGATTACTACTATTTACCCCTAACAGATCAAAAACAGCTCCCCTCTCCTTCACCATCACCTCTAAAAATAGCACTACCATTTCCCCTTCTGACCATACCAAACGGCTCGACATTGAAATTAACAATAATCTTCACTTCAATGTCCACATCTCACAAACCATCAAAAAGGTTCACAAAAAATGGGCACACTATATAGACTTATGAACATTCTCTCAGACCATGCAAGAGTCACCCTAGCCCAGACTCACCTATTGTCCACACTAATGTATGCAGCACTAACTTTTACCCACATCAGAAAAATAGATCTAGACAAACTAGAATCCTGTTACAATAAGATCTCCAAGTTTGCTAAAAACGTCATGTTCAGAACACATCACTGTGTTGTTCTAAGGGATCTAAATTGGCTAGAACTACTTCAACTACTTAATTACCACCAGCTAGTTACTGTCTAAAATATTCTTAAATACCCTGATAAAACTCCATCACTAACCCAACTACTTACCCACTATACAGCAAATTACCCTCTCCAATCTACTGACAAATCTCTCCTCTGTATCACTAGAGCAAATGATACTGCAGGAAAAGCGCTATATTCCCACACCATTGCTAGAAACTGGAATTGCCTTCCATCTTCACTGCCCACTGCCTCCACCACCTCACATTTCAAAAGCTCCCTCAAATCACATCTAATGAATACCTGGCTATGTCCTTGTATTACTTAAACTTAAGCTTTTCTACCATTTCCTCATCATATCCATTCACCAATACCAAGTTAGTCACTGTAATCCTCTATGGGACTAAAACCCTAACAGCCATTAGCCGAGCCTGTAAGTAGCTCCTAATTCCTACTGTTTTGTAACTTCTCTGACTGCTGAAAGGTGTCATCTGCTTGCATTTGTAATGTGAATATCTGATTGCTTTGTTGTATAATATACGTTTGTTGTACTATTCTGTATACAAATATTTCTCTCTTGTTTAACTTGTACTACTCTGCATAAAAATATTTTTCTTTTGCTTAACAATGTGGAGCTTTTCTCCCTGGGTCTCCACTCTAAGTGGACCCAGTCCAGTCGGATTTTCCCGGTTAACAAATGTAAAATAAAAATAAAATAAATTTAACTCAGTCTAAATAAAACCAACTGTCACATTATAATATGTTGTAGGACCCTTTCGATGACCCCTGAAAATCACGCCCATTTCTTAAATGCAATTGATGAACTTCATATTTACAAAACTCTTTCATCCCGAGAGACTTCTGTTGATAAAATAGTATTCATAGACCTCAAATGTAGGGTATGCCCAACAATTTTCGAATTTCATCAACAATAATTCTCTAATCAAATAGTCAGAGCCCAACAGAAGTTAAAATGTTCTTAATGCTTCCTCGATCAAGTCTAGCCACAAATCAGTAACCTTTTCTTTCAAAATCCCTAAACCAGCTGAGGCAAATATCACAATATTCAAAGACTTTAAATATAGAAACTCCCACAAATCTATGATGGAGTCTATAAGTTCAGCTATAACTGTACCACTTGCCAACAAAATGAAGACATGGCTAGTAGTTATGCAAAAACCTTCTATGCTCAACTAGAAAACTGAATAAATCTGTCAGTCCTTATCAAAACTAAGCAAAAATGGAAGGAAAATGGGTTGCTGAAGCACCTACCAAGGGGAGAAAATGCTGAGAGAACCAAAGGAGCCACTTTTGTGATTTTAAATATTTTCTTCAGATTTTTTTGTTAAGTTTTACTGCTTTGCCACCTACTTTTTGGAATTTTCCGGCCTGCTAAAGTTTATATCTGTATCAGTAACAGTATTTGAAACACATCTAGAGCCTGTTTACTGCATTTCCTGTGTTGCAGTAAAATCATTTTTTTCTCTAAAAACTGCATTTTATCTGATTTTGGTCGCACTCAAGTGTGGGGTCATTTATTGCACTGTTGTGAATATTTTGCTGCTTGTGTATCTCTGCTACCTTTAAACTACAACAAAAAAGAAAAAAAAAAAAAAAAAAATCTTGCTTTTTTTCCACTTTCTGAAAGTTAAGGAAGTTCAGTTACAGATTTGCTGTTCTGAACAGTTTGGAAGTTTCTAGAAGGCCAGTGCTTGCTTGGGCTAAAGGGAAGTCTCTGTGTTCACCAGTGGGAGTGGTTAACACTGAACAGCTTGCCTGTCCCTGTAGGAGTGGTTACTGCCTAGAAGCTGTAGTTTTATTGGCCATTTTGGGTCAATTCTAAACACCTTGATCTCTCTCTCTCTCTCTTAAAACCCTACAACTCTCTTTTTGTGCGGTTTTGCGCACTGAGCAGCGTCGGGCAGCACCGCCTAAACAGGTTTAAACTATTCCAGGCTCCACAAAGTCTGCTCTTCACTTTTTCCCTTAGAACTGTGCAAACTCTCCAAGTAATCACTCTATTCTCTTTCTAAAGCCCTGCACTTGCTCAGCTCTTATAAGGAAACACTAACTAACTAAAGCACTTCACCCTCCTTGACTTCTCATAAGTATTAGGCTCCCGATTGGTCCTTCCTGATCAAGTGAAAACTCAGTTCCCTTCCCTAATCTGATCAGTAAAAAAACAGTTCCCTATACTAATCTGGTATGTCCAAGGGTCAGTTTCAGGGTTACTCTCCAGTCCAGCTGGTGAATCTGGGAATTTTGAGGCAATGCTACAATTGCCTTATGTACACAGACAACCCTCTCCTCCTTCCAACAAACTCTAATACATGTGAAAGATGCAGTTACACAGCCAAACTGGAGGCAGAGCTCTCTCAACCCAAGACTGGCACAGACTGGCACAGGAGGAAAAGGTAACCACCCACACCACAAATCCATTCTCACACAGACCTATTGCCTCTGCATACCCAACACATAAACACGCAAAAACATACTCGGAGGCTCTAAATAAAAATCTGCCTAAACAGCAAAGACCTCCTAAGCAGATATCCAAGCAACAGCCACCCCTCAACAATACCCACAAATCACATATCTCACAAAGTTAGTGTGCCTCACAGTCACAGCCCTTAAGGCCAAACAATACACCAAATACACATGTTATAGGGGACTCTATTGTCTGGCACACTGTCGTCCCGCTCACCAGAATGGACAAGAAGAAGGTCACTGTAAGCTGCCTGTCGGGTGCCAGGACCCGCCACATAATGCAAGCACTCAAGTCACTCCAAAGCAAGTACAAGTATGACTCCGTCATTGTCCATGCTGGTGTGAATGACCTGAGATGTACCTCCCTGGACTACATGAAAAGAGACATAGAGGAGCTCTCTGATCATGTAGCCCAGGCTGGTATGACCCTGACCTTGAGTAGCATCTTGCCCTCACCAAGAATGATGCCACAGTATAAAGACAAAATGATCAGTTTCAACAATTGGCTAAAGTATTGGTGTCATTCAAAGGGGATCCAGTGTCTGTCAGCCTGGGATGACATGCTTGACAAGCCACATTGCTTCACTAGGGACGGCTTGCACCTGTCACCCTTAGGCTTTCGTATACTGGCCAAGGCTCTTGCCACCCCCATAGTGCCTTTTTAGGCAAGGCTCAAAGGACAAACCCACCTCCATAGACAACACAAGGATAAAAAAACTAAGGGTAATGCTACTCAATGCCAGAAGATTAACCCTCAAGATGCATGCACTCGAGGCTCTCTTCAGTATGGAGAAAATCGATGTCTGTGCAGTAACAGAAACTTGGTTCAAGGCTCCAGAGAGCACCCCAGCACTACCAGGTTATAACTTATACCATGCGTTTTGGCCCCAAAACTCAGACCGAAGCACAAAAGGAGGGCGAGTATCTATATTCATCAAAGATACCTACACCTCCAGGTTAATGGCACTGCACGAAGCATTGGAAACCATCCATGTGCAACTAACAGCGGGCAAAACTGCCTTTCTGTTTGTAGCCTGCTACAGAACACCCTCCCTATTACCCTCCCTACTTGGCATTCCTGAGAACACTGGAGAATATGAAGGTCTCCCCAAACACTATGTTATTGGGTGACTTCAACTACCCAAACATTGACTGGGAAAACTACTCAAGCCCAAACACCCTCGCCCAACGGTTCCTTGAATTTATAAACTCTAACGCGATGGAACAACTGGTCACCACTCCCACAAGACATATTGGACCTGGTCATCACCAACATGGGGACTCTATGTTCCACACCAGAAGTAAACCTCTCATTGGTGAAATCAGACCATAAACGAATTTCCCTGGACATCCATATCCCGTCCCCACCCCCAGCCAAGGAAATCATCGTAAAGAATTTCTCAAAAGCCAACTTTGCACTTCTCAAGACTGAGGTGGATTCCTTCAAAGCCCCCGGGCCAGAGGATAATACAACTCAAGCCACAGAATCCTTTACAAATGTATTCGATGAGCACCTGCAGGAATGCATGGATCTTGCTATCCCAAATAAAACCAAGACCCACTCCTCCAAAAACAGGAGACCTGTCTGGTGGACCCCGGCCATAAATAAGCTATACAACAGAAGGGGGAAGCTACTACATGACAGAGCAAAATCCCAAAAAGGGAAGGCATCTCTGATCAGTATTAAGCAAGAAACTTCGAGCCCTCATAAAATCCTCAAAGGTCAGTTTCGAAAGAAAAATTGCCCTAGACACTAAAGATAATCACAAGGCCTTCTTTAGTTATGTCAGGAATATGGGTGGAAACTCCCAGATATGCTCTGAATTGTTGCATAACGGTACTAAATATACTGAACCTACAGACATAGCCAACATCCTGGCAGACAGATTCAGCGTTAACTTCTCCCCCCCTTCTCCCCCAAAGGAGCAAATGCCTTTCCCAACTGTATATAACCTCCCTGACATCACAGATGCACAGGTGAAAGCTGCCCTCTCCAAAGCAAAAAACACAGCATCTATGGGACCGGACGGTGTCCCAGGCTGTATCCTACATGAGCTCCAAGAAGAACTGAACCTTCACATTAAGTCACTGTTCAAACTTAGCCTTACTACAGGATATGTACCCAAAGAATGGCGAACAGCTACAGTGGTCCCACTCCACAAAGGTGGCGCCACAACGGACCCCGGGAACTATCGTCCCATAAGCCTGACTAGTCTGGTCTGTAAAGCTATGGAGTGTATTATCATGGAAGTCATAAACAAAGACACTGGGAACCTCCAGACACTGGACCCTACCCAATTCGGCTTTGTTAAGGGCAGATCCTGCCTCTTAAACCTAGTTGATTTCTTTGAAATAGTTACCAAAGCCATAGATGAGGGCAAGGTAGTCCACACAGCCTACCTGGACCTCGCAAAAGCCTTTCGACACAATACCCCAATCGGGCATCATAAATAAGCTTACCAGCCTAAATATCAACCCCTATGTCACAAGATGGGTTGTAAACTGGCTCAGGGATAGAACCCACATGGTCAGAATTGCAGGTGCCACATCCGAATCCAAACAAGTTACAAGTGGCGTCCCACAAGGCTCAGTTCTGGGATCCCTCTTATTCGGTATATACTTCTCTGAGGTACAGGCTAACACAGGGGGACTATGGCTGACAAAGTTTGCAGATGACTGCAAACTGGGAGCCATAATTGACTCTCCAGCTGACACAAGCATCCTCCAGAAGGGTCTCACAGAGATGGATGCTTGGTGCCAGAACCATGGCTTCAAGCTAAATGCTAAAAAGTGCATAGTCATCCCCTTTGGGAAAAACAAAGTGACCACAAATTACCACATTGGTGGTAATCAATTAAGTACGGAGGAAGTAATTAGGGATTTGGGAACCCACGTAAATAGTAATCTCTCCTTTGACAATCATGTTGCCAAAGTGGTTAGAAAGACCTTCTATATAGCCCACCTTATCACGAAAGGGTTCGCATCTAGATCAAGAGAGGTCATTGTGCCCCTCTACTCATCACTCATCAGGCCCATAATTGAATACAATGCCCCTTTTGGGGTGTACCTTACCCGACACCTGCAGCAACTGGAGAAACCCCAAAAGTACCTCACCAAGAGGATCTTGGGCCACAACCAGATGTCCTATGCAGCTCGACTAAAGAAACTCCAGCTCTACTCAGTTGCTTACCACCTACTCAGAGGCGATCTATGCCTGACGTACAAAGCCATGTCTAACCCAGAATTAATGGACATGCTCCACCTCAAAAAATCCAAATCCCTTAGAGCTACATGCTCCAGGGACTTAAACCTCAGCACAAAAATAAATAAGACATGCTGGAGGGACAGATTCATTTCACAGAGGCTCCCCTCAGTCTGGAATAGAATCCCAATTCATGTTAGGCAAAGCCCCTCGCTGACCCTCTTCAAGTGAAATCCAGACGCGTGGATGGGAAATTGCAAATTCACCCCTGGGGTCTCTTCTGTGTCCCTGCTTGACAGAGGCACAGTAAACTAATCTTAAAGGGCTACCTTCTGTGACCTACTATACAGAGGCACAGTAGGCT
The DNA here is from genome assembly GCF_019279795.1 of Protopterus annectens. NCBI lineage: Eukaryota > Metazoa > Chordata > Ceratodontiformes > Protopteridae > Protopterus > Protopterus annectens. The sequence goes on from NC_056745.1 coordinate 1,058,195,172, forward strand.
AATCTAATAGGAAGGCAAAAGCCAAATACACTCTGGCTAGGCTTATAAATGCCCTAGGGCAGATAGCCTAGTATCTACCTATGAACCTATGAACCTATGAACCATGTGCAAGAACAGTACAATAAGAGAAAAAATAAAGCTCATAGAATTATATAGTAAAACTAAAAAGCCATAAATTAAGGTTTACCATCCAAAGATTATCCAAGGTACTGAAAAACATTGTTTGGAAAACTAAGGCTTCCCATGAACTTTGGTTAGCACCGCTATCTTAGGATAATTATGAATACTTCTTTACCTACCTCAGGAATTTATGAAATAACACCCAATACTGCCCTGATCTAGTGGATATTGCAAATACATTGGCAAAAAGACTTAGTGCTAACTTTACCCCAGATGAATCTTAAACAAACCTACATATACATAAGGACCAAAAATCCCTTATTGTTCACTAAAGAATAATTGTTAAAAGTAGTTTTCAAAACAAAAAATACGTCTTCTATGAGACCTGATCACATAGCAAGCTGTGAACTGAACAGCACTAAACATGCACTGATGGACCCACTCCTAAAACTATTCAACCTGACCTTATCAACTGGCTTTGTCCCTGAGGTATGGCATTGGGCAGTTGTGATGCCTCTGTATAAGGACAGCCCCACCATGGACTCCAAAAATGACAGCCCTATCAGTCTGATGAGTCTCATCTGCAAGGTCATGGAATAGGTGATATCAGATCTAATAAATGATAGAATAAAAAAATCTTAAAAGACTTGACCCTGAGCAGTTTGACTTTGTTAAGAGTACATCATGCCTAACAACTCTGGTAAAGTCTTTTTTGGGATAATAACATAAGCTGTGAACAGGGGTGACATGGACCATATAACATATCTTGAATTTGCCAGAGCATTACATACTATACCATATGCCAACATTTATCAACAAATACTCAGATTCAAACCATATATAGTTTGATGGAAAATTAGCTTTAGGTCAGAACCTGTACTGTGAGGGTGGCAGGTGTCTTCTCAGAGAGCATAAAAGTAACCAATAGGTTACATCAGGGTTCTGTTGGGGTCTTTGTTATTTGGAATAATCTTCTCTGATCTTCAAATCAAAATTCAGCAACTCTGGTTACCAAGTTTGCTGATGATTGTAAACTTGGTGTTACATTTGAATCCACTTCTGATATTTAAAAGCTAAAAAGTGAACTTAACGCATTAATAGTTGGTGTACTGAAAAATGGGCTGAGATTAAATGACAAAAAATGCAATGTTATTGCATTTGACAAAAAGCCCTCCCCAAAGATTATAATATAGGAAACCCCACACTTCAAATGAAGATGTTTTGAGACATCCCAGAAGATGGGTAGATATCTCCTTTGACCATTTTGCTGCAGCAATTGTCAGGCAATCCTTTTATTTGGCAAAGCTGATCAAAAAGGATATTTTCTGTAGGTCCAGAGATGTCTTAACCCCTTCATAATCTTCACTGATCAGGCCCATTATAGAAAACTTTTTCAGATGTACCTTACTAAACATATCAAGTAGATGGAAAGACCACAAAGGCTCCTGAGAAAAAAAATAATTAGCCCTTAAAGACCTGAGCTAAATATGGAGGGTAGAGGTCTTGTCCAAGTAATCAGTGTCCTTCTTCAGACTCCTTTGGGGCAATCTGTGCTTTGCTTTCCAGGCCATTGGAAATCCAGAAATCCAGGAGCTCTTTTTCTTCATAAATTAAAAAGTGCTGAGAGCACTAGATCCAGGCATACATCTGAGTAGCACAGGAACTAACCCTTCTTTGGAATAATCTACCTTTCTAGATCAAGCAATGTGAAAAACTACCTTTCTTTACGAAGGAATTGGACAGTTAGATGGGTATCATACTTCTCAACTGTCAAGTTTTTTCAGAATATTCAATTTTTTTTGTATAATAATTTTGGCCTGCTCTGCATAAATTTGTGGTTTTCTGTCAAATCATTAAGAACTGCAATCTCTAAATAATGACAGATATTTCAGAATCAAACTTTATGCTCTCCAGAAAATGCATGCTAATACAAAACCTGCCATTCTAGCAACTACCTAAGTTTATAAGATGAATAGGTAAAATTTGTCCCTAATTTTTGCCCTTTGCCCCCATGTTAATTGCAAAGGCATAAATAATTTCATGGCCCAGGTGCCTTATACATTCTGTGATTCTAAAGAAAACAAGGAAATGAACATTATTAGACATGAGCATCATATTTTAGAATCAAGTAACAGATTTATACATAAGTTAAGAGGCGTGCAGAGCTCTTTTTCAAAGGAGAGAGAGAGAGAACAGATTTTGAGGAAGTAAAGAAATGTAGCAGCATGGCCAAGAAGAAGAAAATTAAAACCAGTTTTTAGCAAAGCAAATGTGGGAAAATTCTGAAAGATATACAGACCAGCGAAAGAAATATATAATATTCTGTATGTCATAAACCTATATTTTTATCCTTTATGACACACTGGAAGAAGGGCAGAAGAAGTTGTGAGCAATCATAAGCAGGTTTATTTGTATTTCTTTTAGAAAATAAGATGTGGATCTCATGTAGAAGTTGAAACTTGTATGTTTACTAAATATGAAAGGAAAACTTTTAAGGAACGTATAATTTACTTAGCCACTTCCTGAAAGATATAATAACCATAATTTTTTCTGATACAGACTTTTAAACAATACTCACAGCACAGTCTTGCTTGTCTGGAAACAGCAAAGAAGTCTTACCCTGCAAGATTTCTGCCTCAAAGCTTGCTTGTCTGAAATCAGTCCTCTGCCACCTTGAAACAGTCGTTAACTCATTTCCAGTTAATAACAGGCAGCATAAGAAAGGGCAGGGTGTAAGTAATAAAATCACACTGAAACTGAAACTCTGAAATCATGCTAGCTTGATATTTTCACTAGCAGTTTCTTGCTGTTGCATGTATTTCCATAACTGAGAGAGCTACATGCTATTGTTAGGCATTGCATGAAATGCCATGGTAGAAGACAAACATATTCATTGTCACTTTCAATGTGTAGATTTAGCTGTCGATCTCTTAACCTCTGGAATCAGGCTCGACTTCTTGAAATAATTAGGGACTTTTTGGTATTGACACCATTAACTTGAGAAGTTGACAGAATAAGAGAATGTGAATTAAGACACATTTTTATAGGGGGGAGTAGTAGGGATAGAGTACAATTTGGGGAAAAAATCAGGGAGAGTTCAAAGCTATACGGTACAATATACTAGAGATGCTGCTAGCTGTTTGCTAAGAATTATGAAGTTATGTAATTTTTCTATATGTGCAGAAAAATTTCAAACATCAAGTGGCTTGCAAACTATTGCTTGGCATTAGAAGAAACATTACTTGATTTTGCAGAAAGCCTTCAATTATATTTGCACTGTAAATTCAGTGTTTTGGTGTTATATACACAAATAAGAATAATTCCTTCATATTTCTGTGAAAGTCTAAATAAGCATTTAGAAAGGAATTGCTGCTATCATGAGATTACTTAATTCCCCTGAATAAAGTGCACTAATGCTAGATGTACAGGTTATAGTTTCCAAGGTATGAAAAGTTGTGCATGAAACTTTAAAGAAAATATCAGGCTGTGAATGCAGTAACTACAATCCTTATGATGATGACGTTTTTTACTGACACGATATTTGTATCTTTTTAATACCATTTACAGTTCACAACACATTTACATTCGTCTTACTCATTTTAACTAGATTTTACAAGAAATGTTCTAGAATGTAAGGTCATTTGTAGATTATTTAGGTGTGATAGTCCACATCTCAGAGATGTTAGTTAGTCAGTGTTTCCAAAACAAAGATTTATAAGCAGAAAGAATATTGCCATTGGTGTCCAATAAATTCAAATTTGCCTAAATTATTTGCACTCATAAAGAACAACAGCTCACAATCCCCATTCAAATCACTCTAAATTGCCTTCCCCTTCTCTCTCTCTCTCTCATATCAGTCCTACATTTATTCACTTGTATGATGAGGTATGTCAAGCATATTGTTAACACTCAGGACTTTCATAGCTGCTGCCATTCAAGAGCTCTTGCATCCTTTTACATTTCCTTCACCCAGCTCGAATCCATATGGCTCAGCTGCCTGTGCACCTATTTGTTTGTTTATTTATTTGTCCCACACAATCACAGCCCTTAAGGCAAAATAACATACCCAACACATTAGTAATAGGTGACTCTATGGTCAGGCACACTGACGTCCCACTCACTAGGCTGAACAAGGAGAAGGTTACTGTTAGTTGCCTGTCGGGTGCCAGGATCCGCCACATAACACAAGCACTCAGGTCACTCCAGAACAAGTAAAATATGACTCTGTCATTGTCCATGTTGATGTGAATGACCTGAGCCGTACCTCCCTGGGCTACATGGAAAGAGACAAGGAGGAACTCTCTGATCACGTAGCCCAGGCCGGTATAACCCTGACCCTGAGTAGCATCCTGTCCTCACCAAGAATGATACCACAGTATAGAGAAAAAAATATCAATTTCAACAATTGGTTAAGATTCTGGTGTCATTCAAATGGGATCTAGTGTCTGTCAACCTGGGATGACATGCTCAACAAGCCACGCTGCTTTGCTAGAGATGGCTTGCACCTGTCACCCTTAGGCTTTCGAATACTGGTCAAGGCTCTTGCCACCCCCATAGTGCCTTTTTTAGGCAAGGCTCAAAAGACAAACCCACTGCCATAAATAGCATATGTAACAAAAAACTGAGGGTAATGCTGCTCAATGCCAGAAGTGTAAACCTCAAAATGCACACACTCGAGGCACTCCTCAGTATGGAGAAAATCGATATATGTGCAGTAACAGAAACCTGGTTTAAGGCTCCAGAGAGCACCCCAGCACTACCAGGCTACAACTCATACCATACATTTTGGCCACAAAACCCAGACCAAAATACAAAAGGCGGGGAAGTATCCATATTCATCAAGGATACCCACACTTCCAGGTTAGTGGCACAGCACGATGCTTCAGAGATCATCCATGTGCAACTAACAACGGGCAAAACTGCTATTCAAATTATAGCTTGCTACAGATCACCCACCATGTCCCAGGACCCCCACACCGCATTCCTGGAAACACTGGGAAACATAAAGGTCATACCAAACACCCTGATATTGGGTGATTTCAATTACCCAAACATTAACTGGGAGAACTACTCATGTACAAACTCCCTTGCCCAACATTTCCTGGAATTTATAAACTCAAATATGCTAGATCAACTGGTCAACACCCCCACCAGAGGTGACAACATATTGGACCTGGTCATCACCAACATGGGTTACCGGTGTTCCACACCAGAGGTCAACACCTCGCTGGTTAGATCTGACCATAAACTAATCACTCTGGATATCCACATTCCGCCACTACCCCCGGTCAAAGAAACCACTGTAAAAAACTTTTCAAAAGCAAACATCACGTTACTTAAGACCGAGGTGGGAAGTTTCAAACCCCCCATGCTAAAGGATAACACTGTCCAAGCTGCAAAATCCTTTGCTAATAACCTCTACGGGCACCTACAAGAATGCATGGATTGTGCTATCCCAAACAAAACCAAGACTCACTCCTCCATGAAAAGGAAACCAGTCTGGTGGACCGCTGCCAAATACAAGCTAATCAATAGAAGGAGAAAACTAGTACAGAAAAGAGTAAAATCCCAAGAAGGGAAGACATCCCTGATCAGTATCAGCAAGAAACTACATTCCCTCATAAAATCATCCAAGGCTAGCTTCAGAAGAAAAATTGCCACAGACGCCAAAGATAACCACAAGGCATTCTTTAGCTATGTCAAGAATCTAAGTGGCAATTCTCAGATGTGCTCGGAGTTAGTGCAGAATGGCACAAAATACACTGAAACTACTGATATAGCCAACATCCTGGCAGACAGGTTCAGTGCAAACTTCACCCCCCTCTCACCCCCAAAAGGGCCCATAACTATACCAGAAGAATGTAGAGCCCCTGAAATCACAGACACTCAGGTTAAAACAGCCTTCTCCAAAGCCAAAAACACAGCATCAATGGGACCAGATGGTGTCCCAGGCTGCGTCCTACATGAGTTCAATGATGAACTAACCCCTCACCTAAACACACTATTTAAACTCAGCCTCTCCACAGGCTATATGCCCACAGAGTGGCGCACAGCAACGGTTATTCCGCTCCACAAAGGTGGAGCCACAATGGACCCCGAGAACTATTGCTCTATAATCTTGACTAGCTTGGTCTGCAAAGTTATGGAGTGCATCATCATGGATCTCATTAATAGAGACATTGGAAACCTCTAAACACTGGACCCTACCCAATTCAGCTTTGTTAAGGGCAGATCATGCCTCCTAAACCTGGTGGACTTCTTTGAGACAGTTACCAAGGCTATAGACGAGGGAAAGTTTGCCCACACAGCCTACCTAGACCTCGCAAAGGCCTTCGACACCATTCCCCACTCACGTATTATAGACAAGCTCACCAGCCTGAACATAAACCCCTGTGTCATGAGATGGGTTGCCACCTGGCTCTCAGACAGAACCCACATGGTAAGAGTTGCAGAAGCTAGGTCTGACTCTAAACCGGTTTCATGTGGAGTTCCCCAGGGCATAGTCCTAGGACCCCTCCTGTTCGGCATATACTTCTCAGAGGTACAGACAAGTACAGGAGGACTATGGCTGACCAAGTTCACAGACGACTGCAAACTAGGGGCTATAATTGACTCTCTGGCTGACACAGACATCCTCCAAAAGGGTTTCACTGAGACAGATACCAGGTGTCAAAACCATAGCCTCAAGTTAAATGCCAAAAAGTGAATAGTCATCCCCTTTGGAAAAAACAAAGTACCCACAAACTACCACATAGGTGGTAGCCCCTTAAATACGGAAGACTTAATAAGTGATCTGTGGACCCAGGTAGATAGTAACCTCTCCTTTGATAATCACATTGCCAAAGTGGTTAGAAAATCCTTCAATGTGGCCCACCTAATCACAAAAGGGTTTTCATCCAGATCGAAAGAGGTCATTGGGCCCCGCTACGCATCACTCATCAGATCATCATAGAGTACAATGCCCCATTTGGGATGTACCTTACAAGACACCTGCAACAACTGGAAAGACCACAGAAGTTCCTCACCAAGAGGATCACTGGCCTCAAGCAGATGCCCCATGCAGGTCGACTGAAGAAACTCCAGCTGTACTCGGTTGCATACCGCCCACTCAGAGGTGATCTCTTCCTGACATACAAGGCCATGTCTAACCCAGAATTGATGGATATGCTTCACCTAAAGAAAACCATATCCACTTGACCCACACGGTCCAGGGATCTAAACCTCACCACAACAATAAATAAGATGTGGTGGAGGGATAGATTCTTGTCCCAGAGACTTCCCATGCTCTGGAACAAGATTCCAATCTACATTAGGCAGAGCTCTTTGCTAACCCTCTTCAAGAGAAACCTTGACGAGTAGATGGGCAACAGAAAGTTTACCCCAGGGATCACTTCAATGGCACTGCTGGACAGATGCACAGGGAACTAATCTAAGGGGGTGGCGAAAGCGAACACATTCTGGCTAGGCTTAGAAATGCCTTCGGCAGATAGCTTAGTACCTACCTATGAACCTATGAACCTATATATTTCAGGATGACAGCTACAATGAACTAAAATCTTGTCCCTAGACAATTCTAAAAAACCAGAGATACTTTTCATAAACTTTTTTGTTATAATCCCTAGCTGCAAGCCAATGAGCAATATCATTAAGTACAGTAGTGAATGCATTGTTAATTGAAGTTAGATTAGCTGCCATAACAAAATAACCTTTAGTAATATTATTATGCTATATTCTGAATGTTATGATGAAAAGTACAGCTAAATCATTTTTCACTGTACATCTAAAAAACTTCTTCATGTTTCATTATATTCAAATGTTAATGGATAATAAATTACATTTCTTCATGCATTTTTTATAAACTCACTGTTTATCGTGTTAGTACTATTGCGAAACTATCAGCTATGTAATATTCACACCAAACAACACATTTGAATGCATCATTATTAAATAAACCATGCCTCTTATTAATGCCACATAGTGGCATGCATATGCCAATCATTAGCGGACCGGAGTTCCGCTGTGGCGACCCCTAATCGGGAAAAGCCGAAAGACTCAACAAAAAAAGTGGTACGCATATGACAGTGCCAGGGGAGAGCCCATTTCTGTGCCCTGGAATTGCAAAATATATTACAAAATGAAATAAAAAAGTGTTTGCCAAAAAGTTTCAGCCAACGTAAAAATCAGTTTGATTTCTATCTGGCCAGACATATTCAATAACTAGAATACAGTTTCCAGACCACGTGTTCTATGTTATTGCATAAACCGTTAATGTCTTATGCCAAAAGCTACATGCAAAGGTAATATACAATTTGCAAATACTTTGTGAAATATTTTGTATCCCTATAAACCTCGTTGTGTGACATGTAAAAACATGCATTAAGTAGGTCTGTCACCAGTATTTAACATTGTGAAATTCATCTTCCCAAATACTAACCCATTAATTTCCACTCCTTGCTACCAGCCATTTAAGAGGTTTTCCTTCCACTTCACAATACTGACTGCTGTCCCAAAGCTGTCAGCATATATACAAATCTCATGTCTGGCACAATGTTAAGCACCTTGCAAAAATAAGATAAAATTGCATCATCTGGCTTTCCTTTGTATAACATTTGGATGTTGAATCATGAAACTGTATTAAGTGTCTTTGACAAGATATTGTATGAATGCATCTCTACTAAGTCTCATCCTTAAGTCCATTAGATTTTTATGGATCTAACTAGTCTGCTTTTCAGAATGTCTCATCTGTGATAGATATGAAGCTGAATAACATGCAGTTACAAAAGCATTCATCACAATTGCACTTTGTGCAATGATACTACCCTTACCAGCCTTCAGCCTAATGATCCTGCTCCTGCTTCCAGAAGGATATACATTTTACCAGTGTTCAGCTAGTCCTATCAGTTCCCGAGACACATTTGGAAGCAGATTTTCTTGGTTGTCTGCCTTGCTCCTCCATCAACCCTTGGGCACCTTTACCTCCTGCATGGTCACTCAGACATCCGTCTGTCTGTCCAGCCCTAATCCTCATCTCCCTTTTTCATTTTGATCCTTTGCAGCTGTTGCTCTACTCCTTTATGTCTCTTCCTATACCCAAATATATGGCCCTGCCTTCATTTTTTTCCTGATATAATTGTATATTTCTTATCATCATACCTATAGCTCTGACCTTTCTCTTATGCTGGTTTTATTTGTTTCTCCTGACACCACTACCTATTTTGTCTTACATCCTGATATACATTCAATCCATTCTCCTCTCCAATTCCTCCACTTCCTGTGTGCTGTTATGTTTTCCCCACTGAATTAGTGTTCTATTTATTTTCATCAAGGCTGTTATCTTCTGTCTTAGGATTTTCTCTTCTATTTAATAAAGGACTTGTAACCCCCCCCTTTAGCACAACGATATGGTGCAGCTAATATCGTTCTCTCTCGCCATCCTTCCTTGTTATTGTCTACCACTTTTCTTAGCTGACCATTCCCTGCTCCAGTTCTGTTTTCTTTATCTGTTGACATAGTCTGCAATGACAAGCATACCACAGCATTGTCACTGTTTTAAGAAGTGATCTCACTTCTGCCTTTTGCAGCACATAAGCACTGGTGAAGAATATATAATATTACTGTTCCTTGTTGGGCTACCATCAGTAGATTCAGTCCTGCCCCCAACATGGCTTCCATTCCCTGTTCAGCACTAAAATCGGCACATCCATATCAACTAATAGCATATTCAAGTTCCAGATGATTATCGTTTTTGACCATTTACACTGAGAGCAGGTATTTTGGAATCTGATCTCTGTAGTAAGCTTGTTTATTAATAGGCTTACACCAAAGTAAATCACTTACACTGAGAGCAGATCATTCAGAATCAGGGCAGACTTACACTGAAAGCAACTCTTTTGGAATCTGGCCCATTGTGTTTACTTTGTGAATATATGATTTTGACATTTGGATGACCTAAGTGTGAAACTATTTCATTTTTAATATTATTATGCTAATATTATTTTCATTTTGCAGCTGATAGGGTCTCTGTTAAATTGTACAGATGTTACAAATGAAAAGAATGTCTTGTAACTATAAGGCTTTTTGTGAGCTTATCAGCCTTTGAGTTGATTAATGACTGGAGACCCTAACAAGCCTTCCTCATTTAATGTTGAGGAGGCCAGCTACTTTATGACTGAGAAATGATGGCAGTGTGTACATATGTATATATATATATATGTATGTATATGTGTGTGTGTGTGTGTGTGTGTGTGTGTGTGTGTGTGTGTGTGTGTGTGTGTGTGTGTGTGTGCAAGTATGTGTGTGTGTGAGTGCATAGTTGAGACAATTTTGAAAAATGATTTTGAATAATTCATTTTTCTTTGTAGTATAGTACATTAAAATTTATAGTTGAATGTGATTAGGTTATGGTGCTTCCAGATGGATAAATTAGATTAGAGCATATTACATTATTTCGTCTTATGACATCATTTTATTTTGTATATGCTTTTTAGGAAGTTCTTTTGTTTTATTAGAATGCTGAGATCAATGCTATATCTTCCTTAGTATATTATTTAATGTATATGAGGCATCATTAATATTTATACAAATAATATGTCAGCTTTCTATAGGCTTCCTTGACATTTTGCTAGTTTACAAGAAGGCTCAATTTTATTGAGCAATGATATATGGTTTAATCAGCTGATGTAATCACTGTTAGAAGATTCAAATTGTGTTTATAGATGCAGTTATACAACTATTTGATTTAAATACTGGGAGTGTCTAGTTGGACTTAACGAATGCCCAACATTTGAATTATCATATAATAACAGCACAGTGGGATAGGAATTGTTTGCCTGAAGGTGATTATGAAGAGTTATCTCTTTGCTTTAAATTTAAAATGGCTATTGATGTTCTCAGATGCAAGTTGTGTGCAAGTACTACCTTCAAACATTGCATTATATGGTTTGTCACAGATCTGAATTTAGCAATGGGGTTGCAAAACAATGTATAATGTTTGTATACTTGTGACACTTCAGCAGTCATTTTATGTTTGTTAAATTGCAATTTTAATTATAATTTGCCAGTAAAACTGATGCAAATACATTTTACATTTACCTTTGAACAAAGGATTACTGAAAAGGACAAATTAGATAAATGTCATTGTGGAGGCATGGAAGAGTTTTTGTGTCCCATAAAAATAATAGTGTTATTAAAAGTATTAATAAATAAGAAAAATAACACCATTGCCAGAGCAAAGTGCTTCCTTAGATGTCTGTTTGATGAATGAGCAATTAATTATCAAGGGCACCAGTTTTAAATTTTCCAGCAAAAATATTATAAAAATATTAAAACATGAAATGTCAGACTACTGGAAATCTGGTGATTTCATGGAATTTGGCCTGTCAGGCAGAAAACTGTTTCAACACAAGTTGCATTTCTTTATGGTTATGGTGCTTCCAGATGGATAAATTAGATTAGAGCATATTACATTATTTCGTCTTATGACATCATTTTATTTTGTATATGCTTTTTAGGAAGTTCTTTTCTTTTATTAGAATGCTGAGATCAATGCTATATCTTCCTTAGTATATTATTTAATGTATATGAGGCATCATTAATATTTATACAAATAATATGTCAGCTTTCTATAGGCTTCCTTGACATTTTGCTAGTTTACTAAGAAGGCTCAATTTTATTGAGCAATGATTTATGGTTTAATCAGCTGATGTAATCAGTGTTAGAAGATTCAAATTGTGTTTATAGATGCAGTTATACAAGTATTTGATTTGAAATACTGGGAGTGTCTAGTTGGACTTAACAAATGCCCAACATTTGAATTATCATATAATAACAGCACATTGGGATATGAATTGTTTGCCTGAAGGTGATTATGAAGAGTTATCTCTTTGCTTTAAATTTAAAATGGCTATTGATGTTCTCAGATTCAAGTTGTGTGCAAGTACTACCTTCAAACATTGCATTATAAAAATGGTTTGTCACAGATCTGAATTTAGCAATGGGGTTGCAAAACAATGTATAATGTTTGTATACTTGTGACACTTCAGCAGTCATTTTATGTTTGTTAAATTGCAATTTTAATTATAATTTGCCAGTAAAACTGATGCAAATACATTTTACATTTACCTTTGAACAAAGGATTACTGAAAAGGACAAATTAGATAAATGTCATTGTGGAGGCATGGAAGAGTTTTTGTGTCCCATAAAAATAATAGTGTTATTAAAAGTATTAATAAATAAGAAAAATAACACCATTGCCAGAGCAAAATGCTTACTTAGATGTCTGTTTGATGAATGAGAAATTAATTATCAAGGGCACCAGTTTTAAATTTTCCAGCAAAAATATTATAAAAATACTAAAACATGAAATGTCAGAATACTGGAAATCTGGTGATTTCATGGAATTTGGCCTGTCAGGCAGAAGACTGTTTCAACATAAGTTGCATTTCTTTCTACTACTTGTAAACCTTGCAATATAATTTATTCAGTGTCCTATAATCAGAATTTTTTTCTATACGTAGAATCACCATAAAACGATAATCTAATTGAGATGCTTACTGGAAACTGGTGCTGTGGTAACGTTGTCACCTCACAGTAAGACGTTGTCCTGTTCGATTCTCAGCTAAAGCGTCTTCTGTGTGGAGATGTGTGAATTGGTGTACCTTCATTGAAGGTTGTGCGTCAGAGCTGCCAACTTGGCACTTAAAAATCTACTGCCAATCATTAGCGGACCGGAATTCTGCTGTAGAGACCCCTAACTGGGAAAAGCCGAAAGACACAACAACTGGAAACTACCCTCAACAATCATGGGTATAATACTCTGAAATTTAGCTCATGAAAATAGAATTTAATTTTTAATATCAGTAAACTAAAGCTGTTGACTTTACTTGTACATTGTATCATTATTTACCATGTCTATGCCATACTAATCAATACAGTACAGTTACAATTAAAAGCACGTACAATATCACGTACATTTCACACCAAATTCATTTTCCCTAGTGGCAAAAATAAATATATTAAAATTTTTCTTCATAGAATCGATTCAAGTAACAGGGAAGAAGTAATTTTATATTTACAAATAAATTCATCTTTAACTCAACATCAAAAATAAGGAATTTCAGATTATTCTAGACAAATGGAGAATTAAGCTGACTGAAAAAAATGGTATAACTGACTAATTGAAAGGGACCATTAACTTCATTCCTTCTGTGTCCAATATTAACAATATATTTTTATTTTATTTTTATTTTTTAATCCTCTCAGACCTCATGTTAGTGGCCTGACCCCAGTACCCCATGTCCATGCCAGGTATACCAGTCATTTTTCTATGCCCAGACTATTCTAGTATATGTTTGGCCCAGTTGTAGATCATAAGGACTGCCTGTGCTTCTCTCTAGGCGGTTTCTATTTTTAATATGCCCTACCCCCTTGTCCCTTTTCCCCACCTTCCACACTGGTCAACAATGTCTGAGTGCACCTCCCCTCTTTGGACCACACATCTCTTAGGGAGCATCATCAACTAGTTCCTTCCCTAGTGGGATGGACACATCCATCCCTCCTTGCCACTCCATCAGTCAGATGAGCTGTTAATCAAACCTAGGTTTGGCTGGCGTGTAGTTAGGACTATATCCCTCTATACCACAGGATTGACTAATATTAACAATATTTTAGCTGGATACCAGACAGCAGAGCTTAGAAACTGAAAATAATTACATTTTCTGGATGGTAATATTTCATAAAATAAAAATGAAAACATGATCCACTTACACACATTCTGTCTTTCCAATTCCATTCCACATAAATTTGATATTGTTTGTTCATCACCATTAATGAAGTTCCATACTTTTTTATAACACAGCTGCTGTCATAGTAGGGAGTTTGTACTCTAAAAACAATAGCAAACAAAATCAGTTAGTGTGTTACCACATAGTAAACAAAGAAAAAAGAAATAAAAAAGAAGAAAAACGACTGGAGAAAAACAAGCATATAATTAACCCTACAGACAAAATTGCTTCTAATATTTACTTACATATTCATTTTATTGTTTGGGTACAACCATACAAGATAAAGACAACTCAAGAGACAAAGAATGGATTCATGAAACCTTACACTCAGCTGCTCCAAGTTAGCAATTCTCATTTACAGATAAGAGTTACAATGCAGTATATTGTAGTAAGATTTCTCAAGTCCCACCCATGTTCTGTACCCCCCTGTCATAAAATATAGAAGAAATATGCATTGCTTTTGCTAAACCATTTTGGAAAAAAACACATTTGAGACACATTTTAATATGCAAGTCACCATGGCAAACAAAGAATAAGAAGCTCCTGAGGAAGCACTCATGATCTTACTCACCAGTTCCTTTGCAAGATGAGAACTACACACAGTATGGCCTTCAAGCACTCTTCTATGGCATCTATGTTAGGGCTTTTTGCCCTCTGAAGATATCTCATTTGGAGCAGACTCATCAGTTCTCTTGCAATATATCAAACTGAACATAAGATCACTCATGCAAAATAAAATATGCTTAGAACATAAGATATTTGATATGGACAATAAATAAACATGTTTGAAAATAATTATTAGGTAACTAACTTTCAAAAGTATGCTACCATAAAAGTAGTAGTGCTGTTTCAGCATTACAAACAGTCAATAAAAAGTAAATAATTTACGTGAAAATAACTTTTGTATGACATGCCATTTCAAGGAAGTAAGTTAGAAAGTATTGGAAAGGATTCACCGTCTTTGAAATGGTAAGTTGAATGGATGAGCTATTGGTGTAAATGTATTTATTTTTTTAATAAAACTTTGTAAAAGGATTGAAACATACAGCAACACTAACAGAAACAAAACCAGTACATTCATCTTAGCAAATATATTCAGCCTAGAAAATATAATAGATTCAAGCCCCCAGAAGGAATATTTCCTTCTGACTATTTTATAGACAGCCCCTATAAAATATTGAATGGGACATATCATTAAAAAATCAGTAACTTGCTAAGTAGATTTAGCATGCAAAGGTGGGACACTGTGCTGTAAGATGAAATGAAGTGCACACTTTTCAGTCAGACTATCACAGCTAGCTTCGCTCTTGTAAGTCTCAAACTTAAATAACTGCAGGTCATTAAGACTGAAATCCTGACAGTTACAGTTACAAAAAAAAAAAAAAAACAGACACATAAAGAATGAAACTCTGAATCCTAAAATAATACTGAATCTGAATGTGTACATGAAAATAAATATGAAAAAAAAATCATTACACCAATTACAAATAAATAAACATATATACATCTATATATACTAACTCCAAGATTGCTGTACCTTGTAGTAAAGGCAGTATACTGATATATAGGTATTTAAGAGATAGTTTACATTCCCCAGTAATTGCACGTAGGTGTTTACTCTTCCAAGAACTGCATATATAGTATTCAGACTTATAATAGGCAACTCACAATTTGAATATCCACCTAGAACTGTAGTATAAAGGGCATCTGGTAAATACAAAACTAATAAAACAACTTTAAAAAAATTGTGGTTTTGAATATAAAGACGAAGACTTTGAAAAATTATATTTTCAGAAGGAAAACAATATTTTTATTGTAATACCTGAGGAAGCAAACAGCCTTAATTGATTTTTGTTTCATCACTACTACAAAATCATAGGATTGCTCATCAAGAAAATTCTACATAGATTTGAAATACTATTTCTTAACCTCATCATGGGATCTCTTATTATATTTTCTACTTTTAAATTTAAAACATCCTGTGGAATCACAAAAGTAATGCAACTTAAAGAAACAAAATGCTTAAGGGCAATGGACAAGTATTTGATACAATGACAGAAGAGGCCATGCTTTTTCAAATATAATAAACAGAAAAACTATCTAAATGAAACACATATTAAGGATTTTTCTGCATACTAGATGCAAACACTGTGAAGAAGCTTAGTAAGAAATGTAATAACCGACAGTGATTCAACAGTACTTACAGAGAAAAAATGCAATATCCTTTTAACTTATATCGACATTCTGTGATTGTACAGAAACATGCAACTCCCATAATCAACTTAGTACATTTGGATAAAATCTTCATGCCCATTTCATCGTTGGGTTATTGATATCATCATTGAAGTTTTGATCATAGTTTACTTGACCAGCAATTGTCTTGTTTTGTTTCAAGAGGACTGTATTGTTTGATTGTCCTGCATATTCTGGTTTGTACTTTAAACTCAGGGTACCTGCAGATATCCTTGCTACACTCTGTTGGGCTGTGACTACATGAGGGCACCTCATGATATCTAATCAGTCCTAACCTCAGAACCAAACTCTGCTACATCTAGGAAATCTAGGTTTCTGCTTTTGCATTCAAATTAGTGTGTGCCACTGCTGATGATTCTGTATTGTTTATGCTATTATGGATTTCTGCATTTAAAACTGGTTTAACACATGCTGTTCGATTTGCCTGTATGCTTTGGTTTGTTCTTTTAACTCAGTGTATCACTATACTTGGCTGGACTGTGACTACATTAGAATGCTTGAAGATTTCTAATTGGAACTGACCCTCAGAACTAAACTTCACTATGTTTTGGAATTACCATGTGCTGCTTCACATTTAAACTAGAATGTGCTACTTCTGATTTAAATGCTCCTCTTTTTACTGTGGTGATTTTGTGCATTTAGAACTAGTTTGGTAAGCTATCTCCTACTGAGAGTATTGCATGCTGCTACTGTTTTGGGTGAAATTTGTTACTTGTTATAAGCAGTGTAATGCTTGATTGGCCTTTGTGCTCTTGTTTGTTCTTTAAACTCGGGTGTCTCAGACAATTATGCTCTACTCTTCTGGAATGTGACTACACAAAGAATTCTGAAGACATCCAATCGGACTTGAGCTTAGGAACAAACTACACTACATCTGGGAAGCGCTGCATATTCTGCAACAGGGTTGCACCATCTGGTTCTAAAATAACTATGATGTGGTGTCACTGAATCATTTTTATTAGGAAATGTATTAAGAGGACAACAGTATCCATTTGGGAATACCCACAGTCCTGTGGACTTGTGCGTTTGACTTGAGTGCAGTTGTAGACAACTCTGGGTGCATGAGTGCAGTTGAGTGCACCTAGGAACACTTGCATAGAGCCAGATCACTTAGGGTTGAATTTCTTCTTGCTGTAGACATATTTATTTTCTCTTTCACTGCTTTTCCAACTGTGGGTATTGTATGCCTAAGTCTAATATTTACTGCAATCTGTAAATTTGTAGTAAGTCTACAGTTGTGATATTGGATCCAATTTATCACCGCTGTCTTTGAGAAACTATTACATACTGCAGCTGCTTTTATTGTCTTTTGCAGTTTGCTGCATGCATTCTGAGTCTGAGTCCAGTCATAGCTGCAGAGTACTGTTTGTCTGATTGCTCTACTAAGCTGTTGTGGTGGCACCCAAGTCAAATAATTTGTATTAAGCTGTTGTGGTGACAGCTGAACCAAATCATTTGTACTAAGCTGTTGTGGTTATACCTGAGTCAAATCCTTTGTAGTAAGCTGTTGTGGTTATACCTGAGTCAATTCATTTGTACTTAGCTGTTGCGGTTACACCTGGGTCAATTAATTTGTACTAAGCTGTTTTGGTTACACCTGAGCCAAATCATTTGTACTAAGCTGCTGTGGTTACACCTGAGCCAGTTCATCTGTACTTAGCTATTTTCATTACACCTGAGTCAGTTAATTTCTACTGTGCTATTTATCTCGCATAAGAGCAAAATAACTTGTACTAAGCTGTTGTTGTGACACTAAGCCAAGTTGGTAGTCGCTGCTTCATATATCTGTTGTTGTTCCCATACATTTACAAACTTTTGCACCCTTCATTTAGTGATAACTGTTTGTATATAGTTGCGACTGTTGTGCTATGATTCATTGGTTTTCCTTTTGTTCTAGGATATAGACCATTCCTACAAATTCACTTCATTAGCAATTATTAGCATTCCCTACTTCACCAGACACCACATATCATGAAGATACAGTTTACCTTATCATCTATTTTCAGCCTGATAGTGATATTAACATTGAAGCAATGCAAGAACTGCCTCATGTTCACTGACAACTGCTCAATTCTTCTTATAAATGATTCCATATAAGAGAGGTGCACTCATCTACCTAACTTGGAGGCCAACCTCTCTTCAAAGACTATAGAATGCCCCTAGCATTTTAATCAGTTCCGACACCCACCTCATAGAACTATGCCCAACATGTCCTAGACAAAAAAAAATAAACCCTCTTACACTGAGGTACTAAAAATGTCCCTGAAAAAATCAAAAAACCCTCCTAGATGAAGGTTTGGTATACAGGACATTCAAATGCAGTAACAAGCAAACAACATGCAGAGATACTACAAAAAAACATGACTAGAAAATGGAGTCACTCAATTGGCTGGCAAAATCCTTTAAGGCAGAGACAGTATATCCAGTAAAGTCTTAGTCATAGGTGACTACATAGTCAGACACACAGATAGACCACTCACCAGCTGAGCAAGGATAGAGTAATGGTTAGCTGCCATTCAGCTGTCAGGATCCACCATGTCACTAGGGTCTTCAAGTCTCTTCACTCTATACAAACGTATGACATGGTCATCGCCCACATGGGAGTGAATAACTTGAGACATATCCAACTGGAAGTATGAAGAGGGACATGCCGGAGCTCTTAATATATACTTCTGAAACTGGTGGCAAACTAGTATTCAGCAATATTGTACCACTACCAAAAATGATGTCATAATACAAAAAAAAGATAACTGTTCAGTTATTAACTTAGCCATTGGTGCCATTTTAAGTGAATCTAATACATATCATAGCATGGATTGACAATCCAGTCTATTTTGCTATGCATGACCTGCACCCCTCTCCTCATGGCTTCCATATATTGACTTGGAATTTTTCCTCTCTGATGGTGTCTGTTTTAAAGAAAGACCAGTCTCCTCAAATTCCCAGAAAGACACTCAAAATCAAAACTATATAAAGGTAGCACTGCAGAATGCTTTAAGTCTAAACAAGAAGTTGCACTCCTTACAGGCATCCGTAACTCTTAAAAATATACATGGTTTCAGAACAGCAATCGCACCCTTATACTGTGGGGTTTCAATGCCTACCACTCTTTCAGGCACAACACAAAATATAATGGTGTAACTGGGATTCCCTATTAAGTAAGCAGATGCTTAATATAGTGAACGCTATTTAATCGACAGCTAAATGCCGAAATGGCAAAATCCTGAAGACACGGAACAGCGATTTCTTTCCTAGGGGAAAAAAAATCACTTGGCCTCTTTTGGGACTTTGCCATTTCCTCCATTGTGGTGCGATCTTGGGGTTGGTATATTTACGCAGGGGGGTGTGAGGGGGCACAGCCCCACATGGGGTGGTGTAGGGGGCAAAACCCACCAGCAATTTTTTTCCCTGGAAAAAAAATCGTGGCTCTGTTTGTTTGGAATTTTGTGTTTTCTTTTTTTTCAGTCGATTATACAGCGTTCACGTTTTTCAGCTTTCACTGTTGCAATATAGACCTGTAACTGGAGGGGAGTTGTCTATATTCCTAAGAAGCCATCTCACCTCTAGATAAATAAGCAGTGACAACAGCCTTGAAATCCTCTATATCATTTTCAGAGTCAATAGAACTCTGTATCATATCACAGCCAACTGCCCTAACCCCTCCATGTCACCTACTGCCCATGAGTCATAACTAAACAAACTGACATTTCTTCCTGTCAAGCCTAACACTATTTTTTCAGAAGACTTTGAACATCCCTTCATGTGAAACTTACACAACCTCAAATAAATATGCACAAGAAATCCTGGAATACTTCAATACCAGTTCCATAGACCAAATGGTTTATGTCTCTTCTATGGTGATCAAAAATACTGAACCTGGTTCTCACCACTATAGCCACCATATGCTCAAGATCTGCAATTAACACTTCATTGATCAAATTTGACCACTGTACAGTAACACTCACTATGAGGGTAAAATGTGAATTACCACAAAATAATTCTATTTTTAGACACTACTCTAAGGCAAACTTAATCCAGCTAAGTGGTGAACAGATAAAATGTAAGTGACTTCCTCACCTCAATGATCCCATCTTGCATGCTGCCACATTTGTGGATAACTTCTTCACCCACCTCAAAGCATGCATCGAGACATTCCCATAGGACATAAAGGCAATGTCAAATTCAGGAATAAACCCCTAATAGTGGATCCCTAGTTTGAACAAGCTATACAATAAAAGATAAAAACTCATAGCTTGTAAATGCAAAATTAACATGGAGTCATCTAGAGATGAACATAACAAAATCAAATCCTCCTCAAGTTAGTATGACTTGAGAACTGCTACCTTGCTAAAGACAACCACAAAGCCTTCTTCAGCTATGTCAGGAATCTTAAATGCACTGCAGTGCTGAAAGTTACTACACAGTGACAACAACAACAACAACACATACTTGTTCACTGAGGAAATGGCCAACATATGAATGGACTACTAAGGCTATTCAACCTTTGCCTCCCCACTGGAATCATGCCAGTGGAATGGAGAATTGCACTAGTCTCAATCCACAAAGGAGTTTTTATTACTGGTCCAGGAAACTATAGACCTGTAAGCCTTGCCGACCCTATATGCAAAGCGATAACACTGCTAATGACTAAACAATGGCCATCACTAAACAGCCTACAACAATCAGGAGATCAAAACTCTCTCCTTAATGTACTGGCAATTTACATAGCATTGTGAAGCTGTGACAAATATGTACTATGCTTACCCCTTTTGCTTATATGCATGGATAAGTATTTAATGGAAGGTAGTGATTGTCTGGCTTACAGTTTAGACCTCACTGGAATGGAACCCCTGTCTACCCAACAATATTTTATACATCATCACATTAGCATGTGACATCATAGAGGAATTTATGATATGGTTGTATGAAAACACACTTTTCAAGGGAATGGTAGAACACTGTGGAAGACTGTTAAAGGAAGGTAGTGACTATAGCAATAACCCACGCCTGGGTTTGGGTAATGCTGGATTTACCCACAGTTGGAGTGGTTTGGTCCCGAGGGCGAAGCCCGAGGGACCAAACAAAGCCAACCGTGGGTAAATACAGCATTACCCACACCCAGAAGTGGGTTATTGCTATTATACCATGACATTATTTAAGAAAAGAAAGTGTTACTTTTCTTAAATAATGGCATAGTATAATGCCTGTTTACTGCCCTTCCGCAGATGTCTGGCATCTGCGGCAGTTCTGATGTACTGCGCACCTGCACAGTACATCAGAGCTGTGGGCAAAAGCAACGGAGAAAGCAAGATCTCCGTTGCTTTAGTGTTCGCTATGTCAAATGGGTTTAACATAGCGAGACAGCTTTAAAATAAGCAACGAAGATGTCCGTTGCTTATTTTAAAACTGTCTCGCTATGTTAAACCCATTTAACATAGCGAACACTAAAAAGCAACGGAGATCTTGCTTTCTCCGTTGCTTTTAAACTGTCTTATGTTAAATGGGTTTAACATAGCGAGACAGTTTAAAATAAGCAACGGAGATCTCCGCTGTTTATTTTAAAGCTGTCTCACTATGTTAAACCCATTTAACATAGCGAGACAGTGTTTTAAAAACTGAGTTATACTAAGGGAAAAAAGTTCGGGTGACCGGACCTTTTTCCATTAGTATAACTCGATTTACAACGGGCACGCTGGCCAATCAGCGTGCACGTTTTGGAATAATAATGGGGGGGTCATGGTATAATTTACCATAGTTCACTATGTAATACTGAACAATGAGTGCTAGTAAATAGCCTACAACTTTAAGGTGATCAAAACCAACCTCCTACTGTATTGACATGATACAACATGCACATGCCATGCTTACCGTTATTAAGTAGTCTGCATTATCTGTACTTGCTGCAAGGTATGCTGCAACTTGGACCTCATGGCATATGACCCTCTGACTGCTTAATTCACATCCTCATGATGTTTGTACTAGCTAATGACATCACAGAAGAAGTTATACAACAGTTGTCAGAAAACATACAACTTATATCTCAATGGATTTAAAACCCTGACTCCCTAACTCACATTTTCTTGATCTGTGTATTAGCTACCGATGAACAGAAGAACATATAATACAGTTGTTATAAATCACACATTTGAATGAATGTTACCAACAGTGTTTGAGAATGAAAATGAGCAGAGTGTAACAGATTATAGCACTCAGGGGATCAAACCCCTCCACACATCAAACTGGCACACATGTGAAGGGAAAGTTGTAACATCGTGGAAGACTGCAAAATAAGCACTGTTATATATAGTCCAGGGGTCACAACTCTCCACATACCTTATTGACAAGTTCGACAATACAACAGGAGGACAACAAGTCATGGAAGCTATTAACATTAAGCTCGTAAAGTTAACCTGTGTTTATATCATTATTACTTTTTGTCATGCCTTGACGGTAAGCTTATTCATGTGACAGTCACCAAAACATTAGCACAGCCAAAGGAATTTTCTTTCTGCCATAAGATGAGGACTGTCATTTATTATTTCCTTTGCTTGGATAGTGAAATTGCTGTCTTCCAACTACCACTCAACATTTAAACAGAGAAAAAGTATTTTTTAACATTTTTTTTGGACATTTGTGATGTGATAAATGTGTTCGTTAACTCATTTCCTCTCATGAAGCACTGGAAGATGTTGTTGTGACTTTCAGTGGCTGCAGCTTATGCTTTTTGATAAAATCAAATTAAGACCTCATATTTCAAACAAATGTTCATATCTCTGGAAACACAGGGGATACTAAAGAATTATTTATTTATTATTATTTATTTGACATTTGTTAACCGGGTTAATCTGACTGGGGTGCTCAGCCCTTTTTAGTAAAGACTAGAGGAGAAAAGCTCCACAGATAAACAAATACAAAATCAAAACATCATAGAATATTAACATACAAGTGTATGTACGCAGGAGAAGCAGAATGCAACTTATAAATGAGCCAGACCTCCCAACTGTACTGAATTCCTCGGTTTTTACCGAGTTTTGGGGTCCAAATGATGGGGTGCCACGTTTCCCGAGTGGCACCCCTTAATTTCCGATTTTTTGCAGCTTTTGGTTTAAAATTTTTTTTTTCGCGCTTTTCGGCTGACGTCATCACGTGCACGATGACGTCAGCGCGGTCAGCCTGTCGGAATTGAGCTCAAAGGCTCACGTCCATACATTTCCGGTAGTTTGAATGGAACTATCTGCGCGGAGAACGGAGTTATGTACTGCTCTACAATCATGGATCTATCTGCTCTGCTGGTGCGAGAGAACAGAAAGGAACAACTGCTGCTGGCAGAAAAGGAAACTTAATTTCTGCAAGTGCAAGGAGAAGGAGTGGAGAAACAACTGATGCAAGCTGCGAGAACGGACTTGACTTCTACAGCCTGGTACTGCTTAAAAGTGAGTGAGAGAGAGAGTGTGTGTGTCTGCGCGCTGCCTCAAGTTTTGTTAACGTAGTTTATCTTTAAAAAAAAATGTAATATTTATTTAGTCATGCAATGCAACTAAAACAAATTATGGAGCTGATAAAGGGAGTCCAGGACAGCTCAGATGGCCGTAATGTGTTTGCGAAATGACTACCCAAAGTGTTTAGGCTGTTGTTAAAGATTTTTGTTTTGTGAACACAAATATATTGGGGTGAGAGGTTTCTATAACCACGTGCCTTATAAAAAGAGAGCTCATGAATGCACTTTTGCAAGGCTAAATGATAAAAAGCATTGAGTATTCAAAATGTGTTGTCTAATTGTGGTCAAGTCTTGCAAATAATGCAGAAAATAACTGACTCAGAACTGTGAGAATGTCTGTAAGGGACTCAGAGTATTTCTGAAGACGGCCAGTTTGAATATTTATCCATTTCCAAAGCTAATGAGTGGAGAGTAAAGAACTTAAAGTACAGTGTGTCTTTAGAATTCTACTACCAAAGAAATCTTGCTCATAGTAAAAGAATGCTGAAAATAATGTCTGCAATGCTTCTGTTCTTGTACAAAAG
This sequence comes from Protopterus annectens, assembly GCF_019279795.1. Taxonomy (NCBI): domain Eukaryota; kingdom Metazoa; phylum Chordata; order Ceratodontiformes; family Protopteridae; genus Protopterus; species Protopterus annectens. Next base: position 1,058,219,348 of record NC_056745.1, read on the forward strand.
CATAAGTCAGAGGCTATAGAGTCTGTAGAAGAGAATTAGAGTGACATCCTGAAAATCTATTTGTCTGAAGGATAAAGATTCTCACATGATGTAGAATATCATATCAAAGTATCACCGGAAGCAATTCTTATAGTTCACGTTCCTTACAGAGTACAGTTAAGGCTAAAACAGAACAATTAATTAAATGCATGATGTCAGTAGGAGGAAGAGGTAAGCAAATAGAATCTAGTTCAAAGGTTATTAGGTACATGTTAGTCATGCTGTCCAGAGGACCTTAGAGAAGTCTAGCCAGCTAAGTCCAAAAATAATTGTAATAGGCTTCATAACTTAAGAATGTCGGCCAAGTACCCCAGATGTGATTTTTGGTCAACCATCCACTTTCCCAGAATAGTTTTGAATGATGCCAATGTGTTGCATGTTTGTCATGCAAAGAAAGATTATTTTATAAGTAAGGGATTTGTTGGGTTAGAAAGCTATTGCGGCATTATAGTTTATTAATCTTTCAAAGAAGATTAAAGTCTTTGGTGCAGGTTCATTGCTCTGCCATAGGTGTAATGGTTCAAGCATGGAGGAGTATTTCATTGCTCAGAAAACCAGGTACAGAACACTCTCAAGGAGCCTGTATGAGACAGCATGCAGTATATTGTATAGCTTTTAAACTATCAGCATAGCTTAATAAGTTTAAACCATTTTCATGATAAAAATTCTTCAACACCTTTCATGGTTGATGATATGCTTTGAGAACTACATGCCATAGGGGGCACAGTATCATATGATGGGTCTGATGATAAAGTTATAGGGACAGTTTTTTTTCCCTGACTCCTGGAGGAAATCAGTTGTGCCTGGTAAAAGAATTTTTTGAATATGAATGACAAATCCCATAGTGATGTACCAGGCTTTTGTGAATCTAGGGGCCTACCTGCTATAACATCCTCCTAGTGTGTCTTGTATTTTCAGCATCTTCACTTGTAATGTTGAAGTGCAGAAACAGGAGAACAAGATAAATGGCTATAAATGTCATTGTAGCTGCTTGGCATACAGAATACAGTACTAAGTGGACAACATCTCAGCATATTTAGAGTATGTTCTGAAGTAACTTACTAATATTACAAATGGCATATTCAGCATGTGGCAGACGCCCCTGATCTCACTGCTAGTATGAAGCATACCTTCCACTTTAGTCATGCCACTGTGAGATGTTAGCACTACATCTTCAGTCATTATTGCTGGTATAGCATGTATCATAAATTTTGTGCCATCATAAAACTATGCATGCATCTCAAGAGCTCTTGTTCCCCGAACTACATGCCTTTCACTGTGTCGGCACGGATTTGTTCTATGGCTTCTTCCACACACCATATTTAATGCTTGGGAAACTCCTTTCATGCTCTAGCCTTCCTGGCATCTGTGGTTAGTTTCACCTGAAATGTTACAGTGCACTATTTTTCTAGGATTATGCCCCTGATCCTTGAGAAATGGATCATTCAGTTCTGATTTGCGGTGTCTTGTAATCTTTTACCTTGCTGTATGACAACTGTAAGAAGAAGCTCCTCAACATGTGTACTTACAAATGTGTCTCTGTACGCTGAACGGTAACAAAGCATGCATGGTTTCTGCATCCCCCTAAGATTTAAAATACTGACATAGACTGGCTTGAATGTATTTTGCAATAGATATATATATGTATGTGTAAGTAGACTTTTATCATGGAAATGTTCTGAATAGGGCAGTTTTCGCATTATTGGTTCATGCGTTTTTGTTTCATTGCCTACTGGAAAGATGTTTAAACAATACATTTAAAATGCACTCTACTTAAGTCTAACAAGTGTGCTGTATTATACAATGAATATAATTTAATAAAGTCAGGAATATGTATCAAAGAACTCATATATGTTTCTTGTTTTGTGTGCAAGGGGCCTATGATTTGAAAATAGCCCAAAGAAGGTAATCTTTATCCACCACTGGCCAGATGCATTTTCTTTGGATGTGGTGTGGGTTTCAATACTGTTTCAATGAATGTGAGTTTCAAGGGCAGAGAAGTTTTAATGCCAAGTCTATTTTCATTGTGAGACAGTATTGCTTTGTTTAGCAGATATCTTAGTGTTTGTGCATTGTGTTATAAAATGTAAAAATATAATCCAAATAATCATTGTAGAAGTAAAGTAGTGTTTATGGTAAATGGGGCAAAATAACCAAATAATGGGACATTGGAATGGCTACAAGGGGACTCTGGTGCTATATTTTCGTTTTGTTGTTCAGTTTGGTTTGAAAGTTGGTATCCCACGATTCCATTGGAGTGGGCGGGGTTATGTGATTATGTATGCAAATTTTATGTTAATCAGCGTACAGATTTGTACCTATTTTTCATGGGCCTTGTCCAGACTTTTTATGTTTCCAGGTTGAGAGGTATGAAATGAGCATATTAGATTACAAGAGTAATACTGAGGGTTTAAACAGCCATGGTACACATTAAGTGTATAAAATATAATATAAGAAGTTAGATTCTATCTAACAATTACCATCGGAGAGAAATTCAAGGTTGGTAGAATATCATAAAGACCTTAAATGAGTAGTTGCGGTAAAGTATTCGAGCTGAGAGGGGAAGGGGTAGTGGAGAGGGTGTAGTTTAATTGGGAATGGGCAGGAACAGGTCCAGAAATTAGTAAATAAGTCCTTTAGAAGTTTTTTGAAGATAAGGAAGTTGCTGTCTGTCCTTAGAGAAAGGGGAAGTTTGTTCCACGCATTGGCAACAGAGTGGCTGCGTAAAGGTTTGCCAATATTTTTATTGGGTTTGTAGATGTCTAAGAGGTGTAGGTCTGTGCTGCTCAGGTTACAATTAGGAGAGGAGGGAGTAATGAGGTCCATGAGGGCAAGACAGCGGGTATACTGATTTAAGATTAAAGAACTGTAAATAGCAAACTCTTCTGCACATAGTATTTTCATAGTGATAGTATTCCTTAAGTTCTAAACTTTAAACTGGATTTTATAATTCACAGTATACACAGTAACTATTTTGTAATATTTTGTAAACAACTTACTATATCTTAGCAAACACTCAAGTTATACACATAGTGTCAGCAGCAATATGTTCATCTAGATTACCGTTTTTGTATGAGAATAAACAGCTCTGTCTATGCTACTTGATTGTTGAGCTATTTAAGGAAATATGAACTTCATGATAATATAAATAATTATATATACAACTAAGATTGCTTTACTTGCACTAAACAGATGACAAGTTATTAGTGCAGTTGTATCGTCCATCCTGTAACCTTTAAGATGAAATCTTTTAGTAACTTGCATTCAGCGTGGTTTTAGAATTGTTAATGTATGTAACTATTGTATAATTACGTAGTAAATCTCCCTTCTCAGCTTGTGAAATTGATGATGAGAGTGCCCTGCTCGTTGTGCGCACTAACTTGTGCGGTCTGTCTCTGATGCACAGAGAGGCTAACCTATGCATGTGGTATTACAGTCTAGTGTTTTTGTATGCATCATATTTACTGTCTGTATCTGTTTAGCTTTTATATAATTAAGTAGAAAAGCTACATCCAGTCTGTTGCCTTTTAGCTAGAGCCTGCTTCTGTCTGCCATAGAGCCTGCTTCTGTCTGCCATAGAGCCTGCTTCTGTCTGCCATAGTCATGTCCTGATTCTGGCTTCTTCTCTTGACTTCTCATCGGTCTCGGCTGCTGTTGCCTGTGGTGCTGTGAACTGTGATCCCTTCCCACTCCTATCCTATAGTATCTGCTTTCTCACTATTGTCTTATGTGGAATGGCATAAACAGTTTCCCCAGATGTATCCAGGCACTGAAACAATAATTTCAAAACCCAAACACATGCTTTATGATGTTTCTGGTGTGCAACAGGGCATGGTTGTAAGCTTATTCTGTTGGGTTATGGAAATTTCTCATTGGAATCAGGAGCCAAGGTTTGAAGACATATCCAGAAAAAAAAAACAAACACTACATGTTATTGTGGGAAGTCAACCCTTGCAACCTGTTGGTAATGGTCACATGTGTGCCATATATGTGAGTGATGTAAATTGCCTGGGTGGCCTGAACACACATTGTAGATGATACCCAGTGCATTACAGGCTACCTGTCAATTGATGGAGTGATACCTTTTGCAGTTAATGTACCCCCTTCTCAGTTCACCAGGTAAGGATTTTATTTTGGTGTGGGTAAAATCTATGGCCCACAGTATTTTAGAAAAATTGGATAAAGCATAGAAGTCCCATGTGGTGTTGGCTCAATCCTTTAGGGTATGTAGGAACAACATTTGGTTAACCACATGCTCAAGAACAGCACTGAGGAAGTGGTGGAATATTTCAGAGGCAGAGATCCAAGATACCCCCCAATGTGTCCCCAGTGTATAGCTGAAATGTCTCTGTAGCTAACATACAAAAAGCAAACAGAAAAATCCTTGGTATCCTTCAAAGTCTGAGAAAACCCAGTATGTGACCTATACTATCTCAAAAACAAACCTAGAAGAAATTCTGCAATGTGGAGGGTGTGATGTTAACTTCATAAATTATGTTAAACACTTCATTCATTAATAAAAATCAAAGTCTAAAATACCTCCTACAAAAGGAATAAAATAGAAAATAGTAGGTAGTCAACAGTTGAGTTAAAATGGAATATACTTTATTGAGACAAACAAACAAGCAATCCTACTTCAGTATAAGCATCAAAAGCAAAGGAATAGTTACAGAGGGTGACTCTGTTAAGAGCAATAAAAGCATTACAATCACTTCTTTAACCAAGTCCCCCTTCCCCCCTTAACACCATAGTGTAATCAGAGACTGTGCTACCTAAAACTGAAACTAAAAAGCTAGAGACAAATTACAACAGTTGCTGATATAATTCATCACTCATTCTTAATTGGTTAAAATACCTGTTCCACCACATACTGTTAAATAGAGTTGCCACCTTTTCAAATGGCCAAAGTGGGACATTTTCGGGACAAACATCAGATTTTACAGGCCGACACATACCCACGGTCAGTACAAAGGATAGAACTTAACTTTTTTGCCTACATAATAGCTTATTCTTGTAGCATTTTAGTTGCTTATTCTGTTTCTTATAACATTTAGGTATTTTAGATAGAGAATAATTGTGTTATGCAACTATTACATATAATATAGGACATAATTATGTCCTACAATCTCTGGACATTTGCCATTTTTAATATTTTTTGTCAGGACACAACTGCCCAAAGAGGGACTGTCCCTTGCAAAGTGGGACAGGTGGTAACCGTACTGTTAAACAATGTTATAATCACGCTAAGTAATAAAACAAGAATTTCCCCCTAAACTAACACTATAAGAGCTTTTGGTCAAAAATGTTTAAAGCAACACTATTTTCTACTGATAAAAATGTGCTGCTTCTGCACAGGACCTACAGTGACAAAAGTATAGTACAAAACCCACTAATTACAAAAAAGTTTAGAAATAATGTTTCAATATAAAGATTTCTTCACATATGCAAGTTAGAAAACTGAACATAAACAGAATTTGTTTTTATGTACCATGTAACTCATTCCCTCCAGAAGAACTGTATAAATTTGTATTCTAACTTCTAATATTTGCATCACAAGCCTTTTGACAAAATCAAGTTATATTCTTGATGTAAAAGCAAAGGTTCATATCTGTAGAACCATAAGTGATAATAAAGATGTGGATATGGATTCATTTTCAACACAAATAAATTGTTACAGTGGAAGCATCATTAGAAGTTTGGTCTTAAATGTAATTTTAAATATCACAATAAACACAGAAATTAGTACTTGTAATTTTTTAAAATATATATACTAAATTAGTAACCACTCAAGCTATAGATATGCGATCCATAACATTTTGTTCAAATTGCTATGAGCTTTCATAACAGACTAAGCATTTTTGTCTGTGTCACTTGGTTGTTGCAATTTTTATGGAAATAGAAAATTTCTGGCAATTTCAGTAAATAAATAAACAATAGACAATATTTCATATTTCTGTCTTTGCACTTGACAGAGGTCAAGTATCATTAATCTGTGTTGCTGTCATGTAAGCTTTAAGATTAAATCTTTCCATAGCATGTATATACCAAGGTTATTAATGTAAATAGGAAAAGGCAACATTATATCCCTAGACTGATCCTGGAGAAATGTCTGACGCATAACTATGATGTAGTCATATTCATACTCTGCTATGTCCCTGTTACCAGTTTCTCCAGTAGTCATTATAGGGAGAATTAACTTTGTCAAGACATGGAATTCTACCTATAATTATAGCTTTCATAGTAGGATGCACTTTTGAATGCAATGCATACACCATAACATCTATGTTATATCATTTTTATTAAAGCTATCCTTTCAACAACTGGAGTGGTGCCTCGTACTTGTCATAGTATACATTAACAATGACTTACTTATTTCCTCCAACTGTAATTGAATCATTCTTGATGTTGATGTTCACTCCAACTAGATCCATGTTAATATTGTCAATGTCACCAGACTGACGATGCATTGTCACCTTGAAAAGTGAGCCCGACTCAACATTGTGCTGAACAAAAATGGCTGTACAATTAGATTTCAGATAGAATGATGGGTCAACAAAGGGAGAGAATATTGCGTTACCCCATGAACAGCATTCTCCTGCAGAGAAAAATAATGTGCTTTGTTACTTACATGCATAAATAAACCTAGTTATAAAAGGTGAGTTTTGCTCCTTTTACAGTAATGGTACAAGAAAAAGATGACTTTCCATATAGAAGGAAAAATAAAGTCAATGCTGTAGAAATTTTTCATTTACACATGTAACACAAAACTTTGCCATCTTTTCAATGCAATGGATTATATAGTCTCATTATGAAAAGAACACTTAAATACATGCGATATATATATATATATATATATATATATATATATATATATATATATATATATATATATATATATATATAGACTGACTTTGAAACATCGAATGTTCAGAACATCGACGTTCTGATCATCAAGACGAGAACATCGATGTTCAGAACATTGTAGTTTCAAAATGAACCACACAAACACCAAATAAATTACAAAAACTATGTTATGCTTTGCCCCCCCTGCACCCCCCCATGTGGGGGGCTGTGCTCCCCCCACCCCCACACCCCCCTACTTTAATATTCCAACTCCGAGATCGCACTGCAGTGGGGTAAGGGAAATCTCCCATTTATCACTATATGCGGTAGTGCTAAACGGGAGATTTCCTGTACCATACCTGCAATGCCAACACTCAGATGGCACACACACACACACACACACACACACACACACACACACACACACACACACACACACACACACACACACACACACACACTCTCACACACACATACACCATGTTTCACTTACCTGGCACTTCCACTTTAAACCTTCGATGTTCTGGTCTTGATGATCAGAGCGTTGATGTTCTGAACATTCGATCATTTAAAGTGGTACCATATATATATATATATATATATATATATATATATATATATATATATATATATATATATATATCTATAGAGGTCCTCTTCAAAACATCTAAAAACCCATAGCATCTAATTTCATAACATCGAGACCAGAAGATCTAAAACCCAAAACATCTAAAACCCATAGCATCGAATTTCATAACATCTAAAATGTGCATCAGAACATCAAACACTACAAATCACAAGAAAATAACATCCCATCCACATATAACAACACCAAACTATTAAACACACTTTTTGCTATGATTCTGCAGGGCGCTTGATACAATGGGGTTAGAAAATTAACTTTTTCCCATTCTAGTGCAATCTTGGAATTGGTATATTTAATTCATGGGAAGTGAGTGGGGTGCAGTGGGGCTGGCCCCGCTGCAGAAATGTAGTAAAATGTGTGCTAGGTAATTTAGTGTTGTTATATTTGGAGGGGATGTTATTTTCATGTGATTTGTAGTGTTCGATGTTCTGATGCACATTTTAGATGTTATGTAATTCGATGTTATGAGTTTTAGAGGTTTTGGGTTTTAGATCTTCTGGTCTCGATGTTATGAAATTAGATGTTATGGGTTTTAGATGTTTTGAAGAGGACCTATATATGGGGGGGCGTGGCCAAGGATGAACACAGGATAGCAGCAGATTTCTTCAGCTCCACCAATTTCATTACACTGACAGGAATTAATTACTTAAAAAATTAATTTTTGAAGTAATTTTCTTTCTAAATATGTTTGTTTTATATAGTTCTTGAACTATATCTAAAAAAGAAAGGAAATCTTAACAATATTCCTGTCAGAAATCACTTTGGAAATTTTCCTGTCAGTTTATCAGTCTGAAATGAGTTCCAGTAAGACAAATTCTCAAGACTCCAGCATCAAGAAAGAACTTCAGTCTCTGATAATTATAATCCAGCAACTTACTGCTAAGATGGATAAAATGGATACTAAAATAGACACCTTCAAAAAAAAACTACAAAACAAATAGACTTGTTACATATAGACCTGCAACAACAGAAGATCCAGATGACAGGCATAGAAGAAGCTGTGAATGACATGGAAAATAGAATACAAGAAGAGGAAATCAACATTGAGTTTCTGCTGAAACAAAATACACATTTACAAACAAAGCTGGATGACCTGGAAAATAGATCTAGGTGCAATAACATTAGGATTTTTGGACTGCCAGAAAATATTGAAGGTAACAATATTACTTCTTTTTAACAACATGGCTCCCTAAAACTTTAGACTTACCAGAAGCATTCTCTTTGGTATTGAAAGAGCACATAGATCTATAGCTAATACTAACTCTAACAAAAACTATCCTAGATCAGTTATAGTTAGATTTCTATCATCTTTTGATAAAGAGATGGTTCTTAAATCTGCTTGGGCTAAAGCTCCTGTTAAGATTAATGAGACAACTGTGCATTTTGACAATGACTATTCTTCCATGGTAAT
>NC_056745.1:1058243286-1058308286 GCF_019279795.1 Protopterus annectens
AAGAAAGAGTTATAAAAAAGCCTAACCCTACTTTCCAGCTGGCTTCACAAAATACACCTGTCACTTAAAATTAAACAAATAAAAAAAAAAACATGATTTTTGAGAAACATCAAAACATTTTATTAACACTATCAAAGTGGCGCACATCTTAGCACTGCATGCATAAGTATAATTAAGCTCAGTTTCACAGCTTGCATAATTGTTCCTTATTTTTCATGTGCTTTCTAGCCCACATTTCTGAAACACTTACAGGCATTAACCGGATTTATTTTAGTTGTAGTTTAAAGGTGAAAAGCTCATTGACTTGAATTTTTCTTCTGTGAGTTTTTCTTCCAAGGAGAAGGTGCATTTAGAGAAGGATTTTTTTTCTGTATTGGCTAATGTGTAGGGGCAGTTGCTACCCAAATACTGTCTTTATTCCTAAGAGTACAATTACAATCCCTGTTAAAGAGTTTAGCCTTTACAGGTGAACAGTATCCAACATTAAGGAGTAAGGGTGCTAAGCAAAGGTTCAATTCTTGTTGAGACAGTAGGCCTTCTACTAGTCTTTATTGTAGTATAGTAGTGTTCTTTATCATTACTGAGGTTGATGAAACCTAGTATTTTATACTCTGTGGTTTGTAATAATGTTGTATTAGTAGCTGGGTTTGAAACAATAAGGGACAGCACTTCTTCCATCCTAGGAATGAGTACATTGATGGTTAGGAGCATTTTGGTTGCTATAATGAGGAGATTAGAAAGTTAACAGTCTGCTTTAAGTTGTCCAATACTTTATTAAATAGGGTCTATATGTGAAGAGTAAAAGATAGAGAAGTATCTATCACAATTTCTAAGTATCTTTGAGAGGTGGGTGTAGACAAAATTTAAAAGAGGGATCAGTGATAACAAAGATAGGAGCATGTTTAATCTCTTGAGCTGTGTCAAAAAGTGTGACTGTAGCATTGCTGGTATTTAAAGCACATTTTATGTGAACTAACCAGTTTGAAACATATCTCTTTGTCCAGATTTTCACAGAATATCCAGATTTTTGCCTCATATTTCTGGCCTATTCCTCATAAAATGTGTAGCTTTCTGGTAAATCACAGAGGATTGGAATAACTAAATAATGTCATACATTTGAGTTTCAGACTTAATTTCCTTCAGAAATTGCATGCTAAAATAAATGTCAATATTCTAGTGACTTTCTAAGTCTGTAAGAGCACTATTTAAAATCTGTCCCCATTTTTGGGCCTTTGCCCCCCCCACCCACATTATTTTAGACTTTGTCCAGATTTCTTGTGCTAAGAGGTTGAGAGGTATGGTTCCAAAGTACTTAAAAATCAAACTGCAGCTTTGTAGAAATTTCATGAGTTGATTTCCCATGCCTAGTGAGCGCTACATCATCTGCATGCATTATGCTTTTAAGTGTTTGAGGTCCAAATGGAGATTGTTAATAAAAAAATGAGACAGTAAGTGGTCCAAAATGGACCATTATGGAACTCCGTAGAAAATGAATCCATTTAATGAAGAGTCATAACCTACATATATAGTGTTGGAATGACTGGATGGGTAGCTGTGAAGCCATTGCACAACCTGTGGAGAAAAGTCAAAGTATGTAACCTTATTTAGCAATTGCTTGTGACTGACTGCTTCAAAGGCCCTTTTGAGATCAAGAAATATTTCACCAGTCACCCGACTTTGATCCATATTGTTATACATTTTTATCAGTGAGCATATATAGAGCAGTTAAAGACCTGCAACTGGGACAGAAACTTTATTGGTTAGCAGTTAATATGTCATATTTAGAAAGATATTCTAGTGTCTGTTTGTAAACAATTTTTCAAGTATGTTTACTAGTGGGCAAATATTGGGAATAGGGTAGAAGTTTGAGGGGTCTCCTGCTCTCTGTGTTTTAGGGAGCGATATAATTAGTCTGTTTACTTTTGCAACTTTTGTAGTAAGATATAAGTCAAATATAAATGTAAGAGGTTTACTAACAATAGGGCTGCCTATTCCAAGGATTTCTGGATATAGAGAATGGATGAACTGATTGCAATTGCAATGTATCATTTCAAAAAGTTCTCAAACTCTTTTCTTGTTAGCAGTTTTGAAGCAGAAGTGAGGTTATGTAATAATTTGTGAAAGGGTGTGGAAGGAGTTATTGGTGGAGTATGAGGTAAATGTGAACTATTTCTGTATGTAGGACTGGATACATGTTTAGTGATACTATTAGTCACAGCTAGAGGAAGTTTGAATATAGAAGATTGTTTGGGAAAGATAGCTCTATTACAGATGTATTTGATACCGTGCCAAAATTCTTTTGGCTGGCCAAGGTTTTACTGCATTGTCATAGGAAATCGGCTTTGGTTAATTTGTTATCTATTCTAGCTTGATTCCTAAAAAGAAGAAAGGTGTTGTTCTTTATGAATCTCCATTCTTAAAACTTATTGCATATACTGTATATTTATTCTTCAGTATTAATATGTTACTGTATTTTTGTATTTTTTAATATTTATTGTACCGACATTTGTCAGAAGAACTGTTTGATGATTTCATATCAGTTTTGTGACCTTTTTACTTGCTTTGCCTGTCTTTCGATAATATGAACTATGTTTCTTCTTACTAGGCTGGTTTGAAATGGTATCTCCTGGTTTAATTTCTCCAAGTCTTTCTTGGGTTTTTAATACCCTAATCAGAATGGACCCCATTCCTATGTCACAGTATGATTAAAGTTCATGAAATTAGTATTGTTTCAGTCTTTGATGTTAGCTCAGAGTGCTCTACACAACACCCCCAATGTGCCCCAAGCCGACTCCTTCTGCAAGTCATATAGAGTTACATGCATTGGTAGCATATCTAAATATGAGTGCAAATTCTTTTTTATGAGATCCATTGCTCCGACTACTATTGGAACTGTTTGGGTACCTTTCTTCCATATTGCTTTCATTTCTGTCTACAAATCTAGATATTATATGACTGTGTTTCTGTGTATGTGAAACACTGTAATTGTTAGGTGTAGGAATTTGAATGATCAATGCTACTTTTGACTTTTTTCACGGAGCACTATAATTGATTTTCTTGCATCTATTTTTTAAGTTGTTGGTAATGGATGATCCCGTGTGATGTATACTGCATCATTCTGTATAATGTTTTGTGGTTCGTATTTCCAATGCTTTTCAAGTGCTTCTATATTGTTGTGTTTGCACAATTCCCATTGCAACAGTCTTGCCACATTATTGTACCTTTCACTGTACAGGGCCTTTGCCATGAGAATATCACATCCAGCAACATGGTGTACTTAAAAAAAAAAAAAAAACTTACATTTGTCTGTTTCTCCTAAATGTCCAGTGGAATTTGTAAACCAACTACCTACGCGGCCGTTATTATCCTTTCATCCTTTGGTTTCAGCTCATCTCTCATTAAGTTACACAGTTTTAAGTCATCCACAAAAAAGTAGATGAAAAATCTTTCAGCAAGTTTATTTTCTGGTAAACCTGGAATACCCAATTTGAATTTTATCCTTGGAATAATAATTTGGATTTTGTCATGACATAATTGCAGAGTGGTTTGCCATGGTTTCATGGTCACTGTAATGTAACTGAAAAATGTAGGATGTAGCGTATACATCTGTAAGTACTCCTTTATCCATTAATGTGGGATACCGTCAAATGCTTTTTTGTAATCTATCCATGCCATACTTAGATTCTTTCCCTTTTGCAATTCTCCATTGCTGTTTTATTTAGCAACAAATAATCCTTCATTCCATATGACTTTCTTTTGTTATCCTTTTCTTCTACTGCCATTACTAAATTTTCTTCTAAATGATTATAAACTCTGTCTGCATCAATTCTAGTATATAGTCTGTACCTCATCAAAAGGCAAGTTATTGGTCTATACTTTTTAGGACGGCTTACAGGTTCACTCTTAAGGAAGAATATTGTTTTTCCCATTGTTAACCAGGTTGGTGTCTGTTCAGGATGTGCATATATGCAGTTCTTACTCACGTCTACATCATTGTTTAAAGATGTTAATAATTTTAACCAGACGTTAGGTACTGCATCTGTGTGGGGGGGTTTCCATTTAGGAGCTTTTCTTAATTTTGTTTCAATTTCTCTGGCTTTTACTTCAGCCCATTTTAAATCCTATACATTTGAAGTCATTATGCTTTCGTTTAATTTTTGTATCCATTCAGCATCTTTGTTATGTTCCACAGGATCTTCATAAATATTTCTCACAAATGTGTTTATTTCTTCTTTTTGTGATGTTTTTTCTATTCCTTTTGCTTTGTTTCCCAGCTCTCTATAAAACATTTTTGAGTCATCAATGAATTGCCCCCCCCCCCCTCTGTTTTGACACTCAGTCCTTTGGAATTGATGTTTAAAATCTTTTGGTACTTTGATATTTTAAAGTACAACAATATACATATACATATATATATATATATATATATATATAGAGAGAGAGAAAGAAAGAGAGAGAGTTGTATATTAATGTCCGCTTTACACTCAGGTGTATCACCTGTAAGTGTTGTAAATCTTATTTAGCTGTGCATACATTGCATGGGGCCTGTACATTGTCTGTTGAAAACTTTTTTTTTCTTGTTTTGAATATTGGTATTTGTGATAAAGGTCATTAAAATACTAATTTTAAAATAAGTGTAGTTATCATTTATATTCAGGTTAGCAAATGTAAAGTATAACAGAACTTAAATATGTAGTGTTATGACATCAGGTCTAAACTACAGTGTTTCTGGTATAAAGTAAGATTATTGTTCTTTTTTACATGGGGCATAAAAATGACATATAAATGACTTCTTATTAAAATTTAAGATGAGGTGTTGTATAGCCAGGGAAAAAATCCAAAATATTTAAAATAATAAAATCACAGAATCATAGAAAACACAAGGCAAATGGATCATGTTACCATTTACTCCTCTGCAGTACTCTAACTCTTTCAAGGAGCTACAGGCCAGTTATGCTGGGAGTGAATTTGTGAATATCCATTCCATTATCTGCCTCCTTTTTTAAGGAAGATAATATACTACATTGCTTGAACTCGAATGGAAGGTTGTTCCAAAAAAGGGGTAGTTATTGCCTGATGAATCTGCCTCTTCACTTTCATTTGTTTATCTGCTGAAAGAGGTTAAGATCTCTGGCCCTAGTGTTCACTGGACTGTTTGATTTGTTGCATTATAAGAAGTTTTGGACTTCTGATTCCTTAATGGACCAAAAATCAAGGCACATATCACCCTTAAGGAGTCTATAGGACACTGAATACAGGGTCAGAACCTCGAGCCTATCGAGATAGCTAGAGGTCGTTAGGCCATTTATCATTTGAAAATCTGTGGTCTTTCCAACTGACTAATACACCTAGTAAGACACATCTCAAAGACTACATTGTATTCTAGGAAGGGTTTAACCAGTTTAGAATACAGAGGGATAAGGACTTTTTTAGATCTAGGGGATATACCCTTTGTGATTAGTTGTATCATATAGAAGGATTTCCTAACAACTACTGTAACATAATGTTCAAATTAGAGGGAATTATCTACTCATGTTCCAAAGTCTCTCACAACATCTTCATTTTGGAGTAGAATACTGTCTATACTATAAAATGGGCAGAGAGATAGTTTACAAAATGCCGCATTATACCATGACCCCCTATTAATATTCCAAAACGTGCACACTGATTGGCCAGCATGCACATTGTAAATCGACTTATACTAATGGAAAAAGGTCCGGTCGCCCGGACTTTTTCCATTAGCACAAGTCTTTTTTTTAAAACACTGTCTCGCTATGTTAAAAGAGTTTAACATAGCGACACAGGTTTAAAAAAAGCAACGGAGATCTTGCTTTCTCCGTTGCTTTTTTTTTTAAACCTGTCTCGCTATGTTAAATGGGTTTAACATAGCGAGACAGCTTTAAAATAAGCAACGGTAGGCATGCGCAGTACATCAGAACTGCCGCGGATGCCAGACAGCTGCGGAAGGGCAGCAAAGAGGCATTATACAATGCCATTATTTAAGAAAAGTAATTGTTTCTTTTCTTAAATAATGTCATAGTATAATAGCAATAACCCACTTCTGGGTGTGGGTAATGCAGGATTTAACCACGGTTGTCTTTGTTTGGTCCTCGGCCGCCTCAGGACCAAACCACGCCAACCCTGGTTAAATCCCGCATTACCCACACCCAGGCATGGGTTATTGCTGTAATAATGCACATTTTTGCATTTAGTTTTAGCCATTTCTTATGTATCACTTTTTAATGTGTGTAAGCTCAATTGTAGCTTCTGCATGTCAGAAGGGGATTTGAGTATGACAGCCAATCTATAATCATCACCCGACTTGGTTAACTAGAGATCCTGTTGTTTTATTTGGAGATCAGAGAAGTGTATGCCAAAGATTAGAGGACCTAGTACAGATCTCTGTGGGATTCCACTGGGTACCTCCCTGTATGAAGATGCATCTTCCACCCTCACTGTGTAAGTTTTGATCCTCAGCCAATTTGCCATCCAGAGATGCACCTGCCACCCTCACTATGTAGGTTCTGTCCCTCAGCTAATACACTATCCATCTAACTACACAGGGATCAGTCTGGACCACATTTAGCTTGTTAATTATGTAAGCCTGTTATATGATATCAAATGCTTTGATGGTCAAGATATGCTATATAGATAGCATCAGTGCTTTTGTTACCCATTCAAAGAAAGTTATAGTTTAAAGTACAATTATAGAGTTAGCAATAATAGGGTTAAGACATCCAAAATCATATTGCCTCCTTTTATGAAGTTTATTGGTAAAAAAAATTAATTGCTTCGCTATCATATTGTTTCTGCCACATATGCTACAAATTGTGCGTGTTATGTGATGGTCAGTCTCACTTCATCTTGAGTCTTTGATTAGAAGATTATAAAGGATCGCACACATCAGTCAAGAGGATGTCTCACAAAATGTCTGTAGTTTAAGGAGTGGTCTCACTATGGTTCAGAACTGACAAAAGGACAAGTTTGTTATGCAGTATTGAAGCTACAGGAAAGTGAAGAATCTGATTGTGATTAGATAGTAAAAACGATCCTGTGTTTTAGCAGAATGAGAATCTTGTCCTAGTGACTGAAAAACAAAATGTAATATTGTAAGAGATGTCAGCATGGAAGCTGAACATATACTCATAGAAAGTCTAACACTGGCTGCAAAGATATCTACATGAAGTGTTAGCACAGAAAATGAGAATACAAAAATAAAAAGGATGTTAAGTAGGGACCCACAGTGCAAAGAAGTGCTAGTTAAGTAGTAAAAGTGAGAAAATGCATTTGTAACCTACTTCTGTCCAAAGGGAGCAGTAAGCTAATGAACAAAGGGAACTCACAAGGAACTTGTCTAGCTAGCGGAAAAGTACAAGCAGGAGTTGTTGTTTCTTTTTTTTTTTGTCTAGATCTACTCATTTTAGGTGAAGACATGAGGAAGCTGCAGTGACATTGATGTTTAGGAGTGGTAGCTATACTTTCCATCTCAAGACAAGCAGTGAAGAAAGTAACCCTGAGTTTGTGGACTTACAAATAAGCTACATAAAACTTAAAAAGGCAAAATGAGAGGATGACACTTGAAGCAGGGCAATGGAGAATATAATCGATGTTACAGAGGAAGATAGTGAACAAGGCATTCCCATTACTTCTTAAGCCTGTTTGGAGTTAAAAGGTGATCTATATAGAGTAATCAAAGAAAGGGAAGAGATTCCATATCAGTTACTATTACCAAGAGTATTGTGTTAACAAAGACAGCACATAATCATGTGTCACAAGGCCACTCATGGACTATCTAAACTAAGGCAAGAATACTAGCCAAACTTTGCAGGCTAAGTATAATAAAATAGAGCACTATTCAGTTTTATGTTCAGAATGTCACAAGAGTTTATTCAGTTATACATTTGACTGTGTTGATACCAATGCCCTTCACAGAAGTGGCATTTGAACATACTGCTATGAAGATGATGGGACCATTGTTAAAACCTAGCACTGAGTATCAGTACATGCTAGTAATAATTAACTATGCTACAAAGTTAAAAGTGGCCATGCCATCATGCAAAGCTAATGCTAGGGCTATTGTCAGAAAAGTTACTGTTACAGTGGAGGAAAACTTAGACCTGTTTGTCACCCATCTTTTTGTTTACAGTCAGAGAGGTATCACATGCTTTTGAGGGTTTATGACATTTACTCTATTTGAGAATTTGTAGTGCACACACCTGAGAGGACTGCTTGATACGTCATTTTAAAAGTGTGATTGAACAGTCTGTTATTTTACAGGATAAAGTCAAGATGGTAATGCCTATAGCAAGGAAGCACATGCCAAAACCTTAGAGATGGTGGTGCTTATTAGAGGGTGATTTAGTGAAGAAACAACAAATTTTGTTTCTGATAGTTTATAGTGTGGAGGAGTTTTTCTTAGGGGGTGTGGCTATTATGGGAAGTCCCTATTCAAGTTGAGCCAAGAGGATTCCTTTGCCTATTGCTGACCTGGCTGGTTTGGATAGGTAGGGAGAGATTTTCCAGACCCACAAGAGAAATTAAGTAAGTTTTGTGTTTTATTTTTCTATGTCATTATTGAATGCTGGTGATTGGTTAACCTCAAAGTGAGGTATTTGAAGGAGTTGTTTGTTTCTATTAGTGTGCCCCAAGGGGTTGTGATATTGAGTGACTCTGGTGATTTTTTTAAGCTTTGGGGATGTGCCAAATAGCATGCATTTTGTTTTTGTAGGGTCCATGTTAGTTTGTGGTTAATGAGTCAGGAAATGAGGGAGATAAAATCTTTTTGTAGTTGTCTTTTGATTGTAGAGTGGTTGCTACTAGACATAAGAGTACCATGTAATCAGCATAAACATTGAGTTATAGAGTAGGAAGGTCATGAGGTAGTTTGTTAATGAAAACAGAGAAGAGAAGCTGAGCTAGGATAGAATCTTGGGCCACTCCCATTGAAAAGTGTGGGCTGAGAGAAGAAAGAGCCTATTTTAACTTTGAAGAATCTGTTTTATAAGAAGTGGGGACCAGGTGATGGACATCTAATGCCAATATTCTGAGGAGAGAAAAAGAGATGTTGGTGGCTGATAGCATCAAAGGCCTTTGTGAGGCCAAGGAAAATTGTTCCAGTCAAGGTATTGTTGTCCATGTTAAGGAGAATGTCATCATTTAAGCACCAAATTTCCTTTACTTAGGCACCAAATTGCCATCATTGCACCATGACCTGTTCAGACATGCTGTTTTATAGTAAGGAGAAGGTATATACTCGATTTTTATAACATCATACCTAGAGTGGGTCAGATGGGAATAGGACAAAACTGTGAGGTATTTTAGAGTTTAAGTTGTTTGGGCAGGGTGGTAGTAAATGCTTTTTTCCAGATGTTTGGCATTGCATTTTGTGTCAGGTAAAGTTTAAAGATGTGATTAAGAGGCTGGGTTAGAAATTCCCTGTAGTGGGAGATGAACCAGAGGAAAGATGTGACCTGAAACTTGGATAGATTCTGTAGGCATGTCTTCAAGTAGGTTTACTGATTTGTTTATGTGAAATATTTTTTATGTAGAAAGGTAAGAATAAATGGAGGGGCTCTGGAAAAGATGAATGGAGATGCTGTTGATAGATTATTTGGGGGAGGGAAGTTCTAAACTCCATGACAATATCAGATTAGGTTTAAAGAAGATTTGTTGCCAGAGGATGTGCATACACTGAGCAAAATGACCTCATGACAGAAGTTTTGGGTTTATTTAAAAGAGAAAGTTGCTTAGTTTTGAGATAGTTTGCTTTGTGTCTCTATAGAGATTGTTTAGCTAAGTTCCAGAGTTGGGTAATGGTACCATGGTTGTCTCAGGCTGGATTTGTTTTTCCATGATTGCTAGGCTTCATCCCTTAGCTGGAGAAAAGATTTAAGGTCTTTGTTGAGCCATGGTGTTTGTTCCTGTTTAAAAAGGCATTTTAGCAAGGAGAAAAATTTGTCCTGAAGTTGGAGAGGTATTTTGTTTAGGGCAGTGATTACTATGTTAGGGTCTTTAATGTTTCATATGGTAGACCATTAAAGGTTGTTAAATGTATTTTTACCTTGGTGATATTTTGAATGGGTTGGGGTCTGAGGGAGACTGGTTTTGGGTGGAGATTTTAGAAGCAGATTGTTGATCTGAAAAATGACTGGTGAGTGATCACTGTAGGTAGGGGAAGATCAGAAATATTTTAGATAGTTTGAAGCTCCATTAATGATTAGTAATAAGTGTTAAGTAATAAGTGATAAGTGACTGTTTTTTTGGTATGCAGATTTGGGTGGGTGGGTTCTTTGATTAGCTGTAAGAGGTCATTGTTAGCTGTAAATTTTATTTGAGAAGAAATTAATCTTGAAATCCCAGAGAATAATCAGATATTTGTTTTTGCAGCAGAGCCTTTCTTATTGAAGATGATAGCCAGGAGTATTTCAGAGATCAGGGATTTAAATTTAGAAAGAGCTGAAGAAGAAGGTAGATATGGCACATTTCCTTTTGTCCTTAAGTGAAAGCACAAAAGTGGGAAATGTGAGGATGTTTACTAACAAATATAAGTGTGTTCTGTTACATAAGCTAAAAATAGCACCTGGAGTGAATGTTATACATGGACCTTATAGAGTACCAGAATCAAAGAAAAGGTTAGTAAAAGAAGAAATCCAAAAATTTCTCACATTAGGCATGAAAGAAGAGCCAGAGAATAACTCAAACAGTCCGGTAGTAGTAATTCTTTAGCCTGATGGAAGTATTAAATTTTGTAACGACTTTAAGAAACCGAATAGCTTCTGATATGTCAATAGCTATCTCATGCCCATAACTGATGGATTAATACATATACTTGATAGCACTGGACTCAGCAAAGAGATAACTGACAGATTCCACTTACCACCTCCACCAAAGAGTAAACAACTTTTGTAACACTCAATGTTCTGTTCCAGAGCACTGTGTTACCACCTGGTCTACACAGCACTGCAACCATGTTTCAGATTCGAAGGTGATGGGTAAGTTATTGAAGCCTCACTCATGATATGCTGCTGCTTATCTAGATGATGTGATAATTCATTCAGAGGACTGGGAGTCTTACCTACCAAAGGTACAGGCTGTGCTAGATTCTAAAAGGCAGGCATGTTTGAGTTTGAGTGCTATGAAGAGTAAACTTGGCATTGTGGAAGCCATATTTGGTATATCTTACAGCTAGTGGGGTGGTAAGACCACAACAGGAAAAAATAAAGATGTAAAAACTGCCCCTTGTTCAATCTTAACAGGCAGGTGAAGGTCTTATTGGACTAACAGGGAACTACATAATGTGTGTGCTTGTCCTTTAACAGTTCTATCAAAGGATAAAGCTCTTTTCAAGGTGCATTATTCTCTTAAGGCAGACATAGCAGTTTACAAGCTAACAACGTTTTGTATTCTGAACCTGGGTCAGTGACTCCTGATTTTTTTCTACAGAGTTTATCTTATATACAGATGCAGCAGAGGGAGGTTTGAGGGGAGTGTTAGTCTAAGATGTTCATGTTGAGGAACACTCTGTGTGCTATATCAGAAGAGAGTTAATCAATGTGAAGAGGAGATTTTACACCATAGAAAAAGAGTTCCTAACCATAAGGTGGGATGTTATATGTTTTAAAGTACTATTTATTTGGCAGGCACTTCAATGTGACAACAGATTGTGTCACTTCACAAAATGGTTAAGTAGGCAAACTGATGGCAATTTAAAGCAATGTTGGTGGACACCGCCTCTCCAACCACTTCAAAATGCAATGATCCATTGGCCTAACAAAACCAAGGCTTTTGAGGGTCTGCAACTCCTTTTTAGGAATACAAACTCCCTGGCTTTATGCTCTATGAGGGTTGTAGCAAAATGTTGACTTTGGTAAAGATGTAATGTGCCATTATCACTGCATGTTGAATTTGGAAAATGTGTAATGTGCTTTTCAGTGTACTGCAGGTGGATTGGATGGATATTATCACAGAGCTGTAGTCAGAATCTGCCATGTAATAGCTGACCATGTGATATGATATAAAAAGGAGTAGCTTAGAGGATAAAAGCCTCATCTAAAGAATAACCTGAATAAAGCTCTGGAAGTTTGGAGTGTGAGATCCTAGCCAGGGCTAATCTGTGGTTTGTATCTTGTGACTGTACCAGCTTACAGAGCTACAAAGACCTCTACAGAGCCTGATAGAGGTCTACAGCCTTGGAATTTCTGTTTTTTTTAAATGACAGCCTGTATCCTCATTTGGCAGGACTGACTCAGTTCTGTTCAAGTAACTTAAGGTATTGTGCTTGCTTTGTTTGAAACTTGAAGTAAAAGGGTCAGGGATTCTTTTTTGAAACTGAAAGGCAAAGAGGCAGCTTGTTTTTGGACTATGTGGAATTAACGAATAAACTATTGTGTTTTATATCTGCCCTGCCTCCAGTATCTGTTTGACATTATTACCTATTTTTACGTATCACAGTTTATGTCAAGTGCTCAAACTATCAAAAAACTAGAGCAAAAAGACATCAAAATCATTGAACGTAAAAGATTTAAAAACTAAAAAGCAAAAAGAAAAAACACTTTGCAGGAGGGCAAGCCACCTGTATCCTGCACACTCCCTGCAACTTGCATATTCCATTTCTGAGAATGCACTACTATGGGGAAAGAACAAATTTTAGTCCCCACTGTACCACAATCTTGCACAACAAAATACTGGCAATGTTTGAAAAGGCAAATTTTGAATTATTTTGACTGTAGTTGAAGCACACAAAGTTTAGACAGAGCATTTGAAAATAAACCATATATCTATATCAGTATATAGTTACATATCTGTTTATCTGTATTTGGCAATCATAGACTCATAGATTTTCTGAGGCTACTGAGTCATATGACTATTCATGCTTTGCCAATATCATTCCTCAGGACGCACATCTTTTTCTGTAGGAGGTTCGTACAAGCTAACCCGGTAGTACATTGGTGGACATCCTTCCAGTCATGAAAGATAGTGAGTAGCACTGCTTAATATGCTGTGGGAAGTTATTAAAGAGGTTTTGGGGGAGATAGGTTATAAATCTGTCCAATCAGCATATTTTGTTTATCTGTTGGTGAAGAGCTGGGTCCCTGTTTCTAGTATTGGTGGAAATATTGGACTTGCAGAGATACAGGAGGTGCAGAGTAATTAGGTCTCTAATGGCACTGTAAGTGAAACAGAGATTTCCCCTCTTTATAAAGGGAACATCTTCCAGTGTTTTTTGGTAGCTCAATGACTCTAGGCCTGTGATTGTTTTTATTACGAATCTTTGAGGGTCTTTCTAACTAAAGGAAAGTCTCTCTGTTGATCAGTGGCAGTGAAAAACATTGAGCTGCTTCCCTGCCCCCAGTGGGAGTGGTTACTGACTTGAAACTGTAGTTTTATTGGCCGTTTTGGGTCAATTCCTGGCTCCTTCCAGCCCCTGCTATCAAGCATGCTTTAGAGTGCTTTAGCGCGATTTAGCGCGGAGTTGCCACTAGAGCAGCATCGGGCAGAGCTGGTTTAACAAGGTTAAACTTTTTCTGGTTCCTAAAAGTCTGTTCTTCATTTTTTCCCTTAGAACTGCTCTACTAGTAATCTAAACAGTATATCCCTTAACTAAAAAGCACAGCACTTGTTCCTAAAAGCTTTTTTTTTCTCAAAAAAAAAAAATAAAAAAAAAAGCTCAGCACTTGTCTTAAAAGCATCTTCTTTTCAGGTTTAGCACTTCTGTATTATACAAAGTCCCTCACTAGCAACCCCCCCCCCGAGGAGTACCCACTTCCTTACTAATTCCCCTCTTATTCAGTTACACCCCTAACTTCTTAATTTCTCTAGCATGTCGAAGGGCCAGATGCTGGCGTCCTCTCCTGTCCAGTTGGTGAATTTGGGAATATTGAGGCAATGTTACAATTGCCTCATGTACACAGACAACCCTCTCCTCCTCCCACATAACACAAATACTTGCGAGAGATGCAGCTATTTAGCCAAACTGGAGGCTGAGCTCTCTCAACTCAGGACTGGCAAGACCAGACAGGAGGAGAAGGCAACTACACACACCACAAAACCAGTCTCACATAAAGCTATCACAACAATGAATCAAACACATAAACACACAAAGTCATACTCGGAGGCTCTGAGCAAAATTTACCTAAACAGCAGAGGCCTCCAAAGCAGACACCCAAGCAACTGCCACCTCATGACACACCACAGGCAACACATAAACCACAAAATCAGTGTGCAAAGCAGTCACAGCCCTTAAGGCCAAATACAACAACAAACATACTTGTCATAGGTGACTCCATAGTCAGACACACTGACGTCCCACTCACCAGACTGAACAAGGAGAGGGTCACAGTAAGCTGCCTATCGGGCTAGAATCTGCCACATAACACAAGCACTGGTCACTCCACAGCAAGTACAAATATGACACAGTCATTGTCCATGCTGGTGTGAACGACCTGAGATGTACCTCCCTGGACTACATGAAAAGAGACATAGAGGAGCTCTCTGATTATGTAGCCCAGGCAGGTATGACCCTGACCCTGAGCAGTATCCTTCCCTCACCAAGAATGATGCCACAACATAGAGCCAAGATGATCAGCTTTAACAATTGGCTTAATTTCTGGTGTCATTCAAAGGGGATCCAGTGTCTGTCTGCCTGGGATGACATGCTTGACAAGCCACGCTGCTTCAGGCAAGGCGGCTTGCACCTGTCACCCTGATTCGGATATTGGCTAAGGCTCTTGCCACCCCATAGTGCCTTTTTAGGCAAGGCTCAAATTCTAAACCTACCACCCTAGAAAACAAAAATGGAAAGAAACTAAGGGTAATGCTGCTCAATGCCAGAAGTCTAAATCTCAAAATGCACGGAGGCCCTTCTCAGTATGGAGAACATCGATGTCTGTGCTGTGACTGAAACCTGGTTCAAGGCTCCTGAGAGCACCCGGCACTATCAGGTTTTACCTCATATCATGTGTTCCGGCCCCAAAACCCGGACCACACCACAAAAGGAGGGTGTATCCATATTCATCAAGGATACCCACACCTCCAGGTTGGTGGCAACACACGGCATCGGAAACCATCCAGGTGCAATTAACCATAGGCAAAACTGCTCTACAATTTGTAGCATGCTACAGGCCACCCTCTTAAACTCAGGAACCCCACACAGCCTTCCTGAAGACACTGGAGGGTATAAATGTATCTCCAAACACCATTATATTGGGTGACTTCAACTACCGAATATAGACTGGGAACATTACTCAAGCCCCAACTTTCTAGCCCAAAGGTTCCTGGAGTTCATAAATTCAAATGCCATGGAACAACTAGTCACCGTTCCCACAAGAGGAGAAAATATACTAGATCTCATCATCACAAACATGGGGACAAAATGCTCCACACGAAGTATATCTCATTGGTGAGATCAGATCACAAACTAATCTCACTGGAAATCCACATCCCGCCCCACCCCAAACAAAAAGACCACAGTGAAGAACTTCTCTAAAGCAAATTTCACACTACTCAAGACTGGTGTGGTATCCTTCAAGGCCCCGAGCCAGTGGAAACCACAACCCAAGCTAAGCCCTTACAAATGCCTTCTACGAACACTTCCAGGACTGCATGGATCAGGCAATCCCTAATAAAACCAAGACTCTTTCCACCAAGGGCAACAGTCTGGTGGACCCCAGCCATAAACAAACTTTACAATAAAAGGAGAAAGCTGTTAAATGATAGAGCAAAATCCATAAAAGAGAAGACACCCTTGATCATTATTAGTAAAAAAATACGAGCACTCATAAAATCATCCAAGGCCAACTTTGAGAGAAAAATTGCCATAGATTCAAAAGACAATCATAAGGCCTTCTTCAGCTATGTTAGAAACCTGGGTGGAGACTCCCAGATATGCTCAGAATTAGTCCAAAATGATACAAAAATCACTGAACCCACAGACATTGCCAACATACTGGCAGACAGGTTCAGTGCAAACTTCACCCCCAAAAGGAGAGATAACTATACCAGCGGAGTGTAGCCTCCCAGACATCTCAAATGTGCAGGTGAAAGCTGCTCTCTCTAAAGCTAAAAACACAGCATCAATGGGACCGGATGGTGTCCCCGGCTGTGTGCTACACGAACTCAACGAGGAACTAAACCCGCACATAAGGCAGCTGTTTAATCTTAGCCTTGCCACAGGATACGTGCCCAAGGAGTGGCGTACGGCAACTGTGGTCCCACTCCCAAGCCTGGTCTGCAAAGCTATGGAGAGGATCATAATGGAACTCATAAACAAAGACATAGGGGACTTGCAGACATTGGACCCAGTTTGGCTTTGTCAAGGGCAGATCATGCCTTTTGAACTTGGTCGACTTCTTCGAAACAGTCACCAAGGCCATTGATGAGGGAAAGGCAGTCCATACAGCCTACGTTGACCTTGCAAAAGCTTTCGACACAATACCCCTCTCGGGTATTATAGAGAAACTTACCAGCATAAATGTAAACCCATATGTCACAAGATGGGTTGCAAACTGACTAAAGGACAGAACCCACAGGGTTAGAGTTGCTGGCGCCATGTCAGACTCAAAGCCGGTCACAAGTGGTGTCCCACAGGGCTCAGTCCTTGGCCCCCTGTTGTTCGGCATCTACTTCTCAGAAGTACAGGCAAACATAGGAGGACTATGGCTGACAAAGTCTGCAGATGACTGCAAACTGGGCGCCATAGTGGAAAGTACATCAGGCACAGTTATCCTTCAGAGGGGTCTCACGGAAACTGATAGCTGGTGCCAGAGCCATGGCCTGAAGTTAAATGCCAAAAAATGTATAGTCATACCCTTCGGGAAAAACAAGGTAACCCCAAGCTACCATATAGGTGGCAATCCACTAAGCACAGAAGAGGTTATCAGGGACCTGGGGACCCAGGTTGACACTCACATTGCTAAAGTGGTTAGAAAGACCTTCTACATTGCCCACCTGATCATGAAGGGATTCACATCCAGATCAAGTGAGGTCATTGTTCCCCTGTACTCTTCACTTGTCAGACCAATATTCGAGTACAATGCCCCATTC
Source organism: Protopterus annectens (assembly GCF_019279795.1). NCBI lineage: Eukaryota > Metazoa > Chordata > Ceratodontiformes > Protopteridae > Protopterus > Protopterus annectens. The sequence goes on from NC_056745.1 coordinate 1,058,260,327, forward strand.
GGGATGTATCTCACCCGATGCCTGCAGCAACTGGAGAGACCCCAAAAGTTCCTCACCAAAAGGATAAAGGGACTCCAAAATCTGTCATATGCTGCCAGACTGAAGAAACTCCAGCTCTATTCAGTCGCATACCGTCTGCTCAGAGGTGACCTGTTCCTGACATACAAGGCCATGTCCAACCCGGAATTAATGGACATGCTCCACCTCAAAAAATCCAAATCTACCAGATCCACTAGAGCAAGCGACTTAAACCTTAGCACGGATATAAATTGGACATGCTGGAGGGATAGATTTGTCACCCAGAGACTCCCTATGCTGTGGAATAAAATCCCGGTCCATGTGAGACAGAGCACCTCACTGGCTCTGTTCAAGAGAAATCTTGACCGGTGGATGGGAGATCGTAGGTTTACCCCGGGAATCATCTCTGTGTCACTGCTGGACAGAGGCACAACAAACTAATGGGCACAGTATTTTTTAACATAAGGGGTGGTGTAAGCCACAAAACTTTGGGCTAGATTTATAAATGCCTTAGGGCAGATAGCCTAGTATAAACCTATGAACCTATGAACCTATGTTTAATGTGTTTACTGTGATACCTCCCACAGCAGCAATGTACTCAATAACTGCCCTGATCACTGCTGATTATAAAGGAGTGATTACCTTTTTAGACCTTCAGGATATTTCTTTGGCAGTTACCTGAACTGAATAAAAGGATTTCTTGACAACCATAGTCACATGATGATAAAAAGAGAGGGAGTTATCAACCCAGGTACCAAGGTTCCTGATTACATTTTCATTTGGTAGTGGTGTGTTCTCTATTCAGTATGATGAAGGGAGGAGTTGTGTACCAAAAATGATGATACTACATCTTTTAGGATTTTGTATGAACCTATTTTTAGTACGCCCAGAGTTTACCAAGGCCAGTTCATTATTATCATAGGGTGACTTAACAAGAAACCCAGTTTGCATTCATCTACAAACATTGCTAGCCAGTTCTTGGCTCTCTCCTTAGAAGTCTGAGAAGGAAATGCCAAAAAATGAGAGGTCCCAGCACTAAGCTCTGAGGGACACTGCTAATCACTTCCATACTTTCTGATGATGAACCTGCAACTCACTGCGTGTTAGTTCTGTCTTTCAGCCAGTTTGTTATCTATAAATGATTCAGTTTTTGAAGCACTTATTAATAATTTATTTGGATGCCTAATGAGCATGACCTTGTGATGCCCCTCCTTAAACTGTTTAAGCTGAGCTTAGCTACAAGATTCATCCCTGAAAAATGACAAATTACAATGGTGATACCTCTACACAAGACTGGCCCTAATACTGACTTGGTAAACTATAGGCACATTAGCCTGACTAGTCTGATTTACAAAGCCATGGAATGTATCACATATCACCTCATCAACTGTGATATCAAAAACCTTAATAAGAGAAAAATTCCAACTCCAAGAATGTCAATACTTTATTACAGCAAAGCTTTCAGATATAAATCCTTCGGTGCAATATACAATCTGTAACATTCTTTCAGTTTTTGCAAATTAATGTTTAATTAATTGGTGATGTTAATAACCTTTTGGAGAATAAAAAAAATATGCATGGATCTTAAGACTGCAAGCAGATGTATTACCAGGGCTGAATAACATGGTTAGTATTAAGCCAGTTTTAGCAACTAGACAAATGCAACTGCACTAGGTATTTTAAATGTGTGTATATACATATGTATGTATTAATTTTTTGTATATGTGCAAATAATTTGAACATGTAAAAAATGTTTGTAATAAATATTTTATTTGATAGAATTATTTAAGTATATAGTTCTAGTATGTATTTATAAATTGAGTTGAAAGTATGCCTGAGTACTTTTTTAAGGAAACTTTTTAAGGAACTGCTATATTTCCAAGCTAAAATGTTAATTGTATTATTGTAGAAATTATGTGATTAGCTGGCCATGCTCACATGATTTTAGTCTTGTTTTACAAAAACTGAAAGAATGTTACAGATTGTATATTGCACTGAAGAAGGATTTATATCCAAAAGCTTTCTGTAATAAAGTATTGATATTCTTGGAATTGGAATTTTTCTGTTATTCAGCTTTTATTTTCTAACTTCTGGTTTATCACTACATCAGCATTTGGTCTTTAATATCAAAAACCTTATCAGGTTAGATCCATCTCAGTCTGCCTTTATCAAATTGAGATCATGCCTACTTACTTTAGTTTACTGGATCTGATCTAAGTATCTGACACTGAACCCTAAGCTGGCATTGTAAATAAGCTAAATGACTCAAAAATAAATCCATACATAGTGAGGTGCTTAGCAAACTGGCAGAAAGATAAAGCCCACACAGTTAAGGTGGTGGTTGCCTCTTTGAAAAGCATGAATGTAGCTAGTGGTGTGCCCCAGGGCTCAGTACTGGGTCTCTCCTTTTTTGGCATCTGCTTATTTGATCTCTAGACTAGGATCTTTAGTTGCCTACAAACTGGGCATTATTATCACATCTCCCTCTGATGCCCATTCATTACAAAAGGCACTAACCCTCATAAACAAGTGGTGTACAGGGATACAATTAAATGTAAAAACTGTATACCATTGACACATTTATTTAACTACTCTTACACGATATACAGTATGGTCAATACCCCATTCCAAAATAATAATATATTTACAGGTCTCAAAACTTGGGTTGATAAGTCCATCTCCTTTGACTACCATGTTGAAAGAATAGTCAGACGATACTTCTGTGCTGTATAATTGATATGTAGAGGCATAAAATCTTTATCAAAAGAAGTTTTCACCCCCCCCCCTTTATGCATCCCAATTTAGAGCAGTTATTGAGGACAACACCCTTTTTTAACATGTTGCTTTTTAGACATACTAAGCAACTGGAAAGGCCCCATAGATTCTTAACCAAGAATATTGCTGCCCTAAAGTCTCTGTGATACCAGGAAAGGTTTGCAGTTATCTGTTTACAAGGTTTCTTATAGGTTCTTGCTGGGTGATCTATAACTGGAATTCTGTCCCATTAGGGACCCAGTCCTCCTTGATTTTCTGTAACTCTGCAAGTCAGATAGCCCCACTAATAATAGAACTAGTGACTTAAAACTCCACTAGCACATAAATAATGCATTTATTATTTATTTATTTTTTATTTTACATGTATTGACCGGGGTAGTCCGAATGGATACTTGTCCATTTTCAGTGGAGGCCCTGGGAGAAAAGCTCCAAGGTGCAAACAATAATAAATTGCATACAACTTAAAACAAAATTAAAGTAAACAGAGACATTATTTACAGATTTTTCAGAAAAAAGACATTATTTACAGATTATTTCAGACATTATTTACAGATTATTTCAGGGAAAAAAAACAAGTGATAGATTTAGTAATCAGCAGATGTATGTCATCTAAGAAACTAGGATTATCAAGTTGGTTAAGAAAGACTGCTGCAATTACTTTGGAGTAATAGTGAATATGTTAGTCAGGTTTCACTATTACTCCAAAGTAATTACACCAGTACATACTTCAGATACAGATTTATTACCCATCACCTACCCACCAAAACAGCAAACTTCCCCTGTAAATTAAACTAGTTAGCACCCCAGCGGATTTCATATTAGACCTAGATGATTGGATGAGCACCCATAAATTTACTCCGGGACTGATCTGCTTGCCCTTCTTGAAATGGGGAGGTACAGCATGAGGGTGGATAATGGCAAGGTATAATGGTCTTGTGAATAAATTACCTTGAATTTCTTAGGATCCTGTGCCTTTTTAAGGCAAAGATAACCCCAAAATGGCAGAAGTTATTTCCTGACATTGCAGAGAAATATGGTGTCATTTCATGAGGAGCTTTTATTTCTGGATGAAAGACTGTCTCAGGCTGGTGTAATTGTCTCCAAGGAGGAAGTGCAGCAAGAGGTCTATAATTGCCAGCTGAAGTTTAACTGTGACTGTATGCCATGTCCTGTATTCCATGATCATGGAATTAGCCTGTCATATATATTCTCTATACGGTCAGAGAGCAAACCAGTCAGCATTTCCAACAAAATACACTACTTCTCCAGTATTTAGATACTAAGATGTTTCTTTTTAGTTTAGCTGGGGATAACAAAGGTTTTACTAATAAAAGAAAGAATAAGTTTTATAAATTACAACAAAGCAGATCAGTAAAGATCTAAGAGATCAGAAAATTTAAAAAATGCAGTAATATTTTCTTTTCATTATCAGTAACTAATAGAATAAATGTGTAGAAACAATGTATCTATGTATACATACATATAAAAGAAGAATTTATACTAGCTTCATTTCTATTAATCTCTTTGTCAGAGATGCATGCAACTGTATTCTTTACTTATGAGTGAGATAAAATATAATTAACAAAATGACACCTGAATAAGAAAACTGACACTAATGTAGGAACACAAAACCTGCCAGTAAAGAAAGAATCTTTACATACCTAGAAATTTCTCACTTAGCTTTATTAAACAGTTCACAATACTGAAAACATTAATTAAGTGCAAATATTAAGGTGACAATATACTTACCAGTCTCAGATGATGTCATAGATTGCAAAGAACCTGCAGCAGTTGAAGGGTTTATTTCTAGAGAAAAAAAAGGTAAATTGTTTTTAACCTGTATAGCAGCTAGAATGATATAAACAAAATTAAAAGTGTAACATTAATAAATGCCTGAAAAGTAAATTCTGAAGAGACACCTGAGACCTTCAGTGTTATGTCAACTTCCACTGCATGGAGTTTTGCAATAAAATGCAGATCTTCTGAAAAGGTGGCATGAGGCTGCATCCAACATAATGAATAGATCAGTATAATGATCTGGTAATATACTAGAAGCATAGCGAGCTAGTAAGGATGCTGTTTACTAGTAGGATATATATGTATATATATATATATATATAGATATATATATTTATATATATATATATATATATATATATATATATATATATATATATATATATATATATATATATATATATATATATACATATATATGGGTTCCGTCAATTTGTTCGAAGTTTCACTACTTCGAACTCTACTTCACCAAGTCCACTTGTTCGAAGTAGTGAAACTTCGATCATTGACTTTGGCAGGCACACTATAGCACGGAATGAGAATATTCCCTTTTCCATGCTGTAGTGCGATCTCGGAGTTGGTATATTTAAGTAGGGGGTGTGTGGGGGGTGAAAACATGTTTTACTATTTTTTTTTCTTTTTTTTGGGTAGTAGACTTCAGCAAAAGTGCACTTTCATTTACGTTTACTTTGGATGAAGTGTAGGGTCTACTGCTTAATTTCGGAGAGGTGTATTTTTGATGTTAAGCATTAGACCCATATACATATATATATATATATATATATATATATATATATATATATATATATATATATATAGACAGATATATATAGATAGATGTATATTGATATGTATAGATATATATATCCTACCAACCACTGTCATACTGTCTCACTCTCTCTCTCTCTCTCTCTCGTATTTCAGCCCATCCTTGTGGTATGCCATTCTTTAATTAAAAACTTGGTATTGGTAGAGTCATACTCCTCTTTATATGTTTGCTTTTATTGTATGTCTCTCTTACACACTAATGTCTGCTTTCATGGTACTACTCATTTTCTATAATTAATTTTTTAATTCCTACTTTTATCTCTTGATGTTGTCATCTTTCTGATAACTCTTATATATAAACTCACCAAGCTCCCAACCTATAGACCTACCTTTCTCTCTTTAATCATATCACCTTTTTCATGAAAAATAATCACTTCAATCCATTGTGACGTCAATGCTTCATAAAGCTAGATGGATGTTCATGTAGTTGTACAGCAGATGCTCTTTTCCTGTTTAAGCTGTTGATCATTTGTGGAGCATGCACAATTAGTAGAATCTCAGTTGTCATGCCATACTTTATGCAGCATGACAGTCCCTATCACATCACACACCTTAGTCACAACTGCATAACCAGTGCATAGATCTTGCCTGTATTTACACACATATGATACATGGATATAAACACTGTATGCAAAGCTTTTCATAAATGTATCACATTTCTGTTCTGTTCAAGACATCCAGACAAGAATCATATGAAGATTGAACAGAAGCCCATCCATCCATCCATCCATCCATCCATCCATCCATCCATCCATCCATCCATCCATCCTTAACCCCTTTATCCCATTTTGCACATCACTGTTGCAGTAACCTTAATTATGTGAAGTAGCCTGCCAAGGATCGGTCCGACTGCTAGCTTGCAAAGCATTAAGGCACCTTCCCTGCACTTTAACCACTATACAGCTCAAGGAGAGCAGTATAAAGGCATCAGCTAGGCCACAAAAACTTCAGAGCTTTCTTACTATCCAAGTCTGCTCTTCCCTGTGGGCTTTGAGTGATTAACAGTCAGCTAGAGCTTCTCCAAGGCTCATTACCCCACTGAGGAATACTGTTCTCATCATCATTTTTCAAGAAGAAACATTTTTTGCTGTCAGAAAAATTATGATAGAGACTAATTTTTTAACAGCTTTCAGTAAGACTTATCTTGCATTATTTTTGGTCTTGGCTTCCTCTGGTAAACGTCTTTCAAATAATTAATTTTTTTGAGGAAAATATTTAATCTATCTGTCAAATCTCATGGCTAAGGGCTAGCATGTTTAGCTCTTAGGGTTCTCAATTAAAAGTTTTACCTCAAGACTAAATTTTGCAGTCAATTTATTTTTACAGTGCACCTAAGCTATGCTTATTCTGTTAAAAAACAGTGTTGTTTGAGACTGAAGCTAGCATGTTTGGTGGTCTCACTAAAAATTTTATGTCAAAACTAATTTTTCTGTCAGGAGGTAAGACTGACTTTTTAAGGATCCTCTAGCCCCTTGTTAAATACCATCTGTGACAAGGACATTGAACTGGAATCAAATAACTTGATTATTCCCTCCATGAGCTACAAGAACAGAAAAGTTATCTGGAAGGCTTTGGTCCTGACTTCGGGTTCCATTTCATCTCTGCCATTGAAGGATGACTCTGCTGTGGCCATATCATGTTCCTCTGACCATTCATTTCTACCTGTCCCTCAGATGTTGCTCCTTGGAAAGCCACTAATGACCAGGAGGCAGGCATGTGCTCTGCAGCTGTTCAACTTCTCATTTTGGGTATTTAAGTCCAACTCTTAATGGCATCATGAAAGGAAACAGGTGATGTTCCTTTGCTAAGTCACTCTGAAGAAATTCATTCCCAGGGAAGGGACACTCCTTTTAGCCACTGATTTTTGGGAGGTCCCTTAGAAAATTGAATCATAAAGCTAGGCATTATTTTCGTATACATCAGATAAGAAGGATTGTCTTGGCTTTGTTAAATGATTCTTTAAATACTGAGTGCTCTCCTCATTTAAAAGGAAATTATTTATCTTTCTCCCTCTCTCTCTCTCTCTCTCTCTCTTATTTTCTAATTCCCACTCTGAGAGAAGAGGAATTCCTACTACATGGAATGGAAAATCTGTCACTGAGGATTTTTTTCTTCAAATTCCTCTCCTGAAGAGCTGTCTTTTTCTTTTACTAATGCCAGAATGAAGAGCTTGTTCTAGTGGGAACAAAAAGAAATAATGTAGTCCTCCAACTATATATAGTCCTCCTATATTACCAGCATTAGAAGATGTTTTCTTTGTAGACAGCAATTTTCCTGTAAGCCAACCACCTCCTTCCATAAAATCAAATAAATTATATAATATATCTCAGGGCCACAGATTAATTTTACTAACACCAGGTCAGATCCTGCAGTCATTTTTCTGTCAAAATGAGCTTCCATCATCATCCTTACAGTAGCTCTACCTATTCTCTCTGACTAGCTAGGAAAGGTCTTGGATACATTTAGGAAGAAAGTTGCACTTCTTCCATCTTAGTCTTCTGGATAAAGAATTATTAGGCTTGCATGTCTAAGGTTTTGCTCACTTCATTTGACAATATGAGAAAGGTAATCACTGATCTCCCATCTTCAGAGACTAATGCATCTCTTAATTCCCTTAGCATCTTCTGTGTTTCAGGTAACCAACCATTCTTTAAAATGTACTTATGTCACTGCTGATGCTGTTTCTATAGCAGCTGCTTGTGGGTCAGTGATTCGAAGATTTGCATAGCTACATTCTCTGTATTTAGCAGAGAATTTGAAAGCTGAGATCCTGAATGCTACCCCTGATAAACAACTCTTACTAGGTTCTTCCTCTGCTAAGGTCTTTAAAAGTTTTGATGAAAGAGGAAAGGTTAATTCAGGGGATTACCCAGGTTTTTCAACCCTTCTTGCTAAAAAGTGAATAGCAATCTTTTAACCACTTGAGGTTCATTTCTTACTAAACAGAATAAGCATTCCCGGCAAGACACAAGCAACCAAATTTCAGAAACTAATGGGAGGGAAGTTTGAAGAAGAAAAGACAGTACTCTGAAATCCAAGGATAACAAACCCAGGAAATAGATTGACTATATATAAATATATCTACATCTATCTATCTATCTATCTATCTATCTATCTATCTATCTATCTATCTATCTATCTATCTATCTATCTATCTATCTTCCTCATGAAAAGGTGGAATGTGAAAAGGAATAATTTTTGATATTTTCTACTGAGTATCTAGAATCTGATTCAAACAAGATAAAAAAATAAGTTTTGCATTCCTTATTTTATTAACAGATGAGAAGAGCCTTGTGACCTCTTCAATTCTAATGATTCTTTAGGTTACTCGTCACAGGAGAAAAATTCAGTGGTTCATTAAACCAGTTTGGACCCAACACAATACCCCATTCACTTCATTTTAAAGTGCTGCAGTTTCAGAAAAAGGAACTTCTCTGCTGGGTGAATCAATGGTTTCTCACAAATTTCTTACTTTTTCCCCTTCTAGCCCCTACTCAGTTTGTAACCACAGATGCATCAGATCTTTCTTAGGGTGCTGTATTCAAGGGGTGAAGGCTGAGGGCCTGTGCAAAAAGACAAATCAAAGCACATAAATTCCAAAGAAATTATGGTTTTATTTAATGGTCTCAAATTTCTAAACCATCTTTGGACACCAGGCCTTCTACTAGTAATCACAGATAATACCCCATTGATTTAATACATAAATAAACATGGTGGATCCAGATCCTACCTACTTTGCACACTACTTGTGATGGTCTGAGAACTAGTGACTCAGTGACATTTTTTCATCCAGTCTACCTACATTCCGTCAGAGCAAAACATTGCTGTAGACAAGCTGAGCAGGAAAGGACCTTACTAATGGAAGCTGCACCTGGGGATCTTCCAGGAATTGATCCATTTGTGAAGAGCTTCTCAAATGCATCTTTCTACGTCCAGCCACATAGGCAGTAAAAGGAATTCTGTTTCAGGAATCCTTGAACATAGCCTAGAAGACAGATACCTTTTTAATTCCCATGGATAGGAATGTGTCTGCATGTATTTCCACCCATTCTTCTGAAAACTAAAGTTCTTCTAAAGATTCAGAAGACCCCCCCCTCCCCAGAAGGATAATTGTATTGATCCTCTACTGGCCCCTACAGCAGTGGTTCTTCCTTCTTTTGGAAAATGGACAAGGGCAATTACCACACAATTCCTCATAAAATGGATTTACTCTGGCATGAGGGGATGTTTAATATACTGACCTTCAACATTTTCAATTGACTACCTGGAAGATAGACTTTTAATAAATGCTATGCACCTTTTTTTCTGAGGATGTGCAGCAGGTATTAAAGGAAGCAAAGGAACCTAGTACTAGAAAATTATATATATGTGTCAGTGGAAAAGATTCTGTAGTTAGCGCAAAGACAATAATCAGAATACCTTTTAGGTTCAGAAACCTTTGGTTCTGTAGTATTTGCATTAGTTATTATCTTCTGGTCTTCCTTAATCTTATATTAAGATTCACCTCTCAGCCATCTCTGCTTGTCTGCCTTTAACCCCCCCACACACACACACACTTCTTCCTTACCACAAGTGCTATGATTCATTTGAAAGGAGTTTACATATCTGACCCCCTAGAAGGTAGGTGGCTCTCTATTGGGATCTTATTTTTATATTGCTCCCACTTAAACTCTTTCCTTTTGAACCTACATATGTGGCAGATTTGAGGTTCTTATCTTCGACAGTAGTGTCAGTCGTTGCTCCAACTTCTGCAAGAAGTGTATGAGTTAGAACCTCTTATACTGAGTTATCCCTAGCTCATTTTTTACAAAGATATGGTAAGTTTAAGAGCAAACCCTTTATGCCTAAGATTGTTTCAGTTTGCATTGAGCCAGGCAATTTACTTACCTGTTTTCTTCCCAGAACCTAAAAATAAGGGTAAATAAATTTACATACTCTAGAGTGAGTAAGTCCATGAGCAACTCAAATACTGCATTGACAGGATAAAAGTGCTCAGGACTTCTGCACAACTGTTTATTTCATGTGAAGGTAAATAAAATGGATAATCATTGTCAAAACAGAGAATTTCTAAATGCTTGTCTCTTGTTATTGCTTTTACTATACTCCCTATAGCAGCACACTTTCAGGCAAAGTCAGAGCCCACTCTTCCAGGTCTTTGGCTACTTTGGCTTTTTGGAAAGGACTGGACTCTATTTATTTATTAGAGGAAGCAACTTGGTCAAGTGTGCACACCTTTACCAAGTGCTACACACAAAATTCTTTCTCTAGGCCTAGAACATGATTTCTTAGCACTGTCCTTCAGGAGTTCCTGGTCACTGATCCTGCTTTCTGCTCACTTTCTTTCTAAGTGTTATATAGCTTAGCCTACTGCAGTAGTGATCTGCCTAACAGTAGATGTTTGAATAGATCATTGTTGTAATAGACACCCCCCCACACACACACTTGATCCCATTCTTCTTTGGACCTTTTTATGCCAGGGCAGGGGGTTTTATTTTTCTATGGCTATCTGCCAGGGCTCTAGCCTCCATCTTCTGAAGCAAGAAAACTCTGAAGTTTTTGTTGCTTAGCCACTGCCTTTATACCGCTTGCCTTGAGGTATACAGTGGCTAAAGTGCATGGCAGGTGCCCTAATCCTTTGGAAGCCAGCAGTCTGGACTGGTCCTTAGCAGGACATGTCCCAGGTAGCTTATGCTTCTATTACAGTGATCTATTCAAACACCTGCTGTTATGGTAAGTTTACTGTACTATCTAATGTGATACTGACTGGCAACAGAGGTAGAACAACTCAGTTTATGAAGGGTTATTTATAATTACATTGCATCTAAATCACAGACTGCCACCTTTTGGGTTACGCGAAAGGCAGTCTCCAATCTCTTTATAGCCTTCAGTGTTCATCTAATTTTTTATACAAAATCTGCAATGTGTTTATTTATGCCATTAAAATTTAGACTTACAGTTACAGAAGCTACTTATGTATTCAAGTAAATTGAAAGAAGGCCAGAAACCGTTTAACATTTTGTTGGGGGGGGGTGATTTATGGACATGAAGTAATCTAGAAGCAGTGGCTTACTCTTATGTGTATCTTGGAACACACTAGACATTGAATGATTACACTCACGGCCATGCAACAGAAACTTTATAATTTAGAATGATTTATTATATTTGGTAGATGGTAAGTGAGCTTATCAGAAGGATCTTTTTAGTAAAGAAACTTGTGCAATGCAAACATTCACACATTTATTTTGAAATATCTAATTTAATCTTTTATAATTTTGTTTATTAAATGTCTTATTGAATGGGAAGTGTACATACATAAATAATCATAAAACACAGTGGACAGGTTTATAAATGATTAATAACCTCATAAAATGAAGTAAAAAAATAAAATGAAATATGCAAACAATAATGTCCAACAGGGTGTGTGTTAATATGTAATTAACACCCGCCCAGGGGTGTTATGAGGCCCAGTGCCACAGACAGAGGGCCTTACACATTAACACACAACATGGAGGGCATTATTGCACCTAAAGAATGGGTTCTCTGTAAAATTGTTGTATTCTACTTACATATATATTTTTTGTATTATATTTTTTAGTATATTTTTGATGTCAAATTGTTCTTCCGAATAATGTTTCAAACTTGCTGCAGTATATGTTAATGGAGTTGCATGAAGATTTTACATCCAAAATATAATGTTTAAAAAAATAACAAGGTACTTATTTTTTGGTCTCTTACTCCTGAATAATTTGGTTGGCAGTCATTGGAGATTGAAATTATTAAATAATGACATTATTAAAAAATGGCTTTTATTTCCTTTGGAAAATTCATGCTAGCATAAATCCTTTACTTACTCAACTTTGTAATTTTATAAGAACAATAATTAAAATCTGTTTCTGTTTTAGATCCTTTATTCCCTCTTTATTTTAGGCTTTATGCAAGGTGCACAGGTATGCAAACCTCCTTATTATTGCTGTTGCCAGTAGCCATCTCACTCACTTTCTCTCTCTGTCTTACACATACACGCATACACACTCATCTGTTTCAGAAAAAATGCATGCTGACGAAAACTCTGTTAGTCTAGCAATTCTCTAGGTTTATAATAACAATATTTAAAATATGGCCCTATTTTTAGTCCTTTCTTCCAACGTTATTTGTGGCTCTGTCCAGATTTCTTGTACCGAAAGATATGGTTGAGAGGTATACAAAGCTGTTATGTGATGCTCTCACTCTTCACATTCTCTCTCTCTCTCTCACACTCTCTCTCTCTCGCGCACACACACACACACACACACACACACACACACACACACACACACACACACACACACACACACTTTTTTCTGACTCACTTATTTTTGATCATTTGTCTTTCTTCATATACACATTCTTTCATACACGCACACACACACACACACACACACACACACACACACACACACACACACACACACACACACACACACACACACACACACACACACACACACACACACACTCATAAATACAAGCACATGTATCCACTTAACATTTAAATATAGACACTTTGGAGTTTCACCATTTCACCTGCTAGATTGTGTTTGGGATGTAGGATAAAGCCAGAATCCACTAGTGAAAACCCACTGAGACATAGGCAGAACAAGCCAACTTCACTGAGAAGAGAAAGAAACTAATAAAAAAGTGCTTTAAGGCAGTTAAGCTATCTACCACATCATTCCATATAATTCTACAAATGTGTATTAATCATTAATTCCAGAAAAATATTTCAAAACTAGATATTCACCTTTCCAGCCTGGTACTTTCAACAGTACTAGTGATGCAAATTTGTAACTTCAGTAATGTTTTTTTTTTCATTTTGTGGTAATACAACTATTAGCAGCCAGAATTGTAGATGTTTGGTCACTGCCTCAGGAATGGATGCTATTTGTGATCCAGGCTATAAACTGAGTTGAAAGTTTATTGTGTTTTCAAGGAACTCAAGCTACTACAGGAGTTCATTTCATTGTCAGCTACAGAGTTATATACAGACAGTTTATAAAGAACAGCGTACATATTGAAGTTCTTGCAATTTACAAGACAATTTTTTCTTTCCAAAGCTAATTACTGTGTGATGACTCTACAGACTAAGTGATACAGATGCACATGTAGAAGTAGAAAAGTAGTAGCTGAGGAGAGAAAGAATTTGTAGAAAGTTATGAATAAAACCAGGTGCCTAGAGATAAAAATCTATAAGAAAATCTTAAAAAAGACAACATTTACATGTTTATTCAATTCATTTGCATCCTAAGTCCAAGTTTCATGTATTACATAGAATGCTCTATCATTGATAGTGCAAGGATGTTTGGACTATATTATGTTTCAAGTGTAGAAGGACAAATTATTTACAATATATTTTCTATATGTCTGCTTTAATTATGATGCATAATTTTACTTTAATTTTTTCTCAGCTCATATATGCCATTTTAGTTGTGTCCCTGACAGAACTGGTTGGTACATGTTATATATACTGAATAATATTTAAAGAAAACAAGTTCTGTTTCTATTTCAGCTTTATTTTATTGTAATATAATCATTATGCATCACTGGTAGTTATCTCAACTGCCTTAATACTTGCATTAAAAAATATAACAGTTTTTTCCTGCCAGCTATATTAAGAGGCTTTTCCAGTCTGCCAGAATAATTTTTATCCACATTCTCATTCTAGATTTACAGCTTGAAGTTTGCAGGCTTCCATACTGACTTTCATTTATTGTACATGTATTGAATATGTCCATAGTTTTTTGGGGTTGCACATTTTACCTGGAATCTTCCATAGTTTGATATTAATATCTTCATAGATTTCCACATTTACTGACAATATTTTTTTCTTTCACCACTGGTCAACCACTCTCATTGTTGACCTACACTTTTCAAAGTATTAGAAATGTTATCTATTAACAAACTGTACTTTCTCTGTTATTAAATCTAGTTAGTGTTGCCACTAATCCTCATTATTGTATAACAAAGATCAGTTTATAAGATGCTCTGTATTGTTCTGCTTCGTGTTTACACTTGTACTTCACTGGCTGATAATGTCCTGACACTACATTAGAACCAAAAGCACTTACTTAATAAAGTCCTGGTTGAGACATTTCCTCTGGCATTTTTCTGTGTATTTATAATTCTGTGTAGACTACTCCTTGTTTAGTGTAGTAACTTTCCTCAATAAAATTGTTGTAGCACTCATTTTAATCTGTCTTTATTGTGTATTGTATTGTGCCATTTATTGTGTGACTAGATTACATTATCTCTGTTGTATTTCTGTGTACTCACTCATTTGAGTTATATGTTAATTTTGTTTTCCTTCACACTGAGTTCCATATTACTTCAATGTACTCAGATTTTGCTCACTTTGGTATTGCGACTACATTAATCCTGCCATATGTGTGGAGATTTTCTCCTTTGTCACCATTAAAATATTGCCCCTACCAACCCCAGTGACCTGGTTGACAAATCTTACAAAACTAAATAAATAATTTCATTTTTGATATTGAACAGTAAGTTAGTCTACATTTATTCTATGCTGCACTAATATTTTTGCCACTTTTTTGTGTTATAGTATTAAATATTGGCCTTGTAACAGCAATTTGATGAGGGTACTAACTTATTTAAGACATTAGTCAAAGAAAAGTGTTTATCACAATTATGGTTATACATAACTGCAGCAATAGTCCCTATTGCTTTCTACCATAATATTTGATGTAGACTTTGTATGGGGTTTGACAGCAACAAACATGCCTTGTGCATTTAAATGGTACTACTTGTCTTATTACTATAAAGGCGTTGTGAATTCATGCATTGAAAGGGAAAGAAGGTGATTTTCATACCCAGATTATTTTGTGCATATAGCAATTTGTTTATTCATTTGCTCAATCATTTGTTCATAATTTCATTATTCATTCAGTGATACCTGCTTTATTCAACACAGGATTGTTGGGAGTCAGAACTTATATCTAAAATTAGTTGATGCAAGACAGTGAAACTAATCTTGAATATCCTAACCATGATGAAAGTATATCACAAGATGCAACACACACACACACACACACACACACACACACACACACACACACACACACACACACACACACACACACACACACCTGCACTCACATATGATTCTGGACAATCTGGATGATTTCCAGTTCATCTTCAGAATGCCTTAGGAACTCAAAGCACTTAGCAAGACTCCACATGGATATATGGTGGTTGCACAGAGTCTACAAGTATGATACCCCAGTTAAGAAATGAGCTGGAGTCAAGTGCTATGATGCAGGGGTGTTAAATAGTGCATCACTGCGTTACCTTTATTATATTCAAGTTTTTCTTTCTCAAAATCAATGTGGTCAGTAGAAATGGCACTGTTTGACGATTCTTGAAGGAAATGCATAACTGGACAAAACCTGATCCATATTCTATATGATGGTCCAAGTTAAAAGAAATAAACAACACTGAAAATACAAAGAAGGCAAGAAGATTCTGTGGGCAGAATAAAACAAAAACAAATAAAAAAATACTCTGCCATGTATAAACTTCATTATTAGATGATGAATTAGAAACTTTGAATTATTTAACCATAGGGACAGTGCTAGTTTTGTGCAGCTTGAATACATATAACAACCTGATTGAAGTAAAAGGATAAGTTACATCAGACACAAACTGCTCTAATTTAAAAAAAAAGCTTACCTTTGGTTATACAGCAAACCCAGACTAAAAGCAATATATTTAGCTTCATGATGACAGCCTGAGAAGTAAGCCTCTCCTGCACAGAGACTTACTATAAAGATTAAGTCCTAGTTCCATACCTTTATAGCCAACAGTTCTGTACTTTATTTACATTGTATGCAGAACAAGATGAACTAACTAGATCATTTTGCGTGTATCCCACAAATCAGATATGAAAGGGTAAACAAAGCTCAAGACAAATTTTACACTGATTACATCAGTTAGTTATAAACATATTATGCTGTTGAAAAGATACAGCTAATTGTATGCTTTAAAAGAAAATTAGTTTAACCTATGTAGTATTACAGAGACAAAAATATAATCATACATAGACAAAAATGCAGTTGTTATATTTTCAGTTAAAATAAAACATTCTTCACCATGTTTCAGTTCTAGTGAATGGAATGTTTTTGTTTGTTTGTTTGTTTATTTTTACATACTGTATTTTATGAAATTTTGACATTGTTTACATAAGGCCAAGTTATTTAAAACGTATGGCATATTCTAGAATATGACTGAAACAGTGAATGCATGGTATTTTCTGATATTGAATGGCAGGAACAGCATATAAAACAGTTCACATTTAATTTGGATCCTTAACTTATTTTAAGTGCACTGACAGCAGTAGACGTTGTAGACCATCAGTTAACAATAAGTTCCCTTTAGAAGTGGGGTTCAGTGGACTACACCACCACCAGTGGCTATCACAGGTATTGTGAGCAACTGCACATGACTATGAAATAATCTAGTTAGTGGGATGACATATTACCAATATGTGATAGATCATATTAGGCCCCAAGTCACTGGTATGTCAGCAGAAATTATTACTATACCTTGATTCACATTCATGCTACAGTGCTGAGTTATGAAGGTCATCAAAGACTGCATCTTATGAATGCTGCTGAAACCAGTGTGGACAAGTGAAGGTAACACTGATTGCTGAGGTACAGCAATGGATCCAGACTGGAATGTCGCATAATTTAGCAGCTCCAATACCAAAGACTGCATGAACAGTGCAGGAGAGTGATTGTGATTATAGTCTGTGGTATGCACACTGCTTGGAGTAGCCAGGAGACCTGCCTCCCTCACAGTCACACAGTCATTTAATAACCTAGTCTTTTTCTCCACCACCATCAGATTATTCTAAAACTGGCCATTCTATCATAATAGTTGTTCTACCCCCTCTCTAGTTTATCAGCCATAGGCATCCTCCCCTCACCCAGACCTAATTCAGAGCAAATTTCAGAGCTTTACCTACAGTGTACTAGCCTGAACAGTAAAAGACACTGGCTGATAAGTTTTTACGAGCTGCTTCTCCTCATGGTTCTACTCGCTCTGTTCATACTCACTGTGCTCAGGCTGAAGCCACTACCCTACTCTACCCCTATTCCCACCCACCCCCACTTCAATTACATTTATAGATATCCTTGTCCCCACCTACCCTTCCATCCTCTAATCACAGACCTCTACCTCTACACTCCTACCACCCATCCCATCAATCCATCACATACACATCCTTCACCATTAACTCCATACTGTCCACCCCTCCTCTCTCACTAGACCCAATTCTATCACCTCTCACACTCCACACCACTCCTGTAAGCCCATCTCCCACCTATTACAACTGCCCTTCCTCTTAACCCAGTAATCATAGTCTCATCCTTATCTTTCCACTCCCTCGGTCCTACTATACCTCCCCCAACTTCACTCCCACACCACTATTCTTATTTCAACATTACATAGTTATGTCTCCTATATTCAACATATTTCTTTTTACACTGACTATCTACCTTTCACTTCTTCTAAGACTGTCATCCTTTCACAGAAATTACACACCACTCACACCATCCCCATCCAATTCAACCCACACAAACTCCCTCGGCAGTTTCACAACCATCAGATCCACTCTCTATAGTAGAGATTTCATATTACTAAAGAAATTCATCACCCTCTGCCCACACCACAGCCTTCCTTGCAAACATAAATTCAAACACTTCCATTACCTAAAAAGAAGCCCCAGTGAACTAATCCTTTGTGGTGACATACATCCCAACCCTGGCCCTTCTGCTCTCTCTCATAATTCCCTGAACTCCACCAAATCCCTAAACTTTGCCACAATTAATCTCCAAAGTATTAGAAAAAAAACTCCCAAACTGCACGCATGGCTAAATCAACATAAACCAGACTTTCTTCAATAGAATGAATCAGAGGGAGAAACATGGCAGAAACAATATAAAAAACTTTAATAGGTTTAGCACTTTCACATCACAGATGCTTCTTTAGACCATGAATAAAACAACATAAGCTGAAACCACTTTATATACTTTCCAATTTCTAACAAGTTGCTGTTAATTAATTAATTGCATCTATTTGGCACTCAGGTTAAAGTAACAGCATATTATTAGGTATACATCATAGTCATATACATCCCCCCAGGCAATAGTAGTCCTGTTCTCAAAGAAATTCTTGCCTGGACAACAAACAGTATATAAAAAATTAAACCATCATTCTAGGCAATGTCAATATTAACTGGCTAGATATTTCCACTGAAATCTCACTCTACAGATATTAACCTTCACATCTACACTCAGCTCATCTCCAACATTACTAGACCCAACATCAAAGAAAACAAAGGCTCAGTCTTGGATTGGATCTTGGTTTCTGACCCAGAAAACATTACCACCACAGGGACTCTTCCAAATAGCATTAGCGATCATTCACCAGCATTCATAATACATAAGACCACCTCTATACCAAACTACGCCAATATAGATACACTAAAGATCTATCCCATTTCTCCCTAAACACCTTCAATGACATCCTACAAAACACTAACTGGAACCCACTAAAATTTCTCCCTCTCAACAAAGCTGCAGAATTCTTTAGTTCTACAATTCTTAGGATGCTAAATAGTCTCGCCCCACTTCGGCTAAAAAGTCAGAACATGCAATCTGGCTTACAAAACCCACAAAGCAAGTTATGTCCTCTAGGGACAAAGCCTGGACAGCCTGGCAAAAAAAAACAAAACATTGTCTAACCTCAGTCAGTATAAACAACTTCACAATCAGGCCAAAGGTCTAGTTATCAAAAACAAAAAAGAATACTTCCAGGCTATCCAAGACCAACACAGACTTAGCCTCAAGAATGTCTGGGGAGCAATCAACTCTCTACTCCACCCTGGAACTAACAGCAACCCATGTCCAAACCCTGAAAAAACACCCTCTGTGATAGCCTCCGTCTTTAATACATATTTCATTGACACCATCAAAAAACTTACTACCACCTTCCCACCTATTACTGATAACCCGCCAGGAACTCCACCTGTGTACTCCCCTTCAAACCCACTACCTCCTTTCACACTAACGCCCATACCGACCTCCACATTCAAACCGTATACCAACACCCCTGATTACTTATCCACAGAATACTTAAAACTCTCAGCCCTCCTCCATTGCATAGCCTATCAGCATCCTCCTCAACAGGTCCATTCAGGAATCCTGCATAACTGATATCTGGAAAAAAGCATTTATCTTTCAACTTCATAAAGGCAGTAACAACTCCGACATCTCAAACTTCTGTCCCATTGCCATTGTCTCCCCAGTCTCCAAAATACTGGAGAAATGTATTCACACTCAGGTCCTCAGTCACCTGATACAAAACCAAATCCTGTTCCCCACTCAAGATGGCTTTAGGCCCAGACATAGTACTGCCCTCATTTCCTTCTTTGACACAATAAACAGAACTCGATATGCTGGTTCCTTAGTCTCAGCACTCTTCCTAGATCTATCAAAGGCATTCAACACTATATCCCACTCACTCCTGCTTACTAAACTCTCTAATCTCAGGCTATCTCCCCCTACCCTACAATGGTTTACTACTATCTCTGTAATAGACAGTAATCTACTAAATGGCAACATTCTTCCTCCCCTTTCATAACTACAAATACAGATGTCCACCAAGGTTCAGTACTGGGACCCCTCTTGTTCAACTTATTTGTCAATAACTTTCATTCCTCTCTCATCCACAGCATTGTCATCCAATAAGCAGATGACTCAGCTATCATCTCTTCTGCTAAATCTGCCCCCAGGCTGCAGCATCTCATCCAAGATGCATTTACTTCCACCAAAACCTAGATGTCCCAGAACCATCTCCCTCTCAACCCCAATAAAACTAAACTTTTAATATATACTTCCGCAAAATACAGCCCTGTTGACAAGACACAAGTCTCCATCTCCCAAAATGACACCATTATTGACATTGTTTCCAACACCAAATTGCTAGGTGTCATCATCGCTGACAAATTACACTTCGACCTTCACATGTACAGTAACATCAAAAACTAGGCACCCTGTATAGGCACAACTATTTTCTTAGCCTCTCCGCCAAAAAGTCTCTGGCCTCATCCTTCCTGCTACCAAGACTTCTGTATGGTGCTCCCATCCTCACCAATCTGCAGTCATCCTTGAGAACAAAACTAGACTCTTGCTACAACAAAGTCGATACATTTGCTACAAATGCAAAGTTTTCTATCCATCACTGTTCCTCTGTGCATCAACTAAATTGGCTAGAATCCCTGCACCATCTCACATTTTTACAATTAACTACAGAAAATAAGCTCATCTACCACCCAGAAACCTATCCTTCCTTCTCCCCCATACTGACCATGTATCATCCTAACTGACACCTTAGGTCCGAAAACAAAATGTTACTATCCAAACAATAACCGAAGCTACATTACATTCATGTGGTATTTGAATACACACTATGAACCTTGAAGGTACATTTCAGTAATGTGTCATTTGAATATATACCACTTATTACTTCTCTGATTATAATCTATTCACTGTTTTATTATCAATTTTAATCAATGTAAAAGTACTGCTCCATTTTATTTTGTTTTTTTCTGTTATGTGTATTAATATTTTTCTTTATGTGTATTAATATTTTCTTTCTATGTAATTGTGTGGAGATTTTCTCCCCGGGCCTCCACTGAAAATGGGCTCTTTCAAGGCCCAGTGGACTTTCCCAATTAACAAATGCAATAAATAAATTTAAAAAATGAACCGGTTAGTTGACTTGGAGTCCAAATAAATTATGTAGCCATTATGGTAAACCACTTGTGATTGCACAAAACACAAAAGCCAGCACCGTATGAGTAAGTCAAACCTTCTTTATTGTGGCAACACCATAAAATCAGACTGGTTCTGGCACCTTTGCCTTCCTCAGTGAAACTGCTCTGATTTTATGGTGTTGCCACAATAAAGAAGGTATGACTTACTCATATGGTGCTGTCTTTTGCATTTTGTACAATACTGAGGATTTTTGACCTTTGCACCAGCCTTACTTGTGGGGGTCTTGGATTTAACCTTTTGTGATGCCTGACAAGTGTGTGTGAACATTTAAATATGAGTAAACTAGCAAATATTAGACACATGTACCATGCTCATTCATGTCATTCAGGATCAAGTGATGTGAGACATTGTCCTTTCACCCAAATGTGTGGTTCATCATCACTAGAATGTGTATTTCTGTTTAGGTTATATATGTCCACTTGCGTAGACACACCTACACAGACTGACATACACATGGACACAGATGCAAACACAGACACATACACACACACACACACACACACACACACACACACACACACACACACACATGCACACAAACATATATGCCCAGGAAACATCTTCATAAAATGCGGTGTTGATGATGAGCTACCAAACACAAAAAAATTCCTAGGTCTAGAATGAACTTCTGATATACATACACACCTACACACACACACACACACACACACACACATAATATATATATATATATATATATATATATATATATATATATATATATATATATACATATACATATACTAACTGAGACTTCATTCTAAGTTCAGCTTCTCTAATTGAGAAGCAAGTTAACATTTTTCAAAAGGTTACTCTTTTTGTTGCATAAAAGGGGTAATATTGTTGATAGTATTATATCTTAAATGTATATACCAGTAAGCTGAAATTGCAAGACATTTAGTTTAGACTGTCAGTTTTCCATGCAAATGATACAAAACCCTTCAGAAAGCATAGTGTGTTTAATAATTTCTTTAGGTAGATTTTAACACTGTTTGAAAACACTTGTGAAATGGCATTAGTCTATTGTTAAAAAGGCCACCAAGTTAGTAACAATATAGTCTGAATAGAAGAGAAAGCATAAAACTTTGAAATAGCTGAAAACTTCACGTTCATTAATAATAATAATAATGAAGGTGGGCAAACAGATAGAGATTGTAATAATAGACAATGAAATATATAAAGGAAGATTTAGCTTTTCATGACTGTTCTTATTGTAAAGATGTGACATTTACTAGCATAAATTTAGATACAAGGGAACTGATTAAAAACTGCTGGCCATGATATAAGAGGGTACATTACAGGTGTATTTCGCTTTATTAGATTAAGCATTGATGAATAGAACTTTTTGGTGCCCCTAAAATATAACAAAGCATCGTGGACCCCCAGTCAGATTAAATATATCAGCTAGTATATAGGTTCATAGGTTCATAGTAGACGATATGTGACAGAGTATAGCTGGAGTTTTTTAAGGCGGTCAGTGTAGGGCATCTGCTTTACGCCTGTGATTCTTTTAGTGAGGTATTTCTGAGGCCTTTCCAGTTGTTGCAGATGTCTTGAGAGGTGCATACCAAATGGGGCATTGTATTCTATAATGGGTCTAATGAGGGATGAGTACAGTGGGACAATGACCTCCTTTTTTCTGGATGAAAAGCCCTTCGTGATGAGGTGTGCCACATAGAAGGATTTCCTGACTGTTGTGGCGATGTGGTTATCGAAGGTGAGACCACTGTCCACCTGTGTCCCTAAGTCTCTTATCACACTTTCTGTGTTTAGTGTACTGCCACCTATATGGTAATTCATGGATACATGTTTTTCCCAAAGGGAATAACAATACATTTCTTGGCATTGAGCTTGAGCCCATGGCTCTGGCACCAAGCATCTGTTTCTGTAAGGCCCTTTTGTAGAGTATCCACATCATTTGGGGATTCAATAATGGCTCCCAGTTTGCAGTCATCTGCAAACTTTGTTAGCCAGAGTCCCTTAGTGTTGACCTGTACTTCAGAGAAGTAGATGCCAAACAAGAACGGCCCCAGGACTGAACCCTGAGGTACTCCACTTGTCACTTGTCTGGAGCTGGATTTGGAGTCGGCTACTTTTACAGTGTGGGTTCTATCAGTAAGCCATTTAGCAACCCATTGGGTGACATAGGGATTAATGCCCAACTTAGTAAGTTTATCTATGATTCCAGAGTGGGGATGGTGTCAAATGCCTTGGCAAGGTCTAGATAGGCTGTGTGGACCACCTTACCCTTGTCCATGGCTCTGGAGACTGATTCAAAGAAGTCAGTCAGGTTCAGGAGACAAGATCGGCCCTTCACAAACCCAAACTGGGTGGGGTCCAGTGTTTGAAGGTTGCCAATGTCTTTGTTTATAAGTTCCATGATAATACGCTCCATGGCCTTGCAGATAAGGCTTGTCAGACTGATGGAACGGTAGTTTTGGGATCCAAGATGGATCCCCCCTTGTGGATTGGGATAACTGTAGCTCTGCGCCACTCAGTGGGCATGAAACCTGAGGTGAGGCTATGATTAAACATGACACTTAGGTGAGGTGCCAGTTCATATTGTAGTTCATGTAGTACACAGCCTGGGATGTCATCTGGTCCCATGGATGCTGTATTCTTGGCTTTAGAGAGTGCGTTTTGTACCTGTGTGGCCATTATTACTGGAATTTGGCAATCTTCTGATATTGAGATGGGCCATTTAGGGGTGAGAGGGGTGAAGTTGGCACTGAATCGATCTGCCAGGATATTGGCAATATCCTTCGGATCAATATATTTAATGCCATTCTGTTTTAGCTCAGAGCAGATCTGAGCATTGCCATTTAGATTCTTGACATGGTTATAGAATGCTTTGTGGTTGTCTTTGGAATCTTTGGCAATTTTATTTTGTAACTAGCTTTGGAGGATTTTATGAGGCATCTCAGTTTCTTACTGAGGCTAGTAAGGGAGTTTTGCATCCTGGGATTTTCCTCTTTTCTGCAAAAGTTTCTTCCTTTTGTTGTAAAGTTTGTTTATGGCAGGGGACCACCAGATTGGCTTCCTTTTTTTGGATGAGAGCATTTTGGTTCTATTTGGGATGGCACGATTCATGCATGAGTGGATGTGCTCGTACAGTGCCTTAGTGTAGGATTCAGCAGTTGAACTTTCAGTTCCCGTCTGCATGGGTGTCATGAAGTTTGTCACTTCTGACTTGAGTAGCATGAAGTTGGCTTTGGAGAAGTTTTTTATTGTGGTTTCTTTACTGGGGGTGGGGGTGGGATGTGGATGTTAAGGGTGATTAGCTTATGGTCAGACCTGACTATCGAGGGGGTGACTATAGGTATGGAGCATTGATTTCCCATGTTGGTAATGACCAGGTCTAGGATATTGGAGCCCCTGGTGGGACTATGGATTAGTTGATCCATGGCGTTGGAATTTATGAATTCCAAGAACCATTAGCAAAGGTGTTGGGACATGAGTAGTTTTCCCAGTTAATGGCAGGGTAGTTAAAATCACCCAGTATTAGGGTGTTTGGTTCTATCTTAATATTTTCCAGTATGTTTAGAAAGGTGTAGTGAGAATCTTGGGGTATGGTGGGGGATCTGTAGCAAGCTACAATTTGGATTGCAGTCTTACCTAGTGTTAGTTGCACTTGGAGAATTTCAGACACATTGTGTTGGCCAACTAGCCTGGTGGTGTGAATATCCTTGGTGAATATTGACACTCTTCCACCTTTAGTGTTTCGGTCATGGTTTGGTGGCCGAAAAGTGTGGTAAGAGTTGTAGCCTGGTATTGCAGGGGTGCTCTCTGGAGCCTTGAACCAGGTCTTAGTTACTGCACAGATATCGATGTTCTCCATTTTTAGGAGTGCCTCGAGAGAGTGCATTTTGAGGTTTAGACTTCTAGCATTGAGTAGGAGGTCCTCTGTCACAGTCCCCTGACCTGACATTTATTATCTCACAGCATTTCCTCCATGATGTAAACCTGAAATATAATCATGTAAAAGTGTACAAATATACATTTTTGTCATAACTGTTTCTACATTTATCATCTGCTATAGTATAGTTTTTTGTTATATATTTTTACTTTCTCTTGCTGTTACATGTAGAACCTACTGCCTCTTTTTTCCACTTTTTTCTTCTTTGTGAATTATTTTTCCTACAGAGTACCTGCAGATGGTCAGTTGTGATCAGTGTATAGAAACAAATAGTAAAATAAACAAATTCATAACTCAAGAACAACCTTTTATGTGCATTTTAATATAGTTAAAAAAAAACCTCTGAAATGCATGAAGTTGTTTTTGGCTAGAGGAACAAGGATTCCAAGATTAAATTACAGTGAAGACTAGATCAATGGTATAACTCAAAGGCAGTGTCATGTGTAAGCAGGATGGGCCCTTCATCCATAACTCATCTGAGAAAGACATTCTGTTCAGATTTATTTGAAGACAATCTTAATGATTGAATGAGACTATGGATATCAGGGTATATAAAGATGCCAGCCCAAGGGCAGCTGATCAGTATTTGCAGCTAAATGTATCACAGACTGAGTAACAGAATGACTAACGCCAGTGTGTGGGGATTATTATAGTATTAACACTCATACTTATTAACACTCATACTTTGTATCAGCCTAAAATTTTGGGACTTGCCTGGTGGCCCCACTTATTGCTCTACACTGGCTTCCTCGTTTCCTGTAGGGACTAAGGTTAGGAATCCCAGAACTGGATGAGAGCATTACATCACATTTGTATCTAAGGAACCTACCATCTGATTCATTTCCTTGGAAACTGAAAGTCTGCTGTGAGAGGCGTCAAATGCTGATCCCGTAGCATTAACCTGTCTGACCTAACCCCTCTCGAGTAGCTGACTTTCAGATGGTACAATGGCTGCCTGATTGTAAAATGGCATGTGTACCTCGACACGTCTACGTCTACATCACTGATTCAGCACTATACCTTTGCTTTAACAGAGTGTACCTGCCTGTCATCTTTTGTGAGTCATCACATGCAGACATGCATGTGTCACTGATGTGTTGCACCTAGCTGCCTCCATTACCCCAGGATGGGCAAGTAAGTTAACACTGGCTATTCAAACCCAACTTCTACTGTCAGCCCCTCTGGCATCCATACCACTTGCTGAAACTCATTTGTTTGGGTCAAAGTCATGGCTACATCCCTCTATGCCACAGGTCCAGGTCATTAAAATTCATACTTTTATAACGTAAGAATAGAACTTCATTTATCAATCCATCCATCTATCTATCTATCTATCTATCTATCTATCTATCTATCTATCTATCTATCTCTCTATCTACTCATCTATCTATTTATTTACTTTTTTTACTGGGAAAATCTGACTAGATATAATGTCCTTCTTCAGTGGAGGCCCAAGGAAAAAAGATCCAGGTATTGACTACATTAAAGGAAAGATTCAATCCGTACATATAATATTTAGAAGTATTCTATATACAGAATGAGGAAATATTCAATATACATGTAGCAGTCAGGAGGAATTTATACACAGAATAAGTCATAATATGATGAAAAACATGCAGGTCTCGTTTAGGTCCCATTTTTACACTGCCTGATAATGTCATTTTAGAAAAGGTCAGAAACAAGTTCAGATTACATTATTCGCCTATTTACAGAATTACATGGTTTGAAGAATAGCATTTGGACACTAATCAGACAAGAGATCATGATATAACCCTATTTACTTCGTGAATAACACTTAACCCGCGGTGGTGGTGCTACCGTAGCATTGTCGCCTCACAGTAAGATGCTGTCCGGTTCGATTCTCAGCTAGAGCGTCTTCTGCGTGGAGACATGCCTGAATGGGTGTACCTTCATTGAAGATTGTGTGTCAGGCCTGGCAAGCCAGTAAGTAAAAATCAACTGCCAATCATTAGCGGACCGGAGTTCCGCTGTGGCGACCCCTAACTGGGAAAAGCCGAAAGACACAAAGAAACTTAGTGAATAACACTTCTGAGGAGGATGTTTATAGTCATAATCAAAATAAAGATGGTATTTCATTATTGTTGGGGGGAGCTAATATATTATGTTTTTAACAGGTACATTTGTAAAGGGAAGTTTAGTCATAGAGAGTGTTGGTAGCGCAAAAGTAGAGGAGCATAGTAGTATTTTATAGTCTGATAATTTGTCTAGATAGATAACAGTTAGAGACAAGTACTGCTTTAAGAAATAGGAATCAGTTTAACCATATTTATTTATTTATTTTTATTTATTTTATTTTACATTTGTTAACCGGGCTAGTCTAGCTGGATATATGTCCATTTTCAGTAGAGGCCGCCGGGAGAAAAGCCCACAGATACTAAATAACACAAAGACAAAAAATAAAAATAAATTCAGTAAAAAAAAGAATATACATTTAGTAACCACGAAAAAAAAAAATACTAAAGGACACACAGTAAAGTATAGTTTTTCAGTAGAAGCATTACAAAAAATCACAATTAACAACACATTTTGATAATCTGTTGGAGAAAGAAAGAGAGAAGGAGATAAAGAGGAATTACCGAAAGGATACAAAGGGAGGAAGAAGAAAGAGAAGCATAGGAAAAAAGGTAAGAAGAAGGAAAATGGAAGAAAGAGAGGAGAGGAGAGGAGAAAGAAGAGAAAGGAGGAGCAAGAGAGAGATAGGAAGAAGGAAATAAGAGCATAAAATAAGTAAAATGTGTAGTAGTTAAAAGATTCTAGTAGTGGGGAGAAGGTCAGTCAGGAGTCAGGAGAGGCAGAGCCAGTGATTTTGGAAGTTTGATTTTTTTTTGTTTTTTGTTGATTTTTGGAGGAAGTTAAGTGATATCAGTGGGTAGTAGATTCCATATCCTTCCTACAGTATTAGTATTCAGAGACAGAGAGTCACCAGATACAGCTTTTTTCATGATGTGGGGAGTTTATTAAGGAGAAGATTAAAGGAGATAAGATTATTACAAGTAAAGGTTGAAGTATAGGGTATTATAAGGTTGGTATAGTATAGTATATGTGAAAGGTATGGTAAGTAGGGAGATCAAAATTTGTAGTTGTAGCCAGCCCCAGGTAGGGAGTTTAGGGAAAAGTGTTGATGTGAGTTTTTAGGTGTGGCAAAGCGGCAAATGCTATATTGTTAGTTGTAAGTTTATTTAGATTGATTTAGCTTATAGTTTAAGATAGATGAGTGTTAAGATAGGTGTAAGATAGGTATGTGAAGTAGAGTGCAAGTAGAGAAAGTGTGAGGGGAGGAAGGATATAAAATATTATATTGATCTAATTTTGTTAACAGTTTTGATGATGTTTTGATTGTTGATCAAAAGTGAGATTGTTGTCGGAGGTTGTTCCTGATTGTTGTTGTGTGGTGTCAGGAGATAATGTGTTGGATATTGGATAAAATGTTGAAGTTTAAAGGGGAGAGAGAAGGTGGTAGGAGGAAAAAGGGAAAAGTTTTTTTTTTACATTGAGGGAGGAGGTAGGGCCTAGTAAACCAAGTTTCTACAGTGCTGAAGGTGGTTTGTAGAGTGAGAGAGAGTAAATTTAGAGCTGGAGAAAAGGATGGAGAGCAAATAATCGAGTTATCGTCAGCATGTATGATGGTAGCTGATAGATGTTGAGATGGTGGACTAGATGGTGAGAAGAAGAGTGAGCAGTGGAGAAAGAATAGTGGACTCCAATAGAAGAAAGAAATGATAAGAAAGAAGAGATGCATGTCAAGAACAAGAAGATGCTGTGGCAATAGAAAGAAGATAAATATATCCACCAAAGAGGAATGTAATGATTTGTGGAGAGATTGGAAAAGGGGGATAGATGGTTCACCATGGAAAAAGCTTTAGAAGGGTTCAATAATGAGGAGAAGAGGGATTAGAAGGTTGATAGTATTTGAGAGGTGAGATCATAGAGTGGAAAGGAGATGCATGGATGGTATTGTATGGTGGGGTCTAAAAGCCATGTTGACAGTTTGCTATTCCTGTGAGACCTGATATGAGTCTATTGTTCTCTGTCTGATGAGGAGATAGTGCTAAGCAAAGTTGGAGAGAGGTGTATAAGGTCTAAAGTAGTGGGAGTCTATGTGAGTATACTCTTGTCTGGGTGTAAAATGAGTTGAGGTTGTTTATTGGGATGTATCCATAGAGTTTGGATAGTTTGTGTAATGAGTATAGATATAGCTCAAAGATGAGTATAGATATAGCCTTTAGGGAGGCTTTTGCAGCTATTTTGCACCCCATTATATTATTTGCAGGAGCCTCTGTGCCTC
Organism: Protopterus annectens; assembly: GCF_019279795.1. NCBI lineage: Eukaryota > Metazoa > Chordata > Ceratodontiformes > Protopteridae > Protopterus > Protopterus annectens. Next base: position 1,058,289,860 of record NC_056745.1, read on the forward strand.
TATACTGTCTTCTGTTTGCACTTATTTAGACAGGATTCTGACAGGAAAGAGCTGACATATGAGACAGTCCAGTTTGCAAATGAGTTTGCTTGAATGAAGTTAAGCAATTTAGCACAGATTAAAATAAATTAATATTATTTACATTTATGTTTCCTGATTAAAAAATGGCCAGACTTGCTGTGAATGCTGTCTACCTAGTAAATGGAGGCATCATGAGAGTCTTGTCATTCTTTTTTGAACTGCTTATTTAATATGAGTGACAAAATTTCTGATGATGTAAATAGTAAACTGTACGTGAGATGACAGTGAGTAATATTCTCAGTGTTGCGAGCTAAACAATATTGTAATTTCTGAACGTAGACCTTCTTTATATTTTATTTCTTATCCTGATCAGAAGTACTTCCATGTTAGGGGGGGTGGGAGCAGGCTCATATGGAAATGTTTTTTTCTTTGACAATAATCCATTTAGTGGCTGCTGAATATGAGGAGTGTGCTTAATTCAAATATGTCACAGGTTATATAATAAAAAATTACCTCTGCAGTGCTGTTGTAGCATGATGAGTATCACAATCATGCTCCCAATTTGGGAAAAGGACAACTTTGTTAGGCATCTTCCTGATATCAGAGAAGTCTGTAAGAACATTTTGTTAAATAGTTCTCAGCACTGCTGAACTCTAGTCTCGCACCAAAGCATAGCAGCAGTCAGTGTATACCACTAAAGAACAAGGACAAGAAGTAAAACTGGTTTTAATAGCTGTTAGGCAGCTCACCATCACACAAAAGGTGTGGCACAGCAGTGTCTAGCGCAACACTTGGCTTCCAGCCATTCTCTGTGTGACAATGATAACCAATTTATGTCATTTAAAATCATAATACACTTTGCACTCATAAAATTTGTCTTTTTTTTTATCAACTAGTGGTATATCAAAGCTGCTACAGCTTCATGTACTACAGATAATTATAATCAAGTCACTCCAATCATAACTAAGCTGTTATATGTTCTTTTATTTATTTTTGGCCTGCATCACAGCTGAACAGCAGCTGACTGTGACTGTCTGTCTCGATTCTTCACATTTACCAAAACTGACAAACTCTTAGACTTTCTCTGTCCCATATTTCAAGCTGGTGAGGAGTATGGGACCCTTCAGAACAGTATCATATATGCTAACAAAGAAGATTTTTTGTTTATGCCCTAGATACCCCACACACATACACACTCATACTATCTCTAGGGCAAATTTCCAAGGAGCACGGTCAAGTATCTTCCTTCCTCAAAAATGACTCACCAATGCCTTTCAGAAATTAAAAATAGAAGTTAGCAAGGTGGTACTACTCAAGGAGACAATGTCTTAAAATATGAAGCAATTTGAATATGACTTTCTACAAGGTCTGACAGTATAAAAGCCAAAATGTGAAAAGAGCTGGTGGCTATATTATTCACGAAAGGCACAGTGGCTGTCACCTGGTCAATAAAATGGAGTGAAATTAACAGGTGATAAACATCTGAAGGAAGGCCACTGGGAATCCTCTTGAAAACTGGAAATCCTTATATAACAAAGTGTGATAATCAAGATTTTTTTTCAAATATTTTTCTATGACAAGGACAGTGGAAAGAAAAGGTTACTTTGAACTGATAGCAAGTAGCAGGTAATTGCAATATTATGTTTGATAGTAACATAGAGTATTTGAAAAACAGAGTCCAATGTGAGAAATAATACTTGTTAAAGCAAGCACTGTGAGGTAGGAACTGAATATATCTGTGAATAATGTAGTAAAGCAACACACTAGGCAATGTATGTTTTCCAGAGGTATCACCAAACAGACAAATAGACAAGATTTATTTCTGGAGAAGTTGAAGACCTTGGAGGGCATTGGTTCAGCTGAGATCAGGGATCAATGTTTTTCTGATCACTCCTCAGTAATTTCAAACATTAATATATCAGAGGCAGGGGGAAATAATAAGGATTGACATTGCATAGTCTTAAATGGAAAAGAAAGTATGAGGCAACTTTAACTACATTAATTCATGGCAACAACACATAAGGGAATCCTAAATGGCTCTCTAGAGTAAAGCCCTATGTAACTGAATGAGATTAAGGTAGCTTTAAGGGCACAGAAATTTGTAAAGGCAAAAGTAAATGCAGGACAAATAAGCAGACTAAAGTGTTAGAAACAAATTGTGAGGCATTGAAGAACAGAATAGGGCAAGACACAGGATACTGTTCCCCCCTATTAGACATAGAAACACCCATATAAACCAGGTAGATCAGCTTACTTTTTCAGGTACGAAAAGGGAAAGCATAAGTAGGTGAGATTCTCACTAGGTACAGGTAGACATGCAACCTAAATATATTGCATGGAAATTTAAAGAAAATCAAAATAAATAAAGGGTAATATCAGTTTATAATTCAGGTGAAAATATTTCCGTGATTCCCATGGAAATCAAAGATACATTTCTGAACTTCTGCAAGTATTTATATAAGTTGGAGGATAGTGTAAGCAATATCAGCTGAATAACAGGAGAAGAATCAGATGGTCTTCTCACTCTGGAGGACACGCAAATGTCAGATACAGATCGATGTTACGTTGGATGAAGTCAAGTCTACTGTAAAGAATATAGAGGGTAGGTAGCCACGTGGCTCAGATGAACATCTTATTGCGTTCTACTAGAGGTGTAGATATTTAACTCTTGCAGTCCTTAGTCCACATGCTTTATCAGATTAAAACCAACTGTCCAATTAAAATCAAGGGCAAAAACATGAGATGCTTTTCTAAAGAAAGGTGGGAGCAATCCTTGTCACTATTTGATGTTGGAAAGTATAGACTCAACTTATTACTGAATGTTGAAAAATGGACTACTGGAAAAGTCTTGGTCATTCATGTAGACAGAATCTTTCCATAAATAATTAAAAGGGGCAAGATAGGGTCTACAAAGGTTGGTAATGTTGTAACAACTTGTGGAGCTTAATATATTTCCTGGGTAAGTCATGGTTGCTGTCAGGTAGAGAGGATCTTATTTTATTTGATGTGAAGAAACTGCTGAGCTCCATACAAAGGGATGTTTTGTTTCATTTGTTGTAATTAAGAAAGTTTGTGTGATTTTCTTTTAAGGTGGATGAATGCTTTATGCACAGCACCCATGTCTGACATACATATTAATGGGCAGTAACAGATAGGAAAGTCATAATGGATGCCTTCTCTGTCTGGGACTATTTTATATGAGAAATAGCAAAACTAGCTATAAAGAACTGCAGGATATTATACAGTAAAGGGAATGATGAGAAAGGTAAATTTCTATTCTCTATGATTGCATATTTATAACAGAAAATGTAGATGACATTCTATTAACAGCAATAATATTTTTTGTGGACTTTTGAAAAACATCTTGCCATTCATGTAACTAGTAGAAAATCCTTTGAGCAATGATAAGCTGAGGAACTGGTTGTGGGACCGCTGAAAATTATAACAAATACCATTTCCAAAGTATTTGGGACACAAAATGGATGCATCCCAATCAGACACAATTGACACACACCTACAGTGCTTGCAATTAAAAATCCAGTCAGTTATACAGAGGAGAGGGAGAATATTTTCAATAATAGGGAGAATTAATGCAGTGTATACTATGGCGACCCCAATAGTAATCTACATTCTGCACCAAATTCCAATCCACCCCTCTAACCCAAATGAAATCAGAAAAAATCACTGCAGATCACCACTAATAATAAAAACATTTAATAACTTTAAAAAGACAAACCAACAATGACAGAGAATAATAAAATAATAAAACAAAGGATAAAGCTGTCCACTTTTTGAGCACTTTCTGGTCTTTACCCTTCATCAGATAAAACATCTTTCTTCTTGCTGGATTTTAAACATCATAACAGCCAATCACTGCTCAGTATTGTACCCGCCTATTTTTCAAGGCGGGTTTCATGGGGACTGCCTCATTGAGCCCTGGATGTGTATGTGCCATTAACTCTATTATCCACTTAGTTTCCTCTAACTCAGTCTGATTTTTCATATCACCTCCCCTGGGACTGTTGTTTACCTTCCAAATTACTCTAAACCAAAACTCATGTCCTTCATATTGATCAATGTGTCTAAATAGGGCATTATGTTGGTTCATAGTTCTAATGGCTGACAAATGGTGTAAAATCCTCACCTTAAACATATTATTGGTTTTCCCCACATAAAAACTTAGGCAGTGTTGACACTCAGCTAAGTAAACGACATCTGTCGTCCTACATGTTGCTTTGGCTCCAAAGTGAAACTCCTTTTGTGTAACCAGATGTCTAAAATATATTGCTTGTTGATGAAACTACAGGGCTTACAAGAACCACAAGGTACAGTACCTATTTTATTGATATCTGTTTGTGTCTTAATCCCCTTTCTTGCCCTAAAATATCCTTTAAATTCTTATTGCACCTAAAACCAAAATAGGGTATATCACCTATGAACTCTTTCAGGCTGTCATCAGTCCTAAGAATATTCCAATTACTCCTTACAATGTCACAGATACCATTTATATTATTGCTATAAGTAAAATAACCCTCAAGGATTGTTGGTCCTTGACTGAAGTGTTGGTAACTACATCCATTGCACTTCTTGTATGCTTAGTCAGTAGGGGGCCCATCCTTCCTTTTCTAAAGGTCATTTTCCGATTTGGTACTCCCTTGATAAGTTCTCTATTATAACCCCTGTCCTGAAAGTGTCCCTCCAGACGCTTCACCTCTTCCTCAAAATCTTTCTCTTCTGTGCAGATCCTGGATGCCCTACAAACCTGTCCTTTCACAATGTTACCAAATGTAAACCTCGGGTGCATGCTGTCATATCTCAATAAGCTATTTTTCCAACAGCTCTTCCTATATAGCTTCATTGTGAAGCCCTCACTATCTTGTTCAATTTTTACATCAAGGAAATCTATCATCATCCTAGAGTGAGAAATTGAGAATCGAAAAAAAGTAGTTGTAGTCTCTAAATAGGCAACAAATTCAAAGAGCTCTCTCTCATCTTCCTTCCACAAAATGAACACATTATCCACAAAATGTCTGTATAACATTATCTTCTCTCTCCAAATATTATGTCTATCCAACACATAATGTCACTTCCAAAAGGATAATACCAAACTGGCATAGGTATTAGCACAGGGGGTTCCCATCGCAACCCCCTGTGCTTGCCTATACACATCACTGAGACACATGAAGATGTTGTATTCCAAAGCCAACTTTAACAGATGAGTTATTAGCCCCAATTTTCCTTCATCTCCTAGTCCTAAATCCCTCAATAGTCTGCTCACAGCTCTTATCCCATAGTCATTGCCGATGACTGTGAATACATTTTGAAAATCTAGGGTCATCATGACATATTCCCTCTCAACCTGGTCTGTTCAAATTCTCCCAGTGACATCAAAAAATGACTAGTGTCTTTTAATATCTCTTCCACTAAACCTACATATGGTCTCAAAGTGGTTTCCAACCATATGGAGATGTTCTCCGTAACCCAGCCCCTTCCTGACACTATGGGTCTGAGAGGTGGATCCCTCAGATCCTTGTGTATCTTAGGAAGGGCTTTAAAAACTGGAATAATGGGATGTTCAATCCACAAAAACCTGAATAGGTCTTCATCCATTAAACCTTGTGCCAATAAATGCTTCAGATATCCTGTACTTCCTTCACTAAATTGTTAACCAGTATCAGCGAAATTGCGATATAAGTATGTTTGTCAGACAATAATTGTTTCAGTTTGTCATAATATGTGTTCTTAATAAGAAACACCACTGCTCCTCCTTTGTCTGCTTGTTTAATGATCAAGTCAGTATTCTGCTGTAAATCTCGTAATGCTGTTCTCTGTGTCAGTGTTTTATTTTTATCTTCTTGCAAATAACTCATAAAATCCTGCTCACAGTATTTAATAAATGTTTGCATAGTTGCATTAAATGGAGAAACCTAACTACTGGGTTGCCTTAATATACCAGGTTGTGGTTGGCTGTTATTAACGTACATTTGTCTTAACATCACATTTCTACAAAAAAACATAACATCCATAACTAACTCATTGTAACAACTATCCTTGCTCAGGATAAATGTCAAACAGAATAGCTAGGATATGTAGTGACAGCTCTGTCCTACACTCAGAAATGAATGAACTTGAGATATTATTTAAAGAAAGAGGGTATTCTAGCACCTTGATTACTAAATGCAAACAACAAATTTTTAATGCTATGAACATTGGCCTTAATTCAGTACAAGATGATGTGAGGCAGACTTCCCATACCAAGAGATATAGAAAAGGAAAATTCACAGAGAAATTATCCTATGTTACCAAGTATACTAGTGACATTATTTCTCTTAATAAAATAGTCACTAAGAACTGGAATGTATTAGTCATGGATTCTTTTACTAAGACCATAGTAGGTGATAGTCCTAGATTTAGTTACAGAAATTGTAACAACTTAAAACAGTTACTTTGTATAGAGAAAATGAGCTTACATGGTATTGAAAGAACCACAACGAAAGGCACTTTTCCTTGTGGCCATTGCCACATGTGTCCGCATATTTCTAAGAATCTCTGTTTCTCACATCCTGAAGGTTTTTTTACATTTACACCACAATACTACAGTATTAACCTCATTTATCTAGCAACCTGTGATAATTGTGATGCATTCTATGTGGGCTTGACTAAGAGGAGACTTAGAGACAGGGTCTATAACCATTATTATGACATCAAAAAAGGACATGAACATAATGCCTTAGCAAAGCACTTAATAGAGTTTAAAACGCACACCTTTAGTTTCAAAGTCTTGGAGATGGTTGCCCAAAACCTTAGAGAAGGTGACAATATTAATCAATTGGCAAGTATTGAGTTAAAATGGATTTTTATCTTAAAGGCACATATCCATCCAGGTATTAATCAGTTTGTTTCTATCAAACCCATTTTAAACAATAGGAAATTATAACAAAGTTTTTGTTGTTATCAATAGCTCACTTTATTATATATATATTTTTATAGTCCACTTTCCCTATACATTTATATGATCTCACATTGTAGATATATTTGATTTCATTATTATCATATTTTTAATAAAAATAATTATAAATACTATATTTGTTTGACATATGGATTATACATATTTTTGTATTTAATTTACAGAGAACTTGAAAGTAATTAGGACTAATATTTTTCATAATGAATTAATGTAACTTGGTAATTTTATATATATATATTTTTTTTTTACAATTTCTAGGCTAACATTATATTATTTATTTATTTAAATAAACATTTAATAGTCTAATCATGATATTCAGTAGTGATACAGTTAATAATTAATATTGTTTTTAATTGGTACTTCTAATCTGATTTCATTTTCATTTAATAATCTTTTTAGATTATATTGGAAACATTTATTAGAAGTATTCATTTATGTTTTTTGAGGTTTTGTTATATGTCTCTTATTGAGCTTGAACGATATTCAAACATACTGTCAAGGGATGGCAATAGTTTCATTTAATCTTGAGGTGACCATAGGGATACAAAATAAAATAAAATTTATCAGTTGGCAGCAGATTTCTGATAATTATTTAGCTTATTTCTGTACATTCAGATATATAGGAGCAGACTCAAATGTAATAATATAAGTTTTATAAGGCGTGATTTTTAATATTTAGTACATTCTTATATTGTGATGAATATGTAATAAATTTACTTAGCATCTTTTTCATACACATTCTTTATATGCGACATACATACATTCTTTATTCGCATGCATTACTGTTTGTTGCACGGATCGGACTTCATTAAAGTACAGCGTTATGCTACTAGTGTCATTAACCATCTCATTTTGGAAAGAGCTGATTTTCAAACATCTTCTTCTTCTTTTTTCGGCTTTTTCCCGGTTAGGGGTCGCCACAGCGGATCACCTTGTCCGCACATTGAATGGCAGTGGAGTTTTACGGTGTCGAGTTGCCAGCCCGGCGCCCAACCTTCCACAGAAGGCACACTCACATGCACACCTAGGGCCAATATAGAGTGTCCAATCCACCTGCAGCATGTCTTTGGGATGTGGGAGGAAACCGGAGCACCCGGAGGAAACCCACGCGACCACAGGGGGGACATGCAGACTCCGCACAGAAGGCACCCCAGCCGAGGATCGAACCGGAGAACCTCTTGCTGTGAGGCATGCTGATTTTCAAACATATGGTTTGATATTGAGATTCTTACAGAAGCCTTGAAAGATAAATTTATTAGATGGCAATTATGTTTCAGACCGTAATTTTATTCCTATTTGTATATTCAGACATGTAGGGTTATACCTAAGTATAACATTACAAACCTAGTAAAGGTTTGATTGTTAATACTCAATGAAAATTTTTATATTTAATGATGATTATGTTAATGATTTTGCGTTAACATTTGTTTGTTATATATCTCCTATATGTGGCAAGCATACTTTGATGGTCTGTATGCATATATTTTATAGCACAGACTGCACTTTACCTAACAGCAGCATATGATTACGCTACTAAATAACATTTATAATAATGTTTTTAAAAGAATCGTTTTTTTAATACATGGCTTATTTACATGCTCACTATATACAATTCTTAAATAGATAGTATGTAGTCTTTGGTTTGAATTTAATATTGAGCAGTAAGACCCATTTTTAACTGTTACTTTTATTGTTTTTTAGGCTAAATGTTTCATTAAATGTGCTTTTTAATTGTATCTTAAAAGCTCTGTGTTTTGTGCATTTACCAAGATTTAGTGACTGCATCTTTAAGTGATCAAATTAATTAATTAGTCATTTAACTTAATTGAATTAAAGTTTTGTATAAAACAGCAGTGTTTTTATTTTAAAATTACATCTGAAGAAGCGTAGTTTGCTACGCGAAAGCGCTCATTTTCCTGTATCAAAATAAAGAAATGCCAGTTTTAAGGTCATTCTCCTCCTGTGGTGATTCCTTTTGGATCTGCTATTATTATTCGCCTTCGTTTTTCCAGAGGGATCTTTGTTTACCAGCAGCAGTTCGTCATTTATTTTTCTTGCCTGTTTTTGCTGTTGCCGGTTTTACTCATGGAGCAAGTCGATATTGAATTAGATTTTCATCCAGAGACGAGGACAACTATGGTGCCGGCTTGGGATTTACTCAAGCATTGCAAGGACAATCCTTTATTGACTCTGGAGTTAACAAATAATCTAAATACTACACCAACATCATCTAACGGTGAGAACATTACTGAATTTAATAGACTGTGTAAAGAGTTTCAGGATGACTTGTACCAACTTCAAAGATACGCATGGCAAAGACTGCATTTGGAAGCATGCCTTCATTTTAGGGTAATACGCAGGGGCATGCACATCTTTTGTATGCCCACATATGGGGATAGTCATCCCGTTTTACTCAGAAAATGGCAAGATTTAAATATACAACTTGGTTTCAGCTACATTAAGCTTCTGCTGGAATATTTTGCACCACTTGAATCTGAGTTACGGAACAAAATAGACTTACAACAAAATAATATTCTTAAGCATTTTAAAGCAGAATATTTCACCAAGAGGTTGGAGAATGTCTGGTCACAGGTGCATTTATTTAGTGAAAGGTTAAAGCAAATTAAGCATAAGAAGCTTGTGAGGGATGCTAATGACTTTGCTCTCGGTCAGGTGTTTTTATGGCTGAGAACAGAAAATGTTCGGTCAATGGCAACATCTAATACAGCTAGTAAAGAAGAAATATCGGCTTCGTCTAATCCAATATTGCAAAGGGCTGCTGTTGAGTTTATTGCTGCTTCCTCTCCTGTTTCTCATTCAAACAAGACTATAATTAATAATATGTTGTCCAGTAATTTTATTTCAAATGATTCTAATGGTGCCAGTTCCCCCAGCGATACACCCCCTCCCAATCAACAAGCAGCTAAAACGTTTATTTCAGCAGGAGCAAAACCTAAAGATACAGCCCCTGCTACGAATTGTTTTTTACCTTTTCCGGTGAAACAGCAAACAGGTTGGAGAGGTCGTTCCAACAGCAGGGTTCCACGAAAGAGGAAGGGCTCAGAAGAGAAATACGGATCAACAAGGAAGCAAAGAAATTGACCTCTTTAGTGTATAATTTATCTGATATTGTTTTATCTGAATCTGACATCTCACTATTGAACAAAGGTCTTAACTTTATTCCTTCTCAAACCAGCAATTTAAATGAGGTGTTAACTGACCTAAGATTATTTTGTCGTAATGTTTCGTTGAAAATTCTTTTTAAAGATAATAATGCAATGAATACTGATGCTCTAAAAGATTTTTTTAAACGCAAAAGTAACTTTGTGCCTTTAATGCCACACAATGTAGAAAGTTTCTTGAAAATGTGCGAAAAAGATTTTTATGAATGGTTTGCCCAGAACAGAAAAAGATGCAGCTTTTTTAATGTTACTAAAGCAGAACAAGATTCACTTAATAGTTTGAAAAGAAATGCACATATTACCATTAAGCCAGCAGATAAAGGTGGGGCGGTGGTGATAATGAATACATCTGATTATGTCAACACCATGACCACACTTCTATCAGATAGTAGTACATATGATTTGGTCACTCATGATTTTGTGAAAAGAATCATTAAAGATATACAAACTGACCTGTATGATTTATTAATGTGTGGCCAGATAAGTTGTGAGACATATGAATATTTCTCTATGGAATTTCCAATAATTCCTATCATTAAAGGCTTGCCTAAGATACACAAAAAGGCTAATCCTGTTCCTATGAGACCCATTGTCTCTAGTGAACGGTGGATTACTTCCACCATCTCCTCATTTATAGAATGTCTTTTAAGACCCATTGTGAATGAAATTCCTAACATTCTCAGAGATTCGTATCAACTTATAGAGTTCTTGACAGATTTTAAGTTAGACAAAACAGTCAATAATTATTTGCTTGTAACTATGGATGTCAAAGATTTATTTACTTGCATCCCGAATGACTTGGGACTCCAAGCCATCAGAGAGGTTTTAGTTACAAGCTCTCATTATAGCAATAATAGACAAATTTAAAAAAATCACTTATTAGACTTAGTACTTAATAATAATGTCTTTGTATTTCAAGATAGATATTACTTACAGAAATGGGGGGTTGCCATGGGCACCCCCTGTGCTAATAGTTACGCTAATCTTGTTGTATACCATTGGGAACGTAACTATTTGTTTAAACATACACAGTTTAGGAAATTAAAATTATACAAGAGGTTTGTGGACGACGTCCTTTTCATTTGGGAAGGTACTGAGGCAGAATGTATTAGCTTTATCAAAGAAATAGAAACCACTACCCCTTTCTTAAGGTTTACAGCTGAAACTTCACATGTACAGGTACATTTTTTAGATTTAACATTAAAATTCAATTCTCATGGAAAGATTGTTACTTCATTATACAGGAAACCTACCTGGAGGAATACATTACTTAAATATGAAAGTATGCACCCCAGGTTTACTTTTCGAGGCATAGTTCTTAGCCAACTACACAGGATAGCTAGGATATGTAGTGACAGCTCTGTCCTACACTCAGAAATGAATGAACTTGAGATATTATTTAAAGAAAGAGAGTATTCTAATACCTTGATTACTAAATGCAAACAACAAATTTTTAATGCTATGAACATTGACCTTAATTCAGTACAAGATGATGTGAGGCAGACTTCCCATACCAAGAGATATAGAAAAGGAAAATTCACAGAGAAATGATCCTATGTTACCAAGTATACTAGTGACATTATTTCTCTTAATAAAATAGTCAGTAAGAACTGGAATGTATTAGTCATGGATTCTTTTACTAAGACCATAGTAGGTGATAGTCCTAGATTTAGTTACAGAAATTGTAACAACTTAAAACAGTTACTTTGTATAGAGAAAACGAGCTTACATGGTATTGAAAGAACCACACCGAAAGGCACTTTTCCTTGTGGCCATTGCCACATGTGTCCGCATATTTCTAAGAATCTCTGTTTCTCACATCCTGAAGGTTTTTTTACATTTACACCACAATACTACAGTGACTGCAACAGTATTAACCTCATTTATCTAGCAACCTGTGATAATTGTGATGCATTCTATGTGGGCTTGACTAAGAGGAGACTTAGAGACAGGGTCTATAACCATTATTATGACATCAAAAAAGGACATGAACATAATGCCTTAGCAAAGCACGTAATAGAGTTTAAAACGCACACCTTTAGTTTCAAAGTCTTGGAGATGGTTGCCTAAAACCTTAGAGAAGGTGACAATATTAATCAATTGGCAAGTATTGAGTTAAAATGGATTTTTATCTTAAAGGCACATATCCATCCAGGTATTAATCGGTTTGTTTCTATCAAACCCATTTTAAACAATAGGAAAGTATAACAAAGTTTTTGTTGTTATCAATAGCTCACTTTATTATATATATTTTTTATAGTCCACTTTCCCTATACATTTATATGATCTCACATAGTAGATATATTTGATTTCATTATTATCATATTTTTAATAAAAAATAATTATAAATACTATATTTGTTTGACATATGGATTATACATATTTTTGTATTTAATTTACAGAGAACTTGAAAGTAATTAGGACTAATATTTTTCATAATGAATTAATGTAACTTGGTAATTTTATATATATATTTTTTTACAATTTCTAGGCTAACATTATATTATTTATTTATTTAAATAAACATTTAATAGTCTAATCATGATATTCAGTAGTGATACAGTTAATAATTAATATTGTTTTTAATTGGTACTTCTAATCGGATTTCATTTTCATTTAATAATCTTTTTAGATTATATTGGAAACATTTATTAGAAGTATTCATTTATGTTTTTTGAGGTTTTGTTATATGTCTCTTATTGAGCTTGAACGATATTCAAACGTACTGGCAAGGGATGGCAATAGTTTAATTTAATCTTGAGGTGACCATAGGGATACAAAATAAAATAAAATTTATCAGTTGGCAGCAGATTTCTGATAATTATTTCGCTTATTTCTGTACATTCAGATATATAGGAGCAGACTCAATTGTAATAATATAAGTTTTATAACGCGTGATTTTTAATATTTAGTACATTCTTATATTAAGTGATGAATATGTAATAAATTTACTTAGCATCTTTTTCATACACATTCTTTATATGTGACATACATACATTCTTTATTCGCATGCATTACTGTTTGTTGCACGGATCGCACTTCATTAAAGTACTGCGTTACGCTACTAGTGTCATTAGCCATCTCATTTTGGAAAGAGCTGATTTTCAAACATATGGTTTGATATTGAGATTCTTACAGAAGCCTTGAAAGATAAATTTATTAGATGGCAATTATGTTTCAGACCGTAATTTTATTCCTATTTGTATATTCAGACATATAGGGTTATACCTAAGTATAACATTACAAGCCTAGTAAAGGTTTGATTGTTAATACTCAACGAAAATTGTTATATTTAATGATGATTATGTTAATGATTTTGCGTTAACATTTGTTTGTTATATATCTCCTATATGTGGCAAGCATACTTTTATGGTCTATATGCATATATTTTATAGCACGGACTGCACTTTACCTAACAGCAGCATATGATTACGCTACTAAATAACATTTATAATAATGTTTTTAAAAGAATCGTTTTTTTAATACATGGCTTATTTACATGCTCACTATATACAATTCTTAAATAGATAGTATGTAGTCTTTGGTTTGAATTTAATATTGAGTAGTAAGACCCATTTTTAACTGTTACTTTTATTGTTTTTTAGGCTAAAAGTTTCATTAAATGTGCTTTTTAATTGTATCTTAAAAGCTCTGTGTTTTGTGCGTTTACCAAGATTTAGTGACTACATCTTTAAGTGATCAAATTAATTAATTAGTCATTTAACTTAATTGAATTTTTGGCGTGCGCGCCAAAAAGTTTTGGATAAAACAGCAGTGTTTTTATTTTAAAATTACATCTGAAGAAGCATAGTTTGCTACGCGAAAGCGCTCATTTTCCTGTATCAAAATAAAGAAATGCCAGTTTTAAGGTAATTCTCCTCCTATGGTGATTCCTTTTGGATCTGCTATTATTATTATTATTAATATCCTGTACTTCCTTCACTAAATTGTTAACCAGTATCAGCGAAATTGCGATATAAGTATGTTTGTCAGACAATAATTGTTTCAGTTTGTCATAATATGTGTTCCTAATAAAAACCACCACTGCTCCTCCTTTGTCTGCTTGTTTAATGATCAAGTCAGTATTCTGCTGTAAATCTCGTAATGCTGTTCTCTGTGTCAGTGTTTTATTTTTATCTTCTTGCAAATAACTCATAAAATCCTGCTCACAGTATTTAATAAATGTTTGCATTGTTGCATTAAATGGGGAAACCTAACTACTGGGTTGCCTTAATATACCAGGTTGTGGTTGTCTGTTATTAACGTACATTTGTCTTAACATCACATTTCTACAAAAAAACATAACATCCATAACTAACTCATTGTAACAACTATCCTTGCTCAGGATAAATGTCAAACCTTTGTTCAACACATTTAATTCATCTGCTGTAGTAAAATAATGAGACAAATTATAAACAATATCGTCACCAGTCATTTTGAAGTTCTCCTCTTCTTCGCTCCTCTCCTATCGGTCTGAGAGCGTTTCCACTCCCCTTTCTTCTATTTTAGGGCAAGAAAGGGGATTAAGACACAAACAGATTATCAATAAGATAGGTACTGTACCCTGTGGTTCTTGTAAGGCCTGTAGTTTCATCAACAAGGCAATATATTTTGGATATCCGGTTACACAAAAGGAGTTTCACTTTGGAGCCAAAGCAACATGTAGGACAACAAATGACATTTACTTAGCTGAGTGCCAACATTGCCTAAGTTTTTATGTGGGGAAAACCAATAATATGTTGAAGGTGAGGATTTTACAGCATTTGTCAACCATCAGAACTAAGAACCAACATAATGCCCTATTTAGACACATTGATCAATATGAAGGACATGAGTTTAGGTTTAGAGTAATTCGGAAGGTAAACAGCAGTCCCAGGGGAGTTGATATGAAAAATCAGACTGAGTTAGAGGAAACTAAGTGGATAATAGAGTTAATGGCACTTAGACATCCGGGGCTCAATGAGGTAGTCCCCATGTAACCTGCCTTGAAAAATAGGTAGGTACAATACTGAGCAGTGATTGGCTGTTATTGTGTTTAAAATCCAGCAAGCAGAAAGATGTTTTATCTGATGAAGGGTAAAGACCCGAAAGTGCTCAAAAAGTGGACAGTTTCATCCTTTGTTTTATTATTTTATTATTTTCTGTCGTTTTTGGTTAAACTTTTTTACTATCAGTGGTGATCTGCAGCGACTTTTTCTGATTTCATTTGGACTGTGGCTGCGCTTAGCAGATCTTTGGCGAGGTCTCTACATTTTGTTTTTGGACCTCTCTAACCCAAAAAGGTTAAATGGGTCTCTATCAGTTTATCAAATGGACTACTTACTGAACCCCTCTTCATCAAACTTTATTAAGTAAAATCTTATTCTGTTGAACAATCATTTCAGTAAAGTTTTTCCCAAGGAAAAAAACAATTGGCCAATCCAGCGACTGCAACAAAAGCAACACTATTCAAACCCCTCCCTGTTGGGGGCTGCACCTTCCACCCCCCAACTAAATATACCAACTCTGAGATTACACAACAGTGGGGAAAAGGGTAAATCACCAATGATGGCCCACTGTTTTTTTCCCATGGGAAAAGCTAAGCTGAAACAATCATTTGACGGAATAAGATTTCACTTAATAACGTTCAATGAAAAGGTGCTCAGTAAGTAGTCCATTTGAGAAACTGATAGAGACCCATATATATGTGCATGTATGTGTATATGGATCTACTTTAATCCATTGAAATTTCAATTAACTGAAACTCACTTACCGATTCCCACTTTAGCAAAACTTCACATTATCAAAAGCACTGAATGCTGACATCCTTTCCCTGATTTGTGTGTGTGTGTGTGTGTGTGTGTGTGTGTGTGTGTGTGTGTGTGTGTGTGTGTGTGTGTGTGTGTGTGTGTGTGTGTGTATATATATGTGTGTATATATATATATATATATATATATATATATATATATATATATATATATATATATGGAGATAGCTAATTGTCAGTATTGAAGGCGAGTAATATTGGATGCTAAAAAGGCTGATATTGAAGAATGTATACATTTTGTATGGTGTCTTGCAACTGGTCAAATGTGAGTTTATTGTTTAAGTCTAATGCAGAAAATTTTTGATAAGCTGTAACTTTCATCATTGGTGGTGAGAATATGTGCATGAGTGTTTGTAAATTAGGGTTCAAGTAAGGGCAAACATAGAGGATAGATTTACTGTAGTGCTTGTAATCATCTGGGAGTATGTGACAGTCTTTCTGGGTTAGGGTTGGAATCAGACCTCCCAACCATTCCGAATTACTCAGTTTTTACCGAGTTTTGAGGTCCAAATGAAGGGGTGCAATGATTCCCGAGTGGCACCCCTTCATTTCTGATTTTTCTTTGATTTTTTTAAAATTTTCGTGCTGTCGGAGCTGATGCTATCATGTGCACAATGACGTCAGCTCTGTCAGGCTACCAGCCAGTCAGAATTGAGCTCAAAGAGCTCACATCATCATTTCCAGCTGGCTGACTTAAGTTGTAAAATGGCGGGAAGCGCTTGTGCAGAGCAGTTCACCGAGCCGAAACAGGGATTAATGGCAGCAACCAGAGAGCATTTCTGAAACGCTTGTGCTAGAGCAGTTCACTGGATTAATGGCAGCAAGCAACCAGAAACGTTTCTGAAACGCTTGTGCAGAGCAGTTCGCCAAGCCGGGAGCAACGGTAAGGAGCCTTTGTGTGTGTTACTTTGAACAGAAACAGAGGGATTAATGGCAGCAACTGAAACGGGGATATGGCACAAATAGCAGCAACTGAAATGGAGATATGGCAGCAACAGTAAGGGATTAATGGCAGCAACTGAAACGGAGATATGGGAGCAACAGTAAAGGATTAATGGCAGCAACTGAAACGGAGATATGGCAGCAACAGTAAGGGATTAATGGCAGCAACTGAAAAGGAGATATGGCAGCAACAGTAAGGGATTAATGGCAGCAACTGAAACGGAGATATGGCAGCAACAGTAAGGTGTGTGTGTGTGTGTGAAAATGCCCCGATATAATACACTTGATGGCTAGAGGTATTCAGGCTCAAACCCTGTACCTTTAGTACAGGGTAAAAGGAGTCTACTATCCCTAGCCACCACCATTTCTGAGTGAGTTGAGAGCTATGATGAGAAGTGAGAAAATTGTTTTTCTCTAACAGCTGAAAGTTATGTTCTGAGCTTTTTCTAGATTTTTTTTTTGTACTAAGAGTTGAGAGAGCTATGATGAGAAGTAAGAACATTTTTTTTGTGCTAAGAGTTTAGAGCTGTGATAAGAAGTAAGCACACAATTTGTATTCCCCTATTATTGTTTTTGTGCTAACAGTTCAGAGATATGGTGAGTGAGAAGTGAGAACTGAATTTGTATTCCCCTAATGGCTTTGTTGTTTGTCCATGTTTTTTGTGTTTAGGTTAAGAGATATGTTGAGAAGTGAGAAATGAATTCACTAAATGATGGCTATTAAGTTTCAGTCTTCCTATTTTTCAGGCAGCTGCTGATTTGGGAATGGGATAGTGGTATGTTGTTCTGAATGTAGTGAATAGAGTCCTGGGTTCAAAACCTGCCAGTGAAATGCATGATGGTAGCACAACATTTTATTCTAGCAACTTTACAAAATTATACAAGCAATGTTTAAAATGTGTCCCTGGTTTTTGACCTTTTGTCCCCCCCCCCCAAAAAAAAATTAAATTGAAAATAAGTGTGAGACGCTGTGCAAGATGCCTATGGCTTACACTACTGTCATTCTATTTAGTGTGGGTGGGGAAGCAGACTTTTATGATGGAAAAGTTCTGAATAGTGCAGTTTTGTCATTATTGGTTCATGTGTTTTGTTTCATTGCCTACAGTACAGATTACTGGTAAAATGTTCAAACAATAAATTTAAAATGCGCTCTAACATGTGTGTTGTATTATACAAGGAATATAATTTAATGAAGTCAGGAAGGTGTATAAAGTAAATAACACATGTATGTTTCTTGTTTTGTGTGCAAGTTGCCAATGATTTGAAAACAACCCAAAGGTAAACTTTATCCACCACTGGTCAGATGCATTTTTCTTTGGATTTGGTGTGGGTTTCAATGCTGTTTCAATGAATGTGAGTTTCAAGGGCAAAGTTTAATGTCAAGCCTATTTTCATTGTGAGACAGTATTGCTTTGTTTACCAGATCATGTCTTTTAGTGTTTCTGCATTGTTGTGCTGTAAAATGTAAAAATAAGATTCAAATCATTGTAGAAGTAAAGCAGTATGCA